>NC_134963.1:4881048-5185645 GCF_965638725.1 Aptenodytes patagonicus
CTCCAGCATCCCTGCCCTGATTAGCTTTGATACAAGGGACAGCTCATCAGAGATGGCGAGTTCCTCGTGGCCGCTATGTCCCCTATCAAGCGAGCAGGTGGTGAGTGGGAAGGCAAGGACAGGCTGTGTATGGAGTTTCTACTCTGCCTGCCCTGAAAACGTGGATCGGTGGCTGTGACAGGGAAAATGATCTGTGCCAGATAAAGGGCTGGTGGAAATAATGTCTTTCAGTATAACTTTGTGCTGATCTTCCAAGGGTTTTGCTGTAGCTCCGCAGATACACCATGTCTGGGCTGAAAGACATGCTTAAAGAACTGAATATCTGACACAATGTCATTAGTAAATGACATTGCAGTAAATGCAGAGGGAAAAGCTCTGTATTCCCAATATGTGTTGTATATGGTACGATGAGCACACGCTGAAGAATGAAAAGCACATATTGCAGAATATAAAGTGTCTCTGGCTGCACATAAACTATATTTCAAGTGTTCTGTGACGCTGGCCTGTTTTTATGAATCTCAGATATATTGACAGGCAATATATAGGCAAAATGTGATAGCAGTAGTTCTAAAAATCATTTTAATGATGTAAAGTAACAATATTTTTCACCAGTTATAAAATTATATTGGCTTCCTATAATTCACTTAATGGCAATTATATTAAAAATACTTCCACTTGAAGTAAGTATCTGCAAGAGCTTCACAGAAGTGGGAATGTTTGCCAGACATTTGCTTACACAAGCTACACCTTCACAATGTAATCAAAGAAGCTGTTTTGCTATTAGTTCTGCTTGAATTTATAGCCTTCCAGCTACTGGCAAGATGTGGATGAATAATGCCAGTGTCAAGGCTCTGTGAAGGCTCAGAAGGAACCTAAAATTCCTTGTATTTCAAATTATTCTCCAAAGCTTTCAAAATTGGATTCAATTGAATGAATTCTTGGAAAGAGAAAGTAATAGCTTGTCTCCATTTGTAACTGGGCCAGGCATAAACTACAAGCTTTACTGCTGCTTCCTACACTGCTCAGGAATTCAAAAATATATCTGAATGATGAGCAGCTGAAGAGGTTTTGCCAGTACTGAAACTGCGTTATCTCTGCCTTGAATCATTTTTAACGTTTCACTCTGCAGAGATTCAGATGAGGAATCAAAGGGCTGGATTCCTCAGTCTGCTAAATTGAACCGGCTGTTGAATTGGCTGTTTCCCTGTAAATGGAATATATTTGGCCAGAAATGTCTTTGTAAGCTTCACGTTTCTGTTAGTTGCGGTGCTTGTCACTGCTTTTCTATAACTCCCCCTCTCCCAAGTCCCACCAAATCTGGGCTGCCCAGACCTGAGCAGAAAGGATGTACCAGGAAGCAGATGGGAGGGGGGGAGACCATGGAAAAAGTTCAGGATGGGAAGCTCAACCACACCTCCTTATCAGCTGGTATCTGGTTGTGTCGCTTGACTCTCCCAGAGCTTCGGTGCAGGCCAGGAGAACCAGAAATGAGGTGGGAACAGCCGCCTTCAGCTCTGAAACTTGTGCTTGCTTTACCTGGTGTTTAGTCTCGTGTAGTGGAGAAGAGGGTCAAACTCTTCTGCTGCTCTGTTTTGGACAGGCTGGCTGTGCTGGTGAAATACACGGTGCCGGGCGCTCAGTGGGTATTGCAGCTTGGAGCTGCTGCTGTCTGTGGAACTGTTGAAGGAGGGCACGTAGCTGTAGGGATGTGAACTGATAGTACCAATGTCTAATGTACAAAAAGGTGGCAGTCAAGGCAATAAAGCAAAGTTCCTGGAAAATTTTGTGCTGTTACTGCCTTTGCCTGTGTGATTTGTTACATGGGCACTGGCAGCGGTTAAAACATTTCATGCTATGATAACCTGTCCCTTTTTGAACTTCACCCTCTCTTGCTCTTGCAGGTCTCTTCTTTGTCCTGGGTTAGAGAAGTAAAAAGTGGTTTTCACTTAGCATGATGAGTCACTCCATTGTAATATCAAAATCTGGGCATTTATTTGGAATTGGAGCAAAATCATTTATAAAACGCTGCAGAAACTATCTTGACTCAGATGATAAAAAGACATCATTATAATTATTAGAAAAAAGTAGCTTCTATTTTAATACTTTCCCAGCCTATTTAACTAAAGAATAGAAATACAGCTGTGAGAATTCTTTTAAATCACTTTTCTTACTAACACTATTTAAAGGACAATTTCTTATCAGTCTGGATTAACAAGGCTGCCTCATTTATACCTACCACATGAAATTCTCTGAGTATAACCATTTAATTAATTGCACTAAATCATAGAAAGGCATTTCTGACTTTCTAGGAAGCCGTAGCTAAAATATCTGACACCAAACTTTCTCACTTCACTCATTCCACTTAGCATTAGGTCCCAATTTAGAGCAGTAATGTTCTTTGCAGTTTAAAAAAAAAAAAAAAAACAAAAAAAAAAAACCAACCCAAAAAACTTCCTAAAATAAGCAAAGTTAAAATGAATAACTTGTGGTAATCTTTGTGATTCTTTTTCTCGGGGGTCCTAACTGTGTTAGGCTACTTTTATGCAGTGCAATGCAGCCCTCTGTAGAGCTGTCAAAGCAGAAAGCAGCCACTCTGAATGAATAACTTGTAATCTTTGTGATTCTTTTTCTCAGGGGTCTCTAAGTCTGTGTCAGGCTACTTTTATGCAGTGCAATGCAGCCCTCTGTAGAGCTGTCAAAGCAGAGAGCAGCCGCTCTGAATCAATCGGCCATGTCATATTAGCTCAGGCTGAGCGTCTTGCTCTGCAGCTTCTGCAGCTCAAGCTAGTGCATCTGTGTGGCACCATGGTGTGCTGTGTAGACACTGCATGGCTCGTTCAGGGCTAGCCCTGAGTATCTCCACACAGTACTGTCTGCGCTGTTTAGACACGCAAACTCATGGCCAAGTGCCTCCAGGCAAATTCATTGCCAACTGCCAACCTGGGTGCTGGAGCAGATACATAGGTAGCTTGCATGTGTGGTTCTGAAGATGTTTTCAGAAGAAAACTCCAGAGAATTCTGCGTCAACTTCTGACTCCATCTTGATTCAGAGCCTTGTGGTGAAGAGAGCTGTGGAACAATTAATCATGTTAGAGGGTGGTGCTCTATCCTCTGCATGCCTTGCTTACAAAATATTTGTTGCTCTAAGTTTGCTTTCCCTTGAGAGTGGTTCAGCTTCTAGTTGCCAGCTACTGTCCATTTGTGTAGCAAAACACAGCTTCAAGCCTTTCACTCTCATGGGTCTCCTAGAATTATACAAGTATGCTAGAATTGCTCCTTAATTCACTTTCCAAGGTTGAATCTACCCCCATTTTCCTAGGAACGATGCAGCCAGTTTTTGGCAGCCGCAGTAACAATACTCATAACGTACTCATACGTTTTGTGTTAATGATACTGGGTAACACTGTGGTAGACCAACAAATGAGTCCTTCAATAGCCAAAAGGACACTTTCAAACTCTTCATCTTGTTTCTCTTTGCTGCGATTCCCTACCATATAACAAAATTAATTACTACTATATACGGTCATACTTGTCTGGAAAGTATTTGGGGAATCATAGAATCATGTAGGTTGGAAAAGACCCTTAAGATCATCAAGTCCAACCGTAAACCTAATGCTGCCAAGTCCTTAATTCACTGTAAAAATCCCTAATAATAGGCCTGGTCATAAATATTAGTTGCACGTTTTACAATAAATGCTGTTGCAGGCCCTTTAATTTCATAGATTCTGTCAGCATTCAGAAGAAATCCCAGTTTACCAAATAATATAAATAGAGGGCAGGATTTGGCATCCTGTGTAAAGCTTTCTGTATTGGTTCTGCATCATAAATGATCTGTGTGGCTCCTATAACCTAGGAATATGTTACCATAAGGGAAACTCTTGGCAGCACAGAGCTAACATTTGCTATTCTATGATTTGAAAGCATAAGGGGCATGCTGAAGGTGCACGTCTGTACTGCCTCTGCTGGCTGCCAAAGCAACCGCAGGGACTTGCTCCTAACTTCCGTTGAGGTTGACCACCAAACAGGAAAAGGTGGAAAGATACTGAAAGTTTGCTGCTACAGCAGTTACCAGGGACAAAGAATTGAGTTCTGAATTTCTGGGTGCGCTTGATAAGACAGAATAAAAAAATCTGGCTTGGTTTGGAGGGTGACTTGAAAAATTATTTTATCCCAAATGCAGTGGGTTAAGTAAGTTGGGCTCCCTGTCCAGAGTGTTTGTCAAACTGTGTTTAAACTTGGTTTAGATAGTGTTCCTCTGTTGGTAGACAGTTTTATTCTTCATATTTAGCCTTGTGATGTCACCCAAACTTTGATCTTGATTGAAACTTCCTTAATTCCTCCACAGTGATTTCCAAAGATGCTGGTCTATACATCATAAACCCCTGTGGTTTATATTGTAAAAACATCATTTTTTTTCTTGTGGACTAACTTTCACTGTTGAATAAATTGTCTTCCAGCCACTCGTACTATTGGATTGCACTGATAGTGGGATTCTTTTATTGTGGGGTTGTTGAAACTATTTTATAGATTACCTATCATTGCTTTCAATAGCAGACAGCTTTAGCTAGTGTAGTGGAACTAGAATTTTTCCCCTTGATGTCTGCACTTTCTAGCCTTTTGTTCAGTATGTAATAGATGGAAAGTAATAGAGAAGCACGCATCGACCATCAGAATATTACAGTCAGCTATGGCTTCAAACGTATAGTTCACAGAATAAACAAGAATGTCAGCTAAATTAATGTCTGCCAATTCTGCCTGAATTCTATGGGATAGTTTCTTAGGGATGATATAATGTCTACAGTTAAGGTCTCTTATCATTATCGAACTTGGTGTTATGGGAGTACATGGTTATTAACAAAAGGGAATAAAGGCAAGGCTCTTACCCTGCCAAACAAGCCATGTTATTCAGTTGAATTAGAGTCAGTTCAGCTCTATCTAGCCACGCTAGCTCAGTTGTCTCCAAATGCAGCATACGTGCTGGGAGTTTGCTGCTAAGGATGAAATGTAATGCTGGGAGAGATTCTTTAAGGCGGGAGGGAGAAAGATGCATTAGGAGTTAATGCAGGTGAGGAAGTGAGGTGGTTAGAGCTGTGCGCAAGTGCCAATAGCAAAGCCACATGGCATATATTTTGTGATGAGAAAGTCTGCATTTAAATTAAGGAACAATGGTATTCAATATGATGCATTTATTGAAACAAATTTACTAGCATAATTATGTATGATGTTGATAAAAAGCAGCTCCTGCCAACCAACAGCTTAGGTGTAAGTGGACAGAGCTACTCGTTCCAAAGAAGGTACGCTTTGTCAGATGGGTCTGATTTGGCTGTGCGGATCACTATGCCTTTCAAATACTTCCAATGTCATAGACTTTTAGGAATTCTGCACCTGGAGCAAGGACCATGAGAGGCTGCTGGGGAATCTCCATTTATCCAGCTCTCTAATTCTGTCAGTGCAATAATTTTTTCTCATAAAGGTTTACGGTGTTTGGCAGATCTCTACTCAAAGTGGAAACTGTATGGCATGGGAGCTACGAAACAGATGAATATACAAAAGGAGACAAAAGAGATGAGAACTGCTTTTAATTTTCTCATGCCAAAGTAAATTACTAACTGACCCAAATGCTGTTTTGATCTACTTTAGTCTCCTGCAGTGCCCTATGAGATGGGTGACCTTTTTGGATGCAAACTCTTCACTAAAGACAGCATAGAGACACGAACGCCATTCTATTGGAAAGGCAAAGGACTGGAACTTGAATAGAACAAAACTCTTAAATTTGGGGTTTAAAGAGAGCTAAGATCTGTAATGAGATAAGTTGTTTTCCATCTCTTTCACCCCGTCTTCAGAATTATGTCTCTTGGATTTGTAAATTTTGGAATTTTGTTGTTGGAAAAAAATCATTTTACATGTCACCACATTCTATAAGCTTTAACTTGCCAGAAAACAGCAAGTGCTGTACATATACGGGAGGGATGAGAGAAACTGAGAGACCTCAGGCATGGTTGCATGTGGGGGAAGTGGGGTTGCTCTTGACAACAGCAGGTTCTTACTTGGCTCTACCCCTAGTACTCACCTAAGATGTTCATGTACCTCATTTTAAAGCAATTTCTGATCATGTTACAAATTTCCCACCTTGTCTGTTGTAGCTTCTGTAGCTGGCCTGGATGTAGCTTCTAAGATACTTCCAGGCTGCTCTACTTGCAGGAAATGGTGTGGGAATTGCTTCCCAGGGAGAAGTTAAACACTGTTTTTTCTAAGGCAAAAAGTGTCTGCTTACAGTACAGAAGTACTCACTGGATGGGACTTCTTTCAGCTTCTGCAGATGTGGCTGAAACTCATCTGCTGCCCAGCACCTTGAGGTTTATAAGCCAGCCACAATGGCAGACATACAACGACCATACGTGGACTATTCAGGCACGCCATTGGCTAGGCATGTTATGTCTTAAAGCCAGAATACTTGATTATAAAGTGCTGAAAGGAGAATACGTGGGGCTGGCTCAGTGTTTTTTAGTGTTGCGGGCAAAGCATGTTTTTGGTGCCCCCAGGATAAGAACAAAATAATCTGCGGAGGCAAACTGTCAGATTTTTGGGTCCTCCACATTCCATGCTTGCCCACCTCCCATCTGCTCTCCATCTTTTCCCTGTAGCAAATGGGCCTCTATCTCTGTAGAGGGACAAAGCTGACGGCCTTGCTAGGGTCCTTTTTCACCACAGGAATCAGCAGGAGATTGGTACTTGCTGTTTACAAATACCTTGCAAATTGTTCAATCCCACTGCACTTCAGTGGCAACATACTACTTCACTGCACCTAGTTGTTGCACTAGCAAGAGAGGATGGGGAGGCAGAGGTAGGCTGGATGTACAGTAAAGGGACATGTTAAAATGCCTGCATCTTAGACATAGGCCTCCCCTTCTGCATCACCATCAGAACAGCACTGAAAAGACAACTGGGAAATAAGCACGGTTCCTCAAATACCCAAAGTTATGCTGACTTATACCACTGATCTTTTTCTGTAAGGATGAGCTTTACTTGTTCAGAGAGGAACAGGTGACTTGATCTGCTCTAGAAGTAGATTGCTTGAAAGGTAGATAAATATTTTGCTTGGGTTTTTTATACACCAGTGGGTTACTAGATGAGATGTCAGATGGTTTTCATGGTACAACACTGTACAAAACAATGAAATTTCAACATTTAACATTGCCTGCAATAAAAGAACGTTTGGTTCCTGTCCTTTTCTGAATATCTTGCTGACTTTGATGTGATTATGTACGCTGTGCATTTCAGTGCTCAGATATAATTTGTTCCATTAATCCATCATGAATTTCAACTGATGAGTGTGTATGTGGACTCTTGAGCTGGCCCTAGAGCTAGACCACCTGTGAAAGCCAAGAAGAGATTTGCGTTGTAAACTATATTCTTGTAATTCTCAACTTCTTAGTAGTCCCGTCAAGATCGTGCAAGTTAAGCCTGGCAAGGTTGGAATGACAGATATCAGTGAAGAGAGATCAGTCACATTGATATAACAAACCAAATGAGATTGTTTGATACAAACAATAGTTTTGTTAGGGTTCACATTTTTTTAAAACATTATCTGCAACACCTCCAGTGGTTTTCTGAAGAAAATCCCATTTTCTGTCCTTCATCCTATACAAAATACTTCATCCTTTAAAAAAAAAACCAAAAAAACCCCCACAAAAAACCCAAACCCTCTTTTTTTCAGTGAAGCTTTGGTTCCATAAAGCTAATTTGTATCAAGAAAGAAGAGCTCTGTATGAGTCCAAAGACTAATTGCCCTATGCTGTTTCGGGTTTATATGTGATATTTTAAAAGTGAAATGCTGCTGGAAATAATGAGTGGATTGTTGTTATTATTAACTCTTTTTTTAAGAAGCAAAAATACCTAAATTTCTCTAGCAACAAAAAGCCTGATTCTGACCTTATGCAAACTTAACATCAGCATAATCTCAGTGGATTTCTGTTTTGTACATCAGGAATAACTCCAATGTTAGATAAAGCCCACAGCATTGCATTCTGGATAGCAATTTCCCCCTGTGTAAAATGTGAATGAACCAGAATAACACTTTGTCTCTCCAAATTCCCTTTGTTGAAATCACTGTAACAGGCATAAAAATATCCTAGGAGAAAATCAAGCCTAATAAAATTGTGCTTGTGTAAATATCGTGCAAGTGTGGAAATAATTAAGTTTAAAGCTAAATAATTTTCCTTTTGTGACTGTTTGGCTATTTTGCAGATTCTTTTTTTTTTATGGTTAGTAATGAATATGTTTTGCTGGAAGGGAAAGTATTATAGAGTGCTGAACCAGACTGTGACAATCCACACAGGCAACCTATTTACCTACCAACAGGAAGACGTAATTTTCTGTTGTGAATATCCATTACGGATAGAAAAAAACATTACCCAAAGTAGGTGCCTGACCATTGAAATCATGCAGACTAAAGCAGTCTGGATAAAGACGTATATACCAAAATAATTTGACTGTTGTCTTTCTGAAAAGGAAATGAATGGTATTAGACAGACACCCAGTATCTTCAGTGCACCCAACTTCTGTTGGTGCTCTCAACCGATAGAAGAGGAACTGGTTGAGAAATACTGTTCATGTTGGGGGTTGGTGGTTTTGTTGTTGTTGTTGTTGTTGTTGTTTGGGGTTTTTTTATGGTTTGTTTTTTTTGGTGTCGTGTCCCCCCCCCCGATGTGTTTGATGCAGGACAGTGGTGTCCTCCAGACTGTTTTATACCACCTTGAACTTTTAATAGTTGCTCTGTCTAAATGATGCTTGGCTACTGTAGTGGTCAACTGGGATGTGGAGATGTCTCAGCTATGAATCCTTGCTGCTAGGTCTATCCCTCTCCTTCCATGAGAGGGAAAGGATACCTGTGTGTTACCCAGGGGAATCTTCAGTGAGCTGGTTAAGTCAACTTTTCAGCTGCTATTTAAGGTGCAAAGTTGACCTATGCTTTCTAACAAAGACTGCAACAGCTCAACATGTGGCACTCTGAAATCAAGTCATAAGCTAAACAAATTGGCAGACGTTTTTATCGGCTCCATTGACTGGTAGTGGGAGACAATTCCTTTTCTAAAGAGCTTTTGGTTAGACAGAAAGGTAAGTATCGCTGTGCCTGTTCCAGAGGTTTGGGACTAAAGTGCAAAAAAATTCATTTATCCATCCAAGGGTTTACAAAGAAGGTTGTTACACAGATGGGATTAAACCTATTGTCTTCCGCATCTGTCCAAAATGCCAACTGTGCAAGCATTTTCCAGTTTGTTTTCTTCTTCTTCTTTTTTTTTTTTTTTTTTTTTTTTTTTTTACATCATAACAGTTATTACTCTCCTGAATACTGGCTGCATTGTCACAGGTCACCAGGTTGGAACTTTCTGACATTGTCTGTTATCCAGCATCTCTCCAACTTTTTTGTCTGGCAAGTCATCTACTTTTTACCGGACAGGTCAAGAGCCATTCTGAAATTGTCACATGCCACATTCAGTCAAGAGGCTGGTATTTTTCTTTTTCTTTCCAGAGGAGAGAGGGAGAGCACATATGGCATTTTCTTGTCCAGTCAAACTTACAATTACTTCATGTGTCTACCTTTAAAAAGCAGTTACTCTCATTCCTCTCTCATCTCTGAAAGATTAATGTACCTTTGAGCCAGTGATAATCTTAAGGAGCATCCTGTGATGAGAGTGGGGATAAGTAAATTCTGTGCCAACCTCACCTTTTGTGACCTCACTTTTTTGGCTTTGAGTAACAGAACTTCATTTTCATTGCTCCTATAGCTTCAGGGCTACTTTTCCAGAGCTTCTTGCACGTTTCCTTCCAGTCCAGTGCATGCTTCTCTTAATTACCATCCTGCATAGCAGTAACACTGAGCACAAAAATAGCTTCTCTAAGCCTTGGCACAATATTGCCACGAAATAAGGGAGGTTGTGTGATGGCAGCTGTTGTATTGGGTTAATGATGCACACTGTAAGCCACATCTCTACTGGTCAGTTTGGTTTCACAGTTAGTGGTTAAGCAAACAATAGCAAAACTTTATTGATCGCCTTTACAAATGGCATCGGGAGAGCTCTCTTAAGGAGTATTTGTGAACCGTGCTACGTGTGCCCAAGAAATCTTCCTATCCACCTCCATTGGATCTTACGTGGACTATCCAGACTGGGGGTGCTCTGGGGTACAGCATGATCCAATGGT
The DNA here is from genome assembly GCF_965638725.1 of Aptenodytes patagonicus. NCBI lineage: Eukaryota > Metazoa > Chordata > Aves > Sphenisciformes > Spheniscidae > Aptenodytes > Aptenodytes patagonicus. Next base: position 4,891,252 of record NC_134963.1, read on the forward strand.
TACATGAGGAAAATAGGCATCTCGCATGGGTTCTCTAGACTTTGATTGCAGACCTGCAGGACCCAAAGTATCCCGTGAACCCGTTTGTTTCTCAAAGTGGGTAGTCAGGGACTGAAGGAGCAGTGAACGTAGCTTAGCTTCACTGGCCAGTGAGTGAATAAAATACAGCTAGAGAGAGGGTATGATAATCTGCTGCTGGTATGGACATGAGGTAAATAATGAACCAGAGAGAAAACAGCCAGAAAACTGTACTTCACGAAAGTCTATGAGTCACAATGGCTGTTTAATCAACTTCTTCAGGGGACCCTTGGTAGGAGGGCAGTCAGAACCCTTGTATTCTCTTTCTCCTGGAGAGTCTGAACTAGCCCAGAGTTCAGGGTGTCCAAGCAGTTGTCTTTATCCTTTATCAGGTGATGTTGGGTCCTTTTAAAAAAAAAAGCCTCTCTTTTTGTCTGTCTGACATTAAAAATCCTAAGGCAAATGGAGTAGTCAGAGGCTGCATAGAGTGCTGGTGCCCACCCCAACGGCAGGTATACTTCAAAAGGTCCTCTAAGAACCAGCACACTTGGATATACAAGTCCTCTGAGAAACCACCTGCTGTTGTACCACTCTGAGTGCGCTCTCACAGGCAGGTGATGGCAGCGGGCAGCTGTTTTGTCCTTGGGGTTAATTCCCCACATTGCTTTCTGTAGTATTGTAGACACAGTGCCCCTTGGTGTGGAGCAGTCTTGGGCTATGTCACACCCTGCACCTCTCCCTTCAGACCATCCTTTCTTTATATCCTTAGACAAAGGCAGTTATACCAATGCTACAGCTATGTTGAGTATCCTAGAGTAACAGCAAGTGCTTTAATTATTCAGGGGAATCAGGCCATCTTCTAAAATGTTTGTTGAAAAATAAGTGACAGCATAATTTGACCCTGAATTCCCAATATAATATAAATATCAATTCTATAGAATAGTGTCTAGTTTTGAGTGGGAGACAGGTATTTAACATGGGGAAATGGGAAACTTTTGCATGCTCTGAGGAATTAGTTTGACAGGAAACAATCTTAGTCGGGCTCTGACCTCTCCGAGGTAGCCTACAGCCCCTGTTGCTGCCTACGGCTAAACCACTCTCAGGGTGCTCCAGTCAGCTCACAACACTTGTACTTCATCTCTCTGTCACTACCTGAAATATTTAAACTCTGTCTCAACTACTGGCATGCTGTTTAACTCCCGTCTTGCAACTAAACCCAAGAATTCCTACTGAAAAAAGAGCACTCAGATAGGAATCCGAGTGTTTGGTTTCAAAGCTCTGTAATATTGTCCAAAGGTTTCGTTGCTGCAATGCCGTTACCAGCGTGTAACACAGTGATGTTTGATTCAAGAATCAATGCCTACCAGTAGCTATTAGATAAAACATTTTATTGACTAAGACATGATGACTCAAAAATGTCAGTAGATGCTACCTGATGAAAAAAGGCTGGATGCTACTATGGCCAATCTAGGTTCACAATAGCAGGAGCTTCCACCACCACCTTCTCTGGATCCACCTAAAGATAAGGGAGATAATAACTTTGCACTCACAAGCCATGATGCTGGTAAGTGCCAGATGCCTATGCTTCTGGTGTCCCAAGAGGATTGGAGCAAAGAGGAAGAAGGACCATGGCCCCTCTTTTGTACTGGTGACTTGCTATATATTATCCAGGCACAAGATGTCTCTGTGGGCTCTCCAGAAATTCTAGATTAAAAAAAAAAAAAAAAAGACAAATCTGTAGCTCAAGCTGTGTGGGAAGCCTGTCAGCTTGTGTTTGTGGTTTTGTTTGTTTTCTTTAACAAATGCTTCCTGTGTTAAACAGACTGATACATTATATTTTATAACATTCCTGCTGCCCCAGTCCGTGGCAAAGGAGAGACATCCATGAAGTGAGTGTAGTAAAGGACTTGCATGTGGTATAGATTGTAATTGCAGAGAGCTTAGGAAGGAGGTCCTCGGAGTTTAGGTAACATGGTTAGATAATAAAGCGGTTCATCCTCTAATTTCTATATTGAGAAAAACATTCAAATTGCCTAATACTAAGTGTTTAGGACATCAATAAATACAGTGTTCACTGTAGCTGAGTTAATACAACTGAAGAAAACTCAAGGTTTGAAATTTCCTAGAGTCTGAATGCTTGATTTAGCACCATAAAAGTTTAATTAAGAATTAATTCTGGCATTTAATATTCTTTAGAAATGTATTTGTTTTAAATAATAAATCAGTAGGACCTCTTTTTAACCTTAAAAAATTGCTACAAGCATGTGTTATACCAAAGCACTTAGTAATTTCCAAGAAAAGATTGTAAAAGAGTAACTTGTGAACTGGTGTTTCAACTCTTTGATCTTGGATAAGTATCTTTGCTTTCTAGGTTTGATGATGACCCCTTTGGTCTTCCTGGTTATTAAAAACCACTCACATTAACTAAAGCTATGTTCAGTCATGCTCAATGGAGCAAGTCATAGTTTCACACCGGGCACAAAGTGGCTTGATAAGTCACTGACTCTTATTTAGGCTGAGTTGCACCTCAAAGTCTCTGGCCTGCCAAAAATGTAAGACTTACAGATATTAATGCCCACATCTTTTCAGCACAAATGGAGGAAGCTCATCAAATCTTGCTAAACCAATACCATTACATCATGCACAACAAAAGTCAGTATCTCTGCAAGACTCTCCCTTAACTCCTTGAGATAGAATGTTACATTTGATTGAAAAATACAGGTTTCTAGTTGTTTGAAAATCCACCAAAGTTGGAGAAAATGCATCTTCGTGTGAAGCTTATTCAGACTGATTGCAAGATGATGGTTTTTAGAGCACAGCATTACATTTTTATACAGCAGGCAAACTATAGCAATGATTATGTGGAGTAATTGTGTTAGACTGTGCTGGAAAAATAATCTCCTTACGAACAATGCATGTGATTACTAAAAGATGAACATTTTTAACTCAGTTGTCTATCGCCATCCTGATACTGCTTACTTAGCCTTGCTTTACAGGCAAGACGTTTTTATTTTTGTAATCGTAGTATTAGTAAATCTGCAAACAGTGGTTGGACTCCTACTTCCATACTGGAACTGGGACAGATCTCTTTAAAATCACTTTCTCGGGTGGAATCTGTAGATGTACAATACCAAACTGATACAAATTGCTCCCTCTGTGGCTGAAGAAAGTAAATAAGATACAGGAAAAATGACTTCATGGCATTAAATATTTAATCCTTTATCTTTGCTTGGGATTTGACCTAATACTATTGAAATTAAGAGATTTTCTCTCATTGACTTCATTGGATCTCATGTTTCTAGTCTTGTTTTGCAACCTTGTTAGTAGTAGGATTGACAACATTTCCACTTGAAGCATTGTGTGGTAGGGCTTGATGCCAATCAGCAAAAAACCTGTGATGAAGCAACCCTAAAAATCTAACTTGTTGTATAAATTGCAGATATATTGTTAGAACCGTATAGGGAGCGCATTTTTTTTTTTCTTCTTCCCCACCCCCCAAAAAAGTTGTTAGTTAGACTTTTGACGTGTAGTTTGAGTCGATAGGTGAAAAGAGGGGAGACATTTGTGAAAGAACTGGCCCAATGTTCTCAAGGCATCAGCAGCAAAGCAGACATACAGAGGAGCAGGAATATCTCCGTTTCCTACTTAGACCAGTTGAAACTAAGGGGAGGGGGTGGGATCTGAACAAACTAATTTGGGAGATGGGTTGAAAAACTCCCAAATTTGTGAGAAGAGCTAATGCGGTAGAAATAGCAACTGGTGTTTAACCAGGGATTTCTGTCAATCAGAGAGGTCCTAGTAATTGGGAAAAATACCCGCAGGAAAACTTAAATGACAGTGGCCAAACTTCTCCCTTCTGCAGATGTCCCAGAGACTTATTACAACATCTGTTAGGCTCTTGTAGTGTTGTATAATAGGTTAGGAACTGATTTACTTGCTTGTAAATTAAGAAATGCAGTGTTTTTACTATTAATCAAGAGGGTTTAGAGTAATAAACCTTTCAAACATTCACGTTCTATTTCCTGATTTAGTGAGACAGAGGAATTTTCTTCTTTGAACTTCCTATAGAAAGAGAAGGCTTTGTACAACACTTACCGTGCATTGTTACAGACCCATTCTTGAATTTGTATAAACTTCTAAGGTTTTACAGCAGATGCATATTTCCTTTGTGATGGTTTAGAGAGAGTTAGGAATAGAGGATGAACGCAGGTATAACACACTGTAGAAGTTCAACTTCAAGAGAGTACGTATGTCATGGGCTTAAGGATGACTGCATCCTATTTTGGGGCATTGTAGCCCAAAGTGTGTGCTTAGGTCGTTCAGGAATATCATGTGTGAAATGTCTGTGTTCTATGCAAAATGCTTTTACAGATAAGTAAAACAAGATAACAAGATTTCAGTAATCAGAGTGGTTTTAATCATGTTGGTTACTTAAACAACTTAGTGGATAACTTTTTGGATGAAACAAACTTTGAACTATCAGATTGAATGTAAATTTTTCATTAAATATGTTTCCCTTTTCAGTTTATGCCCTAGTGAGTTTCAAATTAAACAGACATATTTCCTTAAATTAACATTAGTCAGCAAAGCTGCATTTTTTTGTAATTGCAAATAAAACGTAAGAATTTTATAAACATTCTAAGGGCTGTTGAGTTGAAAGTATCATTGGGGCTAAAATAATCAAAGGTTTTTACCACACTTGTATTTAAAGTTCAAGTTATGAAAGGAAAATTAATGGGTTGTAGTTGGACTACAAGTTTGGTTAAAACTCTTGATTTTGGGATGCTGATGTGCTTGTGACCATCTGTGAATGGATCCTAATTAATACCTGCAACATGCTCATAACATCTGTATGCCTTGGAACGCAGTACCTAGAGACCTTCTTACTAAACCTAGTTCCTGCTGTCTCTGGACACTTTTTATTAACCTCAGTGATAATACACTGATCAATCACTAACCCTTTATAAATGGCAGCTTAACTGAAAGTGTGCTGCAGTTCTGCGCAGCTTCAGTCTTTTGAAAACCCCACTAGGCTTCTGCAGCGCAACTAACTTCTACCTTTCTGTAAAGTCTTTATTTTCCTTTGGTCGAGTAATACTGACAATTAATTCTGTGTGGCACCAGTAGACAGGACAAGTGTTTTATCACTCAAAATAAATTAGCATGGAAGTAAATACAAGCTGTAATGTGTCCTGACATTCTTGTAAATCACACACGACTGCAATGATGTTTCCTCCTACGACTTACCCCTTAAAGTACTTAGCATTTTGATGGGATAGAGTCAGAGAAAGGGAATTAGCTGGGCTCCCAAGGTTCTTTTCAATGACACAAGATCTGTTCCAGACCTTATCTACAACAATTATTGTAATGTTTGTTAGAAATTCAGAATCTTTAGCAAAAGACTCATCAAAACTGTGTCTCAAAAGTATCTGTGAAGTAGGCAAAGTTGGGTTAAAGTTTGGGTCAAATTAGGTTGAAAAGTAAATTTGATTGAGGCACACACATTCTTCATTAAATGTCAACACCAGTAAACTTCTAAAAATACACACACGTGTGTGCATAATTGGTCAATCACGTCATGACTTTGGTCCTTTCACAAGGAAGCTAACCCACTGACAGTCTGATGCATGAACAGAGCTGAAAGCATATTTTCAATTACGCTGTTAACACGTTATTTACCATTGGTTGATCACCATATAGAATAATTTATTTCTTTAGTTATTAAAACTCTGTAAGTTAAAACCAGGAAAGTTATTTTGGCCATACCTGATTATTGTTCTATTTGTTGTTGGGGAAAGCTTACCCTGACATTTTGCTGTGCAGAAATCCTGGGGTGGCTTTTATCCTTTTTTTCCTGGCATTCTTCGGGATCAGCTCTATGCTATTTGGAAATTAGGTGTTTTAACTTCTAGATCAACATTCTACAATCTGCAAAGAATAATGACTTTTCAAGTCATCATTAACAAAAATGTCTCTGAACTGGAAAGTGAAAAAGCTGCAGGAAAATAAAGACGACAATTGTGTCACCCCTTTGCATCTTTTGTTTCTGTGTTTGTTGCCTAAGGGCATTTGTGCAGAAGTGCAGCGTCCCCAGCACTTCAAGGACAAATCTGAATGCTGAACTTTTGTCGTGGCAATGTTCATTTGCTCTGAATGCATTTATTACACTGAACTCAAGGCTGATGTTTGTTTATTTTTAATAACAAATTTGATTTATTCATTCCACAGAATCAAAATGTATTTCTGTTTTAGGCAAAATAAAATACCCTCTTTCTCTCCCTTCCCCCATCTCTCCAGAAAGCACCTGGTAAAAACAATAAAACCACAGAGCTTGCTCAACACACTGATTCTGGAACAGCCGCATGACACGTCCTTGTGAAAATTTCAGGCTGCTTTATTAGATTTAAGTGGCTAAATTCAGTCCTGATTAAAATAAAAAAACTTTCTCCCAGTTGATATTTGATTGATATTTCACAAATATAGCCCTCTATAGGATATCTGCCCTCCTTATTAGAGCCCACTGACTTTTTTGCAAGAAATTCTCAAGATCCCAGGTTTATTTAGTCCTGAATTCAAAGAGAATAGATTTTATAAATATATATAAAAAATAGGAAATTATGAAGTAACTGTGGTGAACTATTTCAGCTCAGCTACTCTAAAGAACATTTTAAAAGTAGCTAAGAATCATCAAAACAGCAAAATAATGTAAAATTTACATTACTGTAAAATGTTTGAAATTCATTTGGCCTAATTTTAACCTTTGTGATGGATACAAAAAATATTGGAGAGCTTTCATCTAAATTACTGACTTATTTCTGCACCAGTGTGGCACTGGGCTCTTCATAAGTGTCATGTCTTGTACTAGAAGGGGAAGTGGAGCCTGCAGAAGCGAAGTTATGTTGTACAAGGCAAGGATTGGAATGGGTTCCTGAATCCACCTAACTATCCTTTCTAGAGCTGATCTCGTTAGGAATGAAACAAATATAAGCCTGAACAACTTCACCTCTTCCCTTTTAAATCTCCAAGGAAGTTCAGGTCGAAAGCAAGACTTTCCTGCTGAAATCTTTGTCAATCGGTGCAAATGACTCTTAGTGAACTAAATCACAAAGAAGCACTTGGAGCTACTCGGTCTGGGATTTGATTTAGCATTGTCATTAATTTGCTGTGTATCTCTGGTGTTCCTAAGTATTCTGGGTTTGTATCTTCCCATGGCAAGTATTCAGTTCACTGAACCTGACGCTCAGGGAGGACAGGTGTTTCCTAAGCCTGAGATGTAGCTCTGTGGCTGGTTACGGATGTTAATTCATAGTGAATTTTTCCACATACAATCATAACTTCACAATATAGCAAGATGAATTTCATAAAACATTTTCAAGAGGTTTGTTTTTTGTCTCTTTGTGGCTGAAGATCAGAGCTAGTCCCTGACTGTATAACAGAAAGGTTAGCTTATTTTCGTGGTCATCGTAGTTCTGTCAGTTTATAGAACTTGCCTCAACAAGATTATTTTATACAACATGTAGGTCAGGGATAAAGGAGGACCTTTAAGGCAAAGGTGAAACCAGATAATGTGTAAATGTTCTAGTTTCCCTTGAGTATTGTACTGAAAATATATTTTAAGTTACAATTTTTTTTTCGTATTCAAAACTTATGCTTTAGTTCCCAAGGCAACACAAACCAGGAATGATAATTTAGAGCTTCTTCTAAGTACCCTTTCATATGAAAGGGATGAGCAGCTGTAGGTTTCCGATTTGTGGTTTGGAGACCTGTTAATGAAAGCTGTCAATTATAGAGCCCATATTGTAACACAAACCCAATCCTTAAGCTTTTCCATTAATACACACTGCACCATAATTTTAAGGCACTTTATTACTAGTCATCATAGGCCCTGCCACACATCACTAATCTCTGCTGCCTGAAAGATGCTGGGAATAGCAAGTGTCTATATATCAGAGTAATTTTAAGTTTTGCTCTCGTAATGAATGGAAATTGAATCAATCTCTTCTGGGACTTACTCCAAGATTAGACATTAAAGCAGGATTTTTACACATGCACCCTACACACAGTCCTGCAGTAAGCATAACTTCAGTTAATATTCCTAACAGCTACATTTTCTCCTCAAAAACTAGCTCATTAGTTTGTAAAATGTACAGGATTCAGGTGCTTGATAGCAAATAAAGCCTTTAAAAAATTATGTTTAACTGCTAGGGATTTTAGGAGCCTGAGAGGAAACAGCTATTTCACATACAGCTTTTTTGAGGTGCTCTGGAGCAAGTTCAGAATTCTAATTCTGGAGTTTAAAAACTTCAGGGTGGTTCCTAGGATGAGACAGGAGGAGAACGTGCTGCTTGGAGGACCAAAGTCCTCTACTACAAGTCAGAAAATGCCATGAGCAGTGACTGCCTCTAGGTCGAGACATAATTATATCTGCATCAAGACAGAGAACTTTCAAGGATTTTTTTTTTTTTTTCTTCTTTCAGAAGTGAAGGAACCAGAAAGGAAAAGGAGAAAGATTACAAAAATTTTAACCCTCAGTTACTTTAGCAGCTTAGGAAGGTATTCTCTATGCAGTTTAATTTGCTGGGTGTTGAGGAAAGGTGAAAACTTAAAAGGGTTAAAAAGGAAAAAGGAAAGCTTGCACTCCTTTGTGGGATGAGAGTGAAATATAGGTGTCATAATGAAATATGAATATAGCATCTTCTGAAGGTTTTAATGGTTAAAGGGAACTAAACTATTTCTATAAACTAGTTATTTTGTGGAATCCCTATATAAAAGCAGGTATTGATTACTATTTCATGCTTCAATTCACTTTGCTATTCTGACAAACACACTCATAACTCTTTTATCCCTAATTCATAGCTCAGGCTCTACCCTGTCCTCTCCTTTTGCTGGAGAATGGAGCCGTTACTCAGGGATGTAGTCGTTCCATGTGTATTGTAGCCTTCCATGGTTGCTTTCAGCCCCCTTTAGGTTGAGAGGATCGCAGTGTTGTTCTAAACATGGAAAAGAAACACTTGTGTAAAATTGGGACCTTTGCAGATGTGAATGTCCTGCGTTGCCCCGTTTCTAGACTTCAAACTCCAGCTTTTATGCAATGCCTCCTTAACAAACTTGATCTCAAACTGGTTCTTTCAGCAAGGCAGTGGGACAAGGCGGTGGACTCCAAAAAAGGCATGACAAAGAGTGTATAAGGACTTTAAATATAAAGATGAAGATGGTAAATCTGACACACTCCAAAACCTGGAAGTCCCCTGTTCTAAGAGAAGAGCTCGGACACCAGCTGAGCATTTAACTCATTTTTCTAGTAAAGTGTTCTTGATATCACATGGTTAAAGTTTCATCAGTCACATGCACAGATATGCCAATGCAAAATGGCTACCCTGCTCTTAAACTCCAGTATCTTGTGCTGGAGTTACAGTCATGCTCCTCTCCTCCCCACACCAACCCTAATCTAGTCCCTGTTTCCTAAGGTTAAATACCTTTCAGGATTTGCATGTCAATGGTACCTAAGTGAACCTTGCAAAAATTAAAATGAAGTAAATGTTTATGAATACTGCACACATTGGCATATCTCACATCTCCCCACTTATGCAATTGTGATACCCTGTCAGTCATTGCTGGAAGTTTTAATCCCAGCAGATCCAAAGAACTTGCTGCATTCCTTTGCACCTCATTGCTTGCAAGGGCAGAGCTCCCTTCATCAAGACTTTTACAGCAAATATCATAGATTAATAAAAAGGTGAAAGAGCTCTGGTCCATTATTTATCCCTGACTGATACTTATTAGCAAAAAACAATTTATGCTGGGATTCCTTTATGGGTCTGTGATTGCAGTAGCTGGGGCAAGTGGTAATTAAAAAGCTGCAATGTGTCCTCTCACCTCAAAATTGGGCTTTAAAGTGATGACAAGATAATGAATGAAGAAGTCTAATATCCATATTAATTTCTCTGGGTGTTCACATGTGTGGCTGCGTGTTGTGTAGGTGGCTGGAAAGTTCAGGATATTTGACAGCTAAGACACATTGCTGCTGGCGGAGCCCATCTGCCTGATTAGCCTCGGTTATGTGATGCAAGTGTTCATTTGCACACCAGCCCAAAGCATTGGGCTTGACTGTTCACATAAATCTCAGCCAGATTTCCTAATGAGCTGTTGCCACATGCACATCTAGAGCTAATTTTGGTCAAGGAACATGTTAAAGCAGTACATTAATTTTAAGAGTTAGATATTCCTCAAGTTTTACGTATAGGTAAACTGAGGCACAAGCTCAAGTTGTCCAAAGTAAATTGTTAAAGCAGACTTGGCCCTTGAAATAAGGAATGTTCATTCAAGTTCACTAGCTAACCTCCATTTCCTACTGAAAGCAAGAGCTGAAAAACTGCTTTTGAAAGATTTTTGAAGAGTCAGACTATATTCTATCTCCTGGCCTAGGTCTGCCCACCTTGTGCTGTTCCCCTGATGGAGAACAGAGTGTCTCGGACTCCTGGCAGCCCTTGACTGCCCCACCACTGCATAGGATCCCTGCCAGGGCAGTTTAGGCTCTCATCAGAAGTTATAGCCACAGCATCTACGTTATAGCAGGGATGAAGCTGGCTCTGTTGGTGGGAAGTGGGTGGAAATTACATTTGCATGTGCATTTTCTGAATTTTGCAGAAAATCACTTTGCAGATAGGTAGAAGGCGCACTCTGAAACAAGCTTTCTCCTGGTTATTTAGGTATGTTACGTATATCTCAACTCAATGAGGAGACCAGCATCAGCAAGAGGTTCTTCCCAAAAGAGTGATTTAACTCCATGTCTCCTTCCTGTCTCACTTTGGTCTTTTGGAATCAAAGTTAATGAAAAGCAAAGAGGGGCCGCACAGGTTTCACTCACCAAGGAGAGACTTAGCCTAAGGTGAGACAAGAACGTTTCTTACCTACAGACTAACTTGTAACTAATTGAAAATGATCTGATCCTTTTGATCACACCTTAAGGGAGTTAGTACAGGTTATTAAGAAAACCAAGTGGGAAATTTTTTTTTGTCATGTGGAAAATTCTCACATTTCATTATTTTTTCTTACCCTCAATCAGGAAGAGAAGTCATGAACCCAAATCCTAATTCCTTCCCCTCTTTGTATTTTTTTTTTTTAATTCAGTTGAAATAATTTTGTTTGAATTCACCACTTTCTTTTCTGCAAATAACCCTACATTCTGAATTTTTTAATTTAAAGCACATTAATTGGGAGATTGTAACGAATGCAGATGTTCTTCGAACTGATGAATTCAATGAAATTGACTCTTTACCATAAACACTTTTGATTTCCACTGCTTGTTACTTTGCAATATAGAATTTCTATGCAGCTTGTGTTACTGTTGTGTATGTTAATAATGCAGCAATCCTTGCCAGTGGTAGCACAGTTGAAAAGAACTTTAGAATGTGTGCATCTTTCTTAGAGAGGAGGAGAAAGTACTTGAGTTTTGCAGGACTACATGCAATCAATTGCACATGTAAAAGAAAGCACGTATGACTTAATGAACTTTTCAGAAAAGCTCGGCCACTGAAATTCAGTCCTAATGCTTGTACTGGACAGAGTTTCTTTTCCATTTTCCTGAACAGCTGGGTTACCAGGTCATTGTCTGTTGAGAGGAAAGAAGAGTCTCTGCTGTATTGCCAACATGACTTTCTGTTATCATTATCCTTGCTTTGCTTTAGCAATTTAAGAAAGCTATTTTATTGGGTTGTATGGCTGGAAGCCATAAAGTTTTTGATTGGGAAACAACCCCCTGTCTGTTATGAGCTTAGGTAAGCATACATCCACTACCTTCAACTAGCTGTCCAACCCAAAGATATCTGCAGAGCGATATAAGAATATTTTGCAGATGAGGCAAGAGTCTGACAAATAATTGTAAAGAAAAGCTGCACGTGTGAAAATTTGGAGAGGGTCTGTGAGGGTCATTTTGTCCTATGAGTTAGTTTTTATACATCCAAACAATTGTCAGTTGCTTTTCTGCAATCCCTAATTCTGTGACCTAGAGTTGCAAAATACTCAATGACTCCTCCTTCTATCCCCTCCATTTAGTAGCCTATTTTTAAAAAAATCAAGAAAAGTCAATGCTAATGAAAAATGTACTTGTGCAATGACAAGGACTGCTGGTTTATGTTAATTCAACTGATCAGGCCATTACTGTCTCTACCCCTCAATTTGATATAGTTACTTTACTATGAGACAACATAATTTCTGTGCTCGGAACACATTAGAATTTAATTAGTACTGGCACAGAACAGTAGCACCTTGAGTAAAAGAAATACTAAATTGCTTCATTTCTGACATAGAAAATCAATGCGTTCTCTATTCAAACTCGAATTTTGTTTCATTTTGCTTCTAAATAGATTTACAGGAGTCTATTTAGGATTTTAATATAGCTAGCACATTAAAAATTAAAATGCAGCCAAGACTGGGTCATTTACCCAGGTATCAAAGAAAATGTATCATCGTGATTATGGAGTCTATTCACCCATTAAGTTCATGTACGTCTCTCGCTTTTTGGTAGAAGTGATGCTTACAGACTGACACAAAACAGTTCATCACCATCCCCCAGCTGCAAAAAGTTTCCTCTTTCTCTTTTTTGAGTAAAGTGAGAATGAGTTGGATTCCCAGCGGCTGAGGTTTAAATGAGGAGTGGGAGGTGGAGAGGAGCAGTGGTTACCTACCCACTCATTTCCACAAGTCCCAGTTACAGCAGGCTTAAAATTGTTGCTCCCCAACCTGAGCCCTGAGCGTCAGTGAAAAACTGATGTGCAGTGCTTTCTGGCTGTGCCCTGTCCGGCCCTGTCCTCCTAACTTTCCAATGCCCAAAGCTAGTCAATGTGAAGTGAAAGTTTTTTGTACAAGATCATTGTTTGCCCATAAGAAAATCTGGGGTTTAATAAGACCTTTTTGAGGTTTGAATAGTCTGGTTTCAGAGATGAAGTTTAATGAACCCAATTAATCCACAGCCCTAACTGGCCTACTTGGCTATAGCAGGCTGGTTACACCTGCCCAAGTGAGCGATTCAGTCACGTTGTTCTCTCCCTGAAAATCAAATCCCTTCAGCAGAATGGAGCCCTCCCCTCTCACTACATGAATCTCAATTATATCCGAATCTAGCCTGAAGCTAATACATCAACAAAGACAACTCTATTAGACAGTTGGCGTTGCTTTAAAACTCACCCATTTTACAAGGTCACTGTCTTTGTTCCCCCTCCTTTTTCTAGGAGCCACGCACACAGCTGTTTAACCGCCTCATCAACAACCTGGTTATTATTTTGTATTTTCCAAATACTTTTCTTGGTCTGCGCTGGTTTCTGATCTACTTTCACCTGCAGTTGAAGGGCATTCCACTGCTATATATTTTAATCAAGTCTCACTGGAGTGCAGTTGTTTTCCAGTGTTCAGGTATCAAATTGATTCCTGTTCCTGCCCACAAGTAAGCTTACAATGTTGGAGAGAAATGCATATGAATACTAGAAATTTGAATATTCAAGGATACCCTTCCAATCTCTAATGACCTTATTTTGCTATTTTCAAAAAACGTGCATCATTTTTCCCTTTGCTTTATTTTATGAGGTGGCAACTTATCAAGACAGCAAAGGGAAATATGCATCCAGAAAAACAATCTTTCAATAAATATGTTAGTCTGCAATAGAAATTGGTTAGTAAAAAAGTTGCTGGCTTTCTGAAATCTCCAGAGCTTGTTACAAAATTTTTGGAACTTTAAAAGCTTTAATATGCTTCTTTTGGCTGTCAGTCAGCAGACAAGCAGATCCCAGGGAAAAAAGCCCACGTATAGTGTGATTTCCTTGACGTGGACCACAAAATACAATGCCAGCTCATGCTCATTGTGCCAATTGCTTCGTAAGGAGGCAAGAAGCAACTGTTAAAACTATCAGACAGCTTTGTGGCAACGTGCCTTTTTTACCTTCGTATTTGAAACTCATATCAATTAAGGGATTGCTCTTTGAAACAGTAATGAGAATGTTTGTGAGTGCTTGGATAGAAAGTGGGTGGAATTTTGGATTTTGACATGCTTACTCCCAGATTAATGCAGAAACTTTCTGAGGAAACAGATTTGTCAGCAAATTCTCAGTTGCGGCAGATGTTCGCTTTGAAACATTTCAGCTTTGATGAACTTCTTGCAGATCAGAGGTCTCCTATTCTAGGAGTTTGTGTTTATGGCAGGCTGCAGAAACCTCCACAGGGACCAAACCGCAGTATTTGTTTGTTACTGTGTCGCATGTGTTTGTCATGCTTACCAGGTACGTCTTTTTGAGTGTTGCCCGAGTGACTGCAAAGATTGGGATCCCAGCCTGTAAACACTTCCTTGGGCTGTAACGGTGCGTCTTAGCTGGAGAGTGATTCCCTTGGAAAAGGAATTGTATCATCACAAATGAACGCAAGAGTTCAGGCTACCTTAAGGTTTTTCCAATAATCTAAATATTTATATTCCTTGAATTAGAATATTTAATCCTGCAAGTGTAACTCTCGGTAGAACTGTAATTTGTAAGGAATATACTTCTTCCAGTTCAGGGGACAGCCATGCTTTTAGATCATGTCTCTGTAAATGATTAGTTTACAGTAACGGACTGTTCACTGATGCTTTTGGAAAGTTTTTCTGAGTTTTAATCTAATTGAAAATACAGTATTAGGTACTTTTTGTTCATCATTACAGACTTTCCTTTAGGGCCTATGGATCTTTGTAGGACAAGAACAGGATTTATTTTTAAGTAACAGACTGGGACATGATGAAAGCAAGAAGCAGAGGCTGAGACCTTAATTAAAACAGAGTTACATTTCAGAGAGTTATTGAAGAAGAAGGAGGTACTAGGGGCTAGAGAGTAGCTATAAATGTTTTTCAAAGCCCATTTGTACAGTGAAACAGCCAATACAACAGCCCTATTACTCATCTTTGCCATGTTAGTATTTGTGAAAAGCAAACTTCAAACAGGCTCAGAGCTAGGAGCTCTCTGTCCAAGGGTGTTGGGCACATCAAGGAGCAGGGATGAAGGAATGGATGCTAGCAGCTGGAAGCACAGAAGCTCCTCTGAAGTTTGCTAATGCTTTTTTGACCTTGCTAGAATTCATTTCACTTCATGATCTTCTTGATTTCAGTGTAAGGTCTGGCAGCTTCTCCGCTCAGCCATCGCTGCGAGGAGCTTTTCATTTAGCGTAGCTCCATGTTAGAATTCACTTGCACTTGGTGCCCGTGCAGACTCCCCCATGACATCCTGCAAGATGATGAGAAAGCAGTCTGAATCCTTGGAGATGAAGCAAATGCGAAGTTAAACCAAGCCAGTCAGAACTGAAGAAAAGCTCAGGCTGATTTGGTTTACAAAAAAACTACTAAGAATTTATTTTTGTCACAGTCCTTTGGAGTCTTTTTTCCTACAAATCTGCTACTAGTTCCTAATAGGGGACTAATTTATATACATGATGTGTGTGTGTGTGCATATATATAACAGATATATAAAAAGGAGGCATATATAGGATTAAATTTCCTACATAAGTTACTGACTTTCATTTAGCTTTTTACACAGCTTGTTCTCAAGGAGCTGGCGGTGGTGGTGATTTCAGTGTGGGGGGGGTTTGTTTGTTTTGGGTTTTTTTTTTAGTTTTCCTTGTTATTTTTAAAGGCTTTGGAATATATTTTCACTTTCTGATTCAGAATATCTAGAATCTGGTTGTTGATCAAGGGAAATCTCTTTAGGTTAATTGTATGTGTTGCTTGGCTGGACAACTAAGATTTAATAAATAAGAATAGAAGACAGTAAAGCCTTTAAATTCCCAGCAAGATCAGGAGAACAAGCCACTTAAAGCTTGTTGCTGACAGGCTCTTGCTTTATCACAGATTTAAATGTACCAGCTGATCAGGTAGTAACATGTTTCTACAACAGGAAGGTGCTTTTGCATGGTGGCACTCTCATGTGTACAAAAACCTGACTGCCACTGAACACCGGTCCCATGCTGTGGTGGAATAATGTATTGCCACAAGGACGTGGATTTGAAGCAGATACCTGTAGCAGGTGGTTTTAACTAATAGGCCTGATAGGAAATTTATCTATGAAATTCTCTGAATCTACAGTCAACCAGAAAAATTCTTCTCTTTATGTGACTAGCTCATGAAACACATTTTACTCTGTTAGTAAAAATTATGTATCCTGCAAATCTGTTGGGATGGGTTGTGCAGAAACTTTTTTCTATGCATGGAACTGTAGCAGTTTCTTAAATAAATGCTTTATGTTTAAGATGCCTGGTAATTCCTGCTGCCTTGGTGAAAGCTATTAATAAAGCAGTTACAGGACTGAGTCATTCAGTACACTAAATGTTAGTATACTCTCACTCTCGACTAATAGAGGCACTGTAGTTATTTAAGCATCTGAATTCAACAATAGTTAAAAATTCTACCCTAAAGTCCTCAGAATAATTTGATTTGGAGTAAATTAATTTCTTTCTAGACTTAGGCAAAGCAATTACATTCAACTAGATGCCGTTTTATAGCATAACATTTATCATAGTTTAAGCACCGTAGAGTACTAAAGAACTCAAGCATCTTTATTTCCATGCTGCCAGTTTGGTGGTCAGGCTGACTTTGCATTCCCTAGTCTGTTCACTGGTAGGAAGAAATGTGAAGTTCAAGCAGAATTTGAAGTGCTAACCCAAATGGGAGCAAAGAATAGGTAGACCTAGGTTGATATGGGTTTTGTTTGCAAATCAAGTTTATATTGCGCACATCTTTTTTTCATAAGGATGTTCCTGATTGTAGCAGAACATGAGTTAATACAAAGCCTTTTTTCCCGTTCTTCTCTACTTACAACTTTTCTGTATGCTTCACCTTCCAGTAGGATGTGATTGTCACTTTTTGCTTATGTTAAGTCTAACTTGAATTATTAAAGTGGGAATTGCCTGTGCACACTTTATTGCTGTATAAAACTGCATTAAGACAGCTGCTCAGACTTTGCAAATGCTTGACTGTGTATCCCCTTACATCCAGGGTGGTCAGTTT
Organism: Aptenodytes patagonicus; assembly: GCF_965638725.1. Lineage (NCBI taxonomy): Eukaryota > Metazoa > Chordata > Aves > Sphenisciformes > Spheniscidae > Aptenodytes > Aptenodytes patagonicus. The sequence continues at coordinate 4,908,284 of NC_134963.1, forward strand.
TGACTTCTGGTGTTTGCAGACTGGGCTTAATGACCCAGGTAAGAGTTTGCATTCTAAGATACAATAATCTAGCCGGTCTACTAAGGTCATGTATAAGAAAAGTTATTTGCTATGAAGATTACATGAAGGTCCAGAGTGAGGGTCTCCCTAGCACTAATGGGCATGTCTACTTCTGTAATCTGTTTTCTGTTGTAAGGTATTTACAGATGTTATATCAAAGGAACTTTTCAAAGCACTGTGGGAAACAATGCCTCACTTCAGAGATGTATTTTTGTGAATATTTTTGACCCTTTTCCAGAATACAACTCCGTAATGTTTTTAAAACTTGAAAAAACTGCAAGTACATGTGGGATGTGGCATTCTTGTGAAACAAAACAAAATATTTGAACCTCAGTTTGAATCAGGAGGGTGTCTGTCGTGAAACGTCCGAACCTTCTGTTCTCTCTATTGTACCGGAAGATGCACTAAACTTCAATTGAAGAAATAACGGGTACACTGTCATCATACAATTAAAACAAAGAGAAAACTGTTCATTATTATTTCTCATTTTAACCAATGAAAGCTAATGGTGATTTATGCCTTTTCCCCTTACAATAGGTATAATAGAGATTATTTATAACTTGTAGTTTTTATTTTCCAAATCTAATTTTGGAACTTGGTTGCTCAGAATTACTAGCTGTTGTATTTTAGGTCAAACTGTGGGGTTTTTTTTCCTCATTAATCCAATAAGGAGAAAGAAAAAGCATTTCATGCCACAACTAATGCTTGTTAACAGGCCATTAGTACAAAGCTTTCAATTTTTTGTTCAGTAGATAATGCAAAATGAGGCAGAAGCAAATTCAACTTCCAGTCAAAGCAGATTATGCAAACTCTTCTATAGGATTTGAATTGTCTAATGAAAGGCTCCCCAGGCCACCTAAGATTTTAGTTATTTTGCAATAAATGCAGGACACTGGAAATCTGTGTTTCATAGATTCACAATTAATTTTACAATTGTAGTTAGACTGCATTGGAATATGTTACCGGGATGATCGATAACAAAAAGTTGCTACTGCATAACTTTCTGGTGTATTTCACACACTCGGAACCAAACATTACCCCACACGTTATCTTACCCTCTTAGTACCAACCTTCAGGTACAAATCTGGAGGAGGTGAACATCTCTATGTAATTTCCCAGGCCACCTCTTTCATTACAGTCTTGCTATTAAGCTGCTTTAAAATTCTGACTTCTTCATCTCCATACACCTAAAAATGCATTAGCTTTTTCAGTATTACTCCTGTTGCATTGATATCAAAGGATATAAAAGCTTCATTTAGTTTGCCCTTTTCATTCATTTTCTCATGTGAGCCAAGTAAAAAATATTAAGATTCTTTTCATTAGTTACTTTTTAAAGAAAGGCTTTTTAAGGGATTAACATGCAGAACAACATATGCTTTAATGTGCATCCTTATGCTAACAGAGAAGATAGTTATTAGTTATTTTAACCCCTTTTTTCCTCCTTAAGATTACTGCTGCAGCATAAGAGCTCAAGCATTAGAACTGTATAGTCAGAGACAGAGCCGGCTGACACACAGAAGTTGTAGCAATTCTGTTATCCACATGATGGTTTAGATTCAGTCATGAGAAAGTCCTCTTCTCCATCCCAAATCCTTATGACAGGGATGGAAGGAAAAGACACGTAGCAGCATGTGAAATATTTGGAAGAGTGACATGAACATTTACACGGAGGAATACTTCTGACTAGGGACTGGTGGTGGTGGTGAAGTTGGAACAGGGCTGGACAGTACATGGATTTCAGCCTGCATCAGGATTTTGAAGGGTCCGAAACCTTGTGTGTCATGTTCCGGAGATCTCTTTGGAACTATTACTTTCCGGTGTGAGCTGAATAATACTACCCGTTCAGTCATGGATCAACCTTGAACTGCATGTGAGTGTTGGACACCAGACTGCAGAAAACAACTTCCCTTGACATCTGAAAGTGTTCATGTCATGGTCTCTGGATTTGGTATATCTCTCCTAATAGCATCAGACATTAGCATAAAACTGATGCAAGCGTTGCACAGGATTACCTTTGTGTTACTAAACCAAGCCCCTCTACTGACAACCTATCACAATAACCTACACATCCACCCTTGAGGAAAGGCAGATCTTCCTTCTACTTTCACAGGTACTTTGAGATGTACAGACTTACCAGCTATAGTAGAAAAATAAAATTAAGAAATGACACACCTCTCACCTGAATAGGCTTCTTCATAATCCAGCAAGGCAGTCCCTTGCTGGGAATTATCTAGGAGTACTTGCTTCATTTAGCTGTCCATCTGCTTAAGGAATGTGGGAGAAAAATACGATCTGATCTTTGGAGTCGCTGCAACTGTAACTTTGTTAACTTCAGTGGAGTCATAATTATGTTTCAAGTAGGAACAGGCTTTGCTTGTGAGGACGTTTGTGGTGACTGGCTGTTTTTAGTTTTTCAGGGTTTATCATGTTTGAGATTCTTCCTGACCTACACCAGTAAGAACATGGAAGGATTAAGACCTGGTTCCTCAACACCTCATAGCAACATTTTGTTACTTAGGGGCCCTTAGCCTTTTCTGAAGAATAAAGTCTTTGAATCAGCTTCCAAAAGCTGTTGCAAACCCACAGGTTTCTTCTACATCATCCTCTGCCCTTCCTTTTTTATTTATTGCATAGTTTTATCAAAAGTAAGTCCTTTTACTTTCATATTATAAAAGAGAGCGTTTCCATCTACCTCCCTCAGAAGCAGGATGAAGCCTGAGACCTGGTGAAGGCAACAGAGTTAAGAATTCACCCTAATTTTTAGAGGTGCTGACCGCTCTCAGATCTCATTTCTTTTGAAAGTGCATTGTGAGGCATCAATGCAGGATCTAGGTCAAAGACGATTAGAAATGCCAGCGATTCTAGGAAAGCAGAGAATGTACTCTAAACTATTGAAAATGCTCTTTCAAACCGGTGTTCTTAAATACGCGAATAAAACTTTTCTCGTTCCTAATGAGAGGCGAAACACTGAAAGGTTAAACAGGAGATTTATAACAGTGAGCTCTTGTACCTTTTGTCCTGCAGAAGGTTGCAGATCCCATGGTATGGGAGTGCTTTGCTTTGATTCAAGTAAGTATCTAAGCATGCACATCTTTCTGTTCACTTCAGCTGCAGTGTGGGTCCTCTGGCCAGAGAGGGTGAGATGGCTTCTATCTCTTGGCCATCAAATTCCCTCCAGTGGAAGGTTTTCTGCATCCAGCAGTTTTCTGCTGGCATCTGGACACGGAGCCGATGCCAGGCTGTGGTGTATGTAGCCTGATAAGTAAAATTCAGTGCTCACAATGATGTGAAGAAGATTAAGCTTGGCAAAACTCTGGCTGCATATTATAAATGGTCTCTCTGTGATGGTGGTTTCCTAGCCGGCTGGATCTGGTTTCTCCCTGTTAGGTTCTGTGGTTGTAGATTTATTTGCATTACTGTTTCTTGTTAAAGATAATGCCCTGAGGGTACTAAGGTCTTGTTTGACCGCAGAGCTAAAATATAAAGCTCCAGATTCCCCTCTCCATTGTATCTAATTAAGGAATCTCATTAACCCTCTCTGTGGATAGATTGAGAGCATGTCTTCTTTCTGCAGGCTGCTAATAGGTTTTCTGGTAGAACAGCACACTCATCTGACCCCTGGTATTAGGTGCTGTGTTAAATGTACTCTGCCAGCTCATGGCAATGACACTTCCTTTTTTTTTTTTTTTTTTTTGACCATTCTTTCTGAGAAACTTCTCTGAACTAAACCTAATTCTTTAGGGTTGATTTTTCTCTTTTTCTCTCCCTACTTCTGGAGCATTGCCAGTTCAAAAGCTGAGAAACCAGTTGCTTAATCTCATGAAAGTTTCTGGGATTCAAAGGGCCAAGGGTCTGCTGAGTGGTGGTGGTGATGGGGAGATAAAATTCTGGGTCAGTTCCCTCAGTTGACTATGCAGAGATAACTGGACGAACAAATTCAGCACAATGCTGATCATAATTTTTCCTGCATGTCATCTCTGTACCATAGATATTTCTTTAAGGGCATATGTAACAGAATGGTCTGCACTATACCGACTGCTCTTCTATGTTTAGAAAGTTATCCAGTTTCATTTGTCAGGAAAGCAATGATCTGATAGTTTCTTACATTTAGCTCTGCTCTCTGGGGGCTGCTGAAAAAAATCTGGACGGTGATAAGATGATAAAGGATGTGCTGCTGAGCATGGTGCAGGAACATTGCCCAGCTTCTGCAGGGAGCCAGCTCCAACCCAGCAGGGTTGATCGGTTCCCACTCAGCACTAGCCTGCTAGCTCAATCTGACTTCAGCCGTCCCGCTGGGGTGTCTTCCCCCGGGGTCCCCAGTGCTGAGGCATGAGGGAGGGTGCAGGGCCGGGCATTCTTCGTTCGGCAGCGTGCCTGTGCCAAAAAACCTTACCAGAGCACCAGGTGCTGGGGGAGCAGGTGCAGAGGTGGTGGCTGCATGTGGATTCCCCTTTGGTCTGGCATGGTGGAAGCCAAAAGCCCAGCTGGCCTCACGCTTACTGTGTGGTGTAGGAAGAGTAGCTGTATGACTTTGCTGCAGGGAACAGAGCTGGTCACCAGGGATAGGGAGGTGCTTCATCAGGTGCTGCGTGGTCTGAGACTGCCGAGTCTCCTGATTCAAGTGAATATTTGGATGTGGGTAAGGAGGCGTAGTAGTAGGACGGTTGTCAGATGGACTTCTAAGTAGGCAGATGAGGATGGGCAGATTACCAGGAAGAAAGAGGAGCCACAAACACCCCACATAGTTAAAATACTTGGTCTGTACTGGAATCAGAGCATGGAAACTTCAAAAGATACCCCTGAATTTCTGTTTGCTGAATGGATACCTCTGTGACTGAATTCTTACCCTAAGCTGCCATGAGGATTTGCATATTAAGGAGGACGTACTGTTTGCCTGGCCTTCCCCTTAGTAGATGGGGAACTGATTCTGTTGAAGTGGGCTTTAAGGAAGGAAAAAGGGGGGGAAGAAACAAAGTTGCACTCATTTAGCACAAAACCAAGAAGCTGAGCAAACTTAAGTAGTGGAAGGGCATGAGGAGAAACGATTTAATTTCCTGTTCTCCACTGGAGAACAGGAGTTGAACTATTTACTGTTTGAACTAGCCGGTGTTATTGAAACCTGCTGAGAAGATTCACATTTTTGGAATGTTATAAAAATGCTTGTATTCCACTAGGCAGAGCAGACTGAACAAAACAGCAGGCAAGAGTGGCTGCCAGTTGCTAGCAAAGCTGGAGCACTTGCTGATTCATATTTATATAACAAAACATGAGACAGGGTTGTCTGCTGCAGACCACCATAATACCCGTATTAGCGTTTGAAGAAGTCCCCTGCAGTCAATATTTCTAGTTCAAATCCCTGCCCACACTGGCCTTCCTGTTTACTCTTCCCTGGGTTCTCATACTTACCAGCCCTTTCATCCTTCACGCTAATGGCCATAGGTAACTAACTCTGTTGGGATGATTCATGTGCATCACTCCTCAAGGAGAATATGCTACAAAGTGGAAGGACTGTTTTCCAATCAATGATGATAAGCAAGAATCAATCATGTACCATAACCGGCATATATCACAGAAAGGGACGCATATTGAGCAATGCTCATGGCCTGAACAATATGCTGGCTTATTAATTTTCATTAGTTTTTTCCAAAGACCCATTAACTTGGACAACACAAGGTCACTATGCAGAGAGCTGGACAGGCACTGCAAATTATTTTGCACAAATTTAAAAGAATTCTCTTAGGGCCCTGCTCATCCTTCTGTATTGTTAATCTCCACAAAATCCTGAGTGGTCAAGTTTACCCCTTCCAGTAGCAGCTTGCAGAACTAGTTCCTCAAAGCAACGTTTAAATTCTTTTGCGTAACCGTAAATGCCAGCAATGATACTGGAGAAACAATAGCACATGAAATACACAATTAACGAAGGCGCCTGGGAATATAAAAATACCTGAGGGACCCTTTCATTGAGTTGAATAAGGGAGAAAAAAAGTCACCTTAGCTATCAGAATCAAGCACTAAGTGATTATATTTAAGTGAAATATCAAGACTGGTATTAAGATAAAACTGTTCCCCTGCGGCCTTTAAATCTATGGCCTTTAAATCATTTTCTTGCATCCATTGAGCTATTCTGAGCCACATAACCTGTGCAAAGTCCTCTTAAGCTATCAGGAAATATCAATCTAAATTTTTCCTAGTGATCCTGCCTATTCCCCATGCAAAGGACAAGTATGGCATGGCAGAGAGGATACCGGGGTAGCTGTATGGCTTCTGGACCAGAGATGGCTTGCAGAAGAATGGTCTCTTACAGAGAAAGGTTTGGTTCTGTTTGTAGCTGCCCATTTTTTCCCTGGTACAATAAAGTAAAGCTAGAATTGGGCTTGTTAAATAGCTTTTTTTGTAGTTAGATTTTCTTTATATTGCATAGAACTTACTTTTATTATAGAAAATACTGCAAATTGGAAAAAAATAGCAATAAAGAAGATACACCTTTAACGAGAAAATCTCTGCAAATCCAGATCATTGACTGCCTCTGTAACCTGGTAGACAGAAAAGACAGATCAGCCAGATCAGCTTTTACTCTAACCAAACAAAACACTCAAACATAATGTTTTTTACCATCCATATGCATTTGTAAAACTGACTAATTGCTTATGTGGGTTATTCTGCTGGCTAATATAATACATGCCTCACAGCTATACTGTAGTACCATTAAACTTGAAAAATTCTTAAAGATTAGATTGTCTTTGCAAGAATCCTGGGAAACCTAGGCTTACTTGACTAGCGTATTAAACCTAAGGCATCCTAATTACTTAATTTATGAATATTTCAAACCTGATATATTGATGCACTACAAGGTTAATTGCTCTTCTTACTCAATTAGTAGGAACCCTATGCTCTTTATTATATAAAAGTAAGCCATTATCACTTACTACATTTTCATATCTAAGGTTCAATAATGACAAAACTTTTATCTCAACCCTGCAAAACCTTAATTGGTTTTTATCTGAATACCCGTTTCTTCACAAACCCTCAAATCTCAGTATGTTGTCCATGTATATTTGCTCTGTGATTCCAAAATGGTATTCTTAAGTAGGCTTTATGTAAGTTTTTTAGGTGTCCTGCTTCGGTTCTTTTTGATAAGCTTTCATATTTCTACAGATTCATCCTCTCTACTGTTGCAGGCTTAGCGGGCTGTTTAAAGGTAATTTTTACCTGGTAGATCAGAGATGGAGCTTCTGAAAGATGCTTTTCTAGCATCTGTCAGACTCTACCTTTTTCCAGAATTGAGGTGTTTTATGGAATACCTATTTTATTTTTTTAGTTTATTTTGTTATGATTACCAAATGTGTTGACAAGATCAAAGGGAGTGGTTTAGATATATTGGAACACAGCACTGTAAATTTTTGTTTTGAAATTACCTTTCAGTGGAAAAGTATTCTATATTGGAAAAAAAAAAAGGTCAAAATTGACATAAAACATTTTGACTTATCTGAAACAATTTTTGAGAAACTTTTCTCTTCAAAAAAATTCAAAATTATTCTCATGTTTCTCTTTAGAACAAATGTACAGAACAAATTCAGAAATTAAAATTTTCCTTGGAAATAAAAATTCCATTTCCTTCTCAGATTTAGTCAAACCCAGTAAGTTGGTAGGTTTCAACCTTTGGTCTGCAGGTCACAGTCGGGTGTATGGATTACTTCTGAAAGGTCTGTGTGAGACAACTAATAAGAACTGGGTCATTATTGGCAGACTGAAATTCATTATACCAGTGTCTGTTCCTCAGCTGCAAAACTCTCAGAGGTTTGCAAATTGAAAACATAGTAGTTTTCAACCTCCAAGGCACCAATTCCTGATGATATGTTCCTATACACATTAGTAGATGCTGGAACAAATAATTTCTAAGTAAACTGTGGTTACCGTTGAAAGTCTTTGATGCTGCACACTTGTTGCCATCAGTGTCTGCTTTTTGTCATTGTTTGTTTAGTGTTCAGAGGATTTATGTCATTTCAAATCATCTTGCGATAGCTGATAATGTTTTTGTTTAAGTAGGTTAACTTGTCTAAATAATGAAATACTTGCAGATCCTTTGACCTAAACTCAGTTGAACAGAGATGGGCTGTCTGTGATGAAAGAGGGAATCAATAGGATATTCCAGCCTGAATAAGTCAGTGAGTCAGATTTCATCTTCCTTATCCTACATCTCTCTGATCTTTATCACTTCTGAAATAACATTATGCTCAGTTCATATCCTAAAGAAAAGAAACATATTTTCCCAGTCCACCTTCTTAGCAAAGGTCATCCTGCTGTGCTGCCTTAATGCCCTCCAAGTGTTAATGGGTTAGAGACATTACTAAAATAGCTGTCACTTTATTAGTTCCCTGCACATTATACATTCATCATTATCTGAGTTTGCTGTTAGGGGATAGGAAGGAAAGTACAGAATTGCCAAACCCAAATTCATTATAATTCTGAGAGATTTTAAAAAAAACATCTTCATACAGCGGAACAGCTGTGAGGGGATGGGATCTGGCCAGGAGCGCTCACCTGGTAGCCGGTTCAAACTGGAACAAAATGCGTGTGTGTTTTGGTTTGTCTCACCATAAATATTCAGGACAACTGTTCCTCTGCTGGGAACAGCCCTGTGAAGTTACTGCACAGGTAGCGAGTCCCGCAGCGTTGCAGCATTCCTGCTGCACGGGTTTCCCATCTATTCTGCCAGGTGAACTAGGGGCAAACTGTGCTGTGCTAAAGAAAAGGCAGAGCTCTGATCTTCTGCCGAGCTAACAGAATGGGTTGCAGACTCTGAACAGCAAATTCTCCATCACTGTATTTTTCCACACTCCACTGAGACTCTGTAGACACTTTTCACTTTCTCATATTTAAATAGGAGCCCTGATCCTCTTCAGACAGCTTTAGGAAAAAGTGTTTAGTTCTGGAGATTCGGACCAGCTCTTGTTAGCGTGTTATAATGGGCACTCTCCTCGATTTTATTATTCTGTTTAAAAAGAGCACCTCTGACTCTGACAGCAGTGAATGTGCTTATGCCTTCTAATTTTCACTGTTATTTTATCTGAGCAACTTATCCCTTCAGCCAGCCTGCACTCCCCTTGAAACAAAAGACAAAAGCTCCGGAAAGGTTTGATTCCCTGTCACGCCCACAATCGGAAACATATTTTTAGGGGCTTTTCCCTACTATTGTAGGGTCAAAGACAGGTGATGTAAATTGGAACTGATTGGAAGCAACTAGAATCTTGGTCAGGACTAGGACTGGCCTTAAGAATCAAGTAAATAAACCTTCCTGAACCCAGAGAAGCTCCCAAACTGGAGAGAATGAAACCTTGCATCTTCACCTTTGCCTTTCCTATATCTCTGGGTATGTTATGCTAAAAAAAGAAATATAGTCATCAGAACAGTAAGCATCCTTCCAAAGCATGTTATTTCATCTGGATTCTCAAAGCATTTCTCAGGCCAGAGAAATCTGCATTTAGAGATATATCTCCAGGACTCGTGCATTATTTGCATGCCTAGTCCATAGTAATCAACAAATGCAGTCCAATAGCACTGCTCCTGATGGTTTCTACCAACCGTCGGTATGGAGCAAAGGACAACATCCACGCTCTCCCCAGTGCTTGCTTTCAGGTTGTGATTTGTCCCTAAGAAGCCATTTGTAGTCACTAAGGTGGATATTGAGAGGAGTTCAGTCACCACTTTGGTATGCTAAGGCAACTAATAGTGCAAAGCCAGCTTATAATGCAAGCCACAGCCTTTCATAATTGCTCTGAGAACTTTCATGCATCACCAAGAGAGCATTGGTCTTTCTCCTAACTCAGTGCATACCTCTAAGACCTTGTCGTCGTTGTGGGGGCTCTCAGGAGGAAGGCTGCACTCTCAGAGTGACTGACATGCCGGTGCTACATGTGCTGGCTGTGCCTGGTGGCTCTTCTTTTAGCCCCCCAGAGTATTTTTATTCCTCTGTGTAACTTGGCTTTCCCAATATTTTTCTGAAGTAATTTCAAATGCAGTCGAGCCTCTACAATACAGACTGCAAGCAAATTCCCTTTCATGTCTGTTGTATGGAGGCTTGCTATTATCCTGTAACATTTTATTTATATATTTCATGTGCTGTTTCTAAAGGGCTGTCAAATGACTGTCAATTATTTATTCATATCAGGTGGAGCAGATGTAGAGGAACTGCCATATCCAAAGTTGAAGAGCACTATCTCAAAACTTTGCAGAAAAGAAATAATTCAAATTTTAATAACCTTACATTTTACCCACATGTTTTTTCCACTTCTAAGCTTTTTTCTTGGGTTGATTACCATACATGTTGCTGTAGGTGATTTTGTTTGAAGGTAGATTAATAAAGATTAATCTTGACTGAATTTTTAATCATGTTTGCAAATGAATTGCAGCAACCAAATACCAGCTGGTGTGGAAATGCATTTATTAAGAACATATGGAGTCGAAACTGAGCCACTTGGTAACTTCACCAGCTTAGCAAGCTCCTTATGACTTGTTCCATAAAATTATTCATTTGGTAAATGATGGGACTGTCTTTAAGTAACCAGCATTGGGGAAACTTTATATAAGCAGTGTGTGATGATGCATGGGGAAAAGAACAGGGCATGGGAGAGTGGGCAACACTACTGGGAGAACGGGGAGGCTGCGTTCAAGCCTCTGCTCTTTCATAGACTTTCTGTGATAGCAAGCTCCTTATTCCTATGCTGCAGCTTATTTTTCTGTAAAATGGAGCACTGATAGATGTCATGTGATGCTTGGATAATGTCCTGATGGAGGACCCAAAGCTCATGTAAAAATGTATTTGAAAGGACTGAATGAAGTAGCATGTAGACAGCTGGGTTGATGTATGTGGCATGAAGATCTGCTTTGTGGCAGTCCTTCAAATCCCTCGCTATAAATTGACATGCCCAGTGTTCCCGAAGATCCAGGGGGACAGATTTGTCTTCTACCTGCCACCCCTCTTAGGAGCAGCTGCCAGCTGCCTTATTCCCTCTCCTGTTGCACTGTTTCTAATACTATTCTTTGGGTACATGAAGTGCTATTGATTTGCCTCAACCGTTACTGCCTGCTCAGTTTCACTTCTGTTAATCCTTTTTAAGTACAAAGGCCCCAAGCCCTCCCCTGGACGTGGAGGAATCCCGCTGAACATTTGGCAGGAGCATGGTCTCAAGGATTTTCTTTTGGGGCATTTTAACTTTCGGTGATGTTATTCAGTCGTTTTGTACAGAAGAGCTAATGGTTCTGAGAATTCTTAAGGATAGTTTTGGTCAGATGCTGCTCCTATTGAAATTAGTATGATGGTGACTAGTGATTCAAAGGAAGCTCAGTATTTTTATTAACAAATGCTACTTCTAAATTTTGAGTCATTGTAGTCTGCTCAAATTAGCATATACCATCAATCTGCAGCTTTCATCTCTGTTTTCTCAAACATTGATATCTTGGGTAAAATGTCTGAGTCCACTCTTCCAGCCAAATCCAGCTAACTGAAGCTGGCAAATCTGAATCTCGTTTTCATTGCTTCACCTTTACTTAGAAGGTTATAAACTGTTTGAGTGAGCAAAAGATCTTCCTGTAGCAGTTTATCTTTTCCTGAACCACGTGGGACTGGCCACAGTCAGATCAGAGTGAGGAACCATTTAGGCCAGTCTGTGATGGCAAGGCCCATGCTCTGTCTTTCCACACTTCTAAGGTGCACATAGTTTGGGATTGGGTTTTTTTAGGTTTTTGTTTTGTCTTGTTTTTCACCTTCGCCTCCACTCCCCAGCCTAAAGAAAATGTTTGGGGGATCTTTTCTGTTTTCATTTTAAAATCACCACGTAACCTTGCAGTGTTCATCACTTTCCCTGCATTATTGTTGTAGACAGTGTTAAGATCCTAGCTGACCAAGTTTATTGATTTCTGAGTGATCTCTTGAGTGTTATTTCATATTCATGTTCTGTCAGCATTGTGTAGACAGCCTGTGTTAGAGAATTTTGTATTTATTATACATGAAACTACTGCTCTGCAGACTTCCAATTTCAAGGCATTGAATGGATGTAGGAACACAAGGACAATATGCACAGACTCTCTACAAACCACTTCTTACTTGAAGATTTCAGAAATTGTTCAGGGCAGATTTCTTTCTTATTTTCTATGGTATCTAAGTCATATCTAAGAGCACAGCCACATAGTGGTTTGGAAGATCAGGGGAGGAAGAAAAACAAAACATGCTGTCCTGAATTCTTTGTGTAGGCCACTTTTTTCCATAAAAACCTTTCATGATTTGTTACATGTAACAAATTGTTTTTATATCCACTAGACTAGTATTTTCTAATTAATGCTGGCATTTGAACTCGTTTCTGAACTATGTACTAACTCCAGAAACCTACTGCAAACTTTGACCTGATTTGTTCTTCTCCGAAGCTCAGCAGTAACACTTTATGAAGACACGTTCAGAAGTGTCATTGTGATATTCAAGGCTAGCCATCTTCCTTATTGCCCTAGGGCAATGCTACAACTTACTGGGATGCCTTTTCCTTTCCACTTGTCTCTGAGCTATTTTAGGCAACAGCCAGTCAATCCTTTTCTCTAGCAAAACCCCTTAAAGGGCTTGCCCTGAGCTGTAATGTTGCAATCGCTCTAAAAGGATGCTCTTACAATGCAGTGACCAAAATGTCTTCTAAAAACAACTCAGAAATATGTTGCACATAATGTCACTACTACTTTTCCACAGACCTTGACATTATCAAGTCGATGCATGCCAGACAATCCTGTGTCTATCAGCATGATGTGCATTAAACTTTCACCATTGGGTCATTTTGTAAAGCAAGTTTTAAGAAATGCCAGGAATTTGCAAATCTGAAATTGATGGAATCCAACAGTCTGAAAAAAAACCAAAACAAACAACAGCATCCAGTTTTAATTCTTAACATAATGCATAGTTTGCGTGTTCTTCAGTGGGACTTGGGGACGTAAAATGGGTTTATATCAGTCAGCAATTGCCCATCCTGGATTTCTTAGAAGGCTTATGCCATTCATTTTCCTGTTGCTTAGTTGATGATAATGATCACCAGGAGCAGTGTTTTATAGGGAGAGGAATGGGGAGTTGTGTTAGACCTCTGGCAAAATGCTCTCCAAGGGAAAAACTCAGGTTATCCACTTTGAATGAGCAGAGAGCAATCACAGAAATCTATTAAAGTAAATTTCTCACGTATCAAGTATTTTTTTCCCTTATCGAGTATTTTTTCCTGCTTATCCTAGGCTGTGAACTTCAGTCTCTCACATGATGTAAACAACAGCTAACCAACCAAGAGCTACATCTATCTCATCTGTCATTAACTTTCAACTTTCCCATCTGCCATCAAAGTAGGCTGTGGATCCTGGAAATCAGTCTAATCTGTCAGCAGCTTCCCTCTGTTTCTCTTAGTCACTCAGTCCAATCTCAGATTGGTATTTTTTTGTTCTTATACAATGACATTTTTCTTGCATTCCTCTATGAAATATCATATCTTTCTGCTGTGACTTTTTTTTTCTTGCTATGGCTGTGTTGCAATTGGTGATGAGTCAACTTCAAAGAGTCAGGTCAGGTTCCCCAGAGTTCAGACATTTATCTGTCTTTAGTGCAAACTATAGCCCCGTGACACTATCCATAGGGGAATATGACCATCCCCTTACACGACCATAGTTTTTGTATGTACCTGTTTTGTTTCTAATATTACTCCCTCGTTTTATAGTATGCCGATTGCTTAACTCAATTTAATTTTCATTGGTGGTTGTTGAAACTTAGTATATTTTATTTGCTCCTAATAATATTTGGTAACGTTCTTTTTTAAAAGTAACGATTGGAAATCTTAATTTTAATATAATTGCATAATGCTAAATTATGAATTGTGGGCCAATTTACTGGGATTTGAGGCAGCCTAGCCATTTTTGCTGTTTTAACTGATTTCTTTTTCTAGTTACTGAATGAAGATTAAAATAACATTTCAAGATGATAGAGGCGAATTGCCTACAAAAACACAATGGAAGGTGATTGTAAGTGTGTGGTATGATAAAAGATCGAGGGTATTGCTATTGCATGAGAAGCTATTATAATAGACGTGAGTGAGGTCAAAGGCAGAAAAACCAATGATTAAGATGTATTGCCACAGAAACAGGAAATCTTTTGGGAAACAGGCAATCTTGAACTAAATGCCAATAAATGTAACAAAAAGTAGACAAGATATGTGTTAGAGAGATGAACGAGGGGGATTCATGGGCTCAGGAGGTATGTGGACAGCGTTCAGGAAAAGAGGATTCTTGTGACAGTATGGTAGGCTTTTATTTAGCAGTGTAACAGGCAGTAATATTGGTGGAAAAGATACTGCAACTAGAAAAAACCCACTGTTTTCTCCTCTATCGGGAGAACAGAAAATACCAGCCTCAGCTCTGTGAAAATCAAACCAGCTAACACTTACAGTATCCACGCCTTTGCTTCCGTCATGAAGGGCACTTGTGCCGTTTCCTCGTGCCTTCTTTGGTTGGTTTTGCTATGGCATAAATGTTGCTTGATGGATCTGAGGTAGTCAAGTGCAAGGAGAGCCAAGTGACTAATGATATTTGTGGCCGAGCTGCTGAGGTTAATCTTTGTTTTCTTTTTCTTTCACAATGTGATGTATGCGGTGACAAGGCTCTAAGCAAAGGCAGAAAATTGTGCAAATTCCTAGTAAACTGAAAAATAGGTCATTCAGCTTAATATTTAGAGTGACAATTAAGGTAAATGGTAATGAGCTTAGTATCAAATGAACATTAACCTCCCAACTTCACCAAAACTCTGCTTTAAACTACCTGTGCTTTGCTCTGCTTATATCTGATCCTCAGGTTGAAATGGGAAATTCAGAGTGACTTCCATAAATCTTCCCGAGAGGAAAAAAAATCCTTTAAAAAATAAAAAGCCTCTCTGCCAGAAAGTCTCCAAAGATAACTTGGTCATGTTTTCATTAAGTCAATGGTGAGAAACCTGCTGTCCACCACAGTTCTACTGCGATAGAGTCAAACAGCCAGAACCCCTTCTTCCGAAGGGGAAGAGTTAACTGTGGAGACAGGCCATTGCACACGGCCTTTTTGTCCTTGAACTGCCTCTCACGTTTATTCCAAGCTCAGCTGAGTCTCAGCTTCATGCATTAAATAATCTACGAGCCATGCCCAAAGTTTTCTGGGCTCTGCATTCATCTTTGTGTGCTTTTTGTTGGCACTAAACTAGTTGGAAGCATTTGTTTCTAATAACTAACTAGCACGTAAGATTGAGTGCATGTTTGAAATCCAGGGTGTGGAAAGGGAGGAAGACACAGGCACTGTAAAGCGCGTTATACTTTTTCTACTTTAGATCCTACTTACCCCCATTGATATCCTTGGAGAACTACAGTAATCTGGATTGAAGATAGTCATAGCACAATAAGTTCCTTCCTTGTGTCTCTTCTGTCCTGTTTGCTGTTTTCAATATTACACTGAGACTGAAAATTCTCAAGGGTAGGGCTCTGTCATAATAGCACAATCACTATGACAAGCGAAATATGGCCTTCAGATGCTATTCAATAAAATTCAAATCACAGTAGTAATAATAAATGTCTTTCTCGGGTAACTCGTGAAGTCCACACACAGTACAGCATTATAAACACATCCTCGTTGCTGGGCTTGATTTTGTTAATGAAGCAATGAGCAAGAATACAACAGAACGTTCAGCTCCAACCTTCTCCCCAAATTCACCTTATGGTTCTTATTCCAGCTGCTGCATCCTTTATATTAGCTTTCGTAAGATGAGATAATAGCCCATTGGCATCATGCCCTACCTTCCCATCACCTTGGACGCAACCGCTGGCCTAAGCTGTTTCAGAGAAACATTGCTAGTTGCTGCAAAAAGAGAGAATTACCTGACTGCGCTGCCTGTGTGCCTCTAAGTCTGGTGAACCACCTATAAGCAAAAGATATATCAATTTTTATCATCGGCGCTCAGTAATTCTAAATATCTGTTCTTTGCTTTTACAGTCAAATCTTGTGGAAGAAATGGTTGCTTTTCAGATCAACTTACAAAACTGGAGATTTAATTAGAACTTGTTAATAGTTTCATCCCTATTCAATTCTATATGGAATTGCACTGACTTAAATGGCTTTGAAGTCTTTGGCTATTCATGGCTTCTCTAATTTGTAGCATTTTCAATGTATTTGATCTGTAACTGTATCAGCATGTAGTTCTGATCTGTCAGAAATGAGAATTTAGGGCAAAGGGAGGTAATTATAACTGCAGTCGGTCTCTAACTTCCTGTAAAGGGATCTACAGGGCAGCCAATGTCAGGGCCGCCCCATTTGTATCCCTGTGCTCCTGTAATGCAGGAGTTCAGCCCTGCCAACAGTATTCAACTCTGTTGGAGATATTTGAGGTATTATTAGTTCCTGTCCAAGGGGGTTTTATGACATTCCATTGTTTGAGGGAAGTGTAGATATGGCAAATAAATTCCTGCATTCTGTTTATAAAAACATATTAAAGAAAGGATACAAAGTCTAAAAGAAAATCAACTGGGCATTTCAGTTCATTTTAATTGCTATATTTTTGTGTGAACCTAGTGAACAGGCAAAAATATGTTCGTTCTTTCCCTGCATGGGCATATTTAACAAGGTTTTCTCCCTACAAGTGACACCTTTCAAACAGCTGTAATACTGCTGGCTGTATTCCTTCTGTGCTCTTACGTAAACAGCACCTAGCGTTTAAAACTTGTACTATTCCTTCTTTCTTGCAGAAGTTGTTTTCTTCATACTCTTCATTATTTTTAAGCCATTGAACTCTCAGTCCTACAAATACTAAAACTGCACAAAGGCCAAGCAAAGCAAGAGCGCTGATTTGCCATTGGCAGCTGGGAGGGTGAGTATTTTCATCGGTACTGGATTCATGGCACAAAGTCAATAACAAAGCAATATTTATAGAACTTGGAGATGACTGTAAACATACTTCAAAAAAATTCTCTTCAGCAGCACTGAAAATGTAATAATCAGTGATCACAAGCGCTTGAGTTATTTTTTTTCTGTTCTCGTAGCCAGGCGTTCTTATAGTACTGTTCTTGCTGTTTCCATTCCTATATTAATATAATTTGGCTGCAAACAGTAAACATAGCAGGAAAGCAAATAATCAGGCATGTTGGTAAAGTGCAGACTCCAACAGTTAGCAGCATTCAATACAAGGTTCAGCTTAGCTCTGAACCTTTGAAATACCATCTATGATGCATGTTTAGTGCTTCTGCATCTTATATATGTTTGGTTTTGGTTTGTTCTTTTTTAATGAAAGTGTTCCAATAAAAGATGATCTGTATGGACTTTTGGGGCACAAAAACTACTACTTTGTTTGTTCAGTGCCTATTCACATCCATCACCAGAACTTTAAGGTGGTATTGGAATTAATACCTAGTTTAACTCTTGTGCTCTCTGGTAGAGCTAGTTCAGTGGCCAGACAAGAGGAGTCTTGTTACTAAGGCACCACAACTTAGTAGAGAAGGCTGAACACAGAGCAGTTAGCTGCACACCAGAGCACCCAACACCAAAGAGGAGCTGTTTACACAATACCCAGAGAC
Source organism: Aptenodytes patagonicus (assembly GCF_965638725.1). NCBI lineage: Eukaryota > Metazoa > Chordata > Aves > Sphenisciformes > Spheniscidae > Aptenodytes > Aptenodytes patagonicus. Next base: position 4,925,938 of record NC_134963.1, read on the forward strand.
CTTCCTGGAATGCATACCAAAAATATGTATGGATATAGCCATATCTGTTTTACCCAGCAGTAGAAAGTTCTGCTTTGCAGTGAGGAATGGACTCAGGCAATTAGGGAGGGATGGAGCTGTAGCTGGCTTGAACAAGTCTCCCCCACCTGCACACCATGAGTCAAGGATTTAGTCAGAAATGAAAAAAAGAAGTGGTAAGATCAGGATTTCTATCTGAAACCTGAGCCTTAGTTAAACTGTGCTAGGGACAGCGTTGTTCTGCCCTCCCACAGAGAGATGCTGTGAGCTCGCCACCTCGTAAAGCTATCTATTGAGGAGGAGAGAGTCAGGTACTGGCAAGTCAAATTAAATGAGAAATCATCTGAACTATGCATGTAGAATGTGGTGCAAATATATATTCCCCCCCACCCCATCTTCTCAAAAAAGTTCAGCTAGTGATGTATTTCAATGAAAAACAATGAGGCATTTGGAGATACTTCAAACATCCACGTCACAGCTGATGACTTCAAAATACAGGGCTAGCTCAGGGACACATCCAGAAGTGGCAGCAAGGAATCAAACTCAAAATAGTAAGTTCATTTCAGATAAGATCCAGTTTATGGCAAAGCAGCCAAATATAGAGAGGACATAGTCTTACCATGAGGAGTAAGCCAGCTCACACTGGAGTTAAAGCCAATATGAAACTCTCAAGGGCAGAAAGGCACCGTAGAAGACACGGGGGGCAACTTGCTCCAGTGACGCATCCTGCCCTATTGAGACAATTGTTAGGGGAGCCTGTAACTTCCTGGTGGTCATAGGAGTGTGACAAGATACTGCATCAGCTGAAGAAAATTCTCAGTATAATACCCATACTTCTGCACCAAGCAAATTTTTTTTGTAAGTGGAGTAGGTCTCATACAGGGTAGAGGTCTGCTTTCAAATGCACCATGAACTCTGCCAGGAGGACAAAGCAATGCCAAAACTGAAAAGGAATTACTAACTATTGGAATTGTATCAAAGAAAATCTATCAGTAAACATGTGGAGTACTGGTTGATGTGATGTGTTAGCAAAAATACTGTAAAGTCTATTGCTTTTTTAAGTTGCGCATATCTTGAAACCCAGTGTGCAATGAAACAATGCAAAGTCAGTAGCTATCAGGGCTGTAACTGCAGTCTGGGAGCCATGCTGAGACACAGGGAGGAGTAAGATACAGCTATAATAAACATCTGAGATTGGACTACACAACTGGGATAAGAGATAGATAGCAGACTTTTATATTAGAAGAATCACAGGAGCAGCAAGTGCTACCTGTACAGAAAACAGTTAATCAGAGTCTACGCTTTCCTTGTCTGAGACACAGATTGCATCCAGAAGCTTGTAAGATCAGTTCATGGTTAAGATGATTGTAAGGTGTTTATGACAACTGAAGATTGAGATCTGCATGGCAATTTCCTACAGGTTCTGCTTGCAGATGGAGGCTAAGAGAGAGGTAAGGACTAATATGGGACTTTTTTGAGGTGTTACTGAGTATGACAGGTTTAAGTATACAAATGGGAAATCTCTATTGTGGTACTTCTCTTCATAATTAGTTTTGTGCAATCAGAAGTCCTCCAAAGTCTATCACACGAACAGACTTTGGTTTACAGCCCTTACAGTTGGGACAGTATTTAATAGAGAGTGAGTTCTGGTCTTAATTTTAGTGCCTCCCTGGCTTACCCACATGTCAGAGCTGGTCAGAATCTGAAAAGAGAGACTTTTCCTGAATCTCAGGTTGGGACCTGAGCCACCAGGCAACACTGCAGATACCGTGATATTTTCTGATATTGTCATGATGCTTTATGGTGTGATTTTCCTACAGGACCAGCCAACATAACTAATCGCATAATGTTTTGTGTTCAGACTTGTAGTTATCAAATGCCCACGCTGCTCTCTCACATGGAGATTTCTAAACAACCCTGCCCATGCTGTGAGCTCTCTTCAAAATGGAACCTTCCTCATTTATCAAATACTTATTCTCAATACGGTTTGTTAAATTAGATTATCTATCACTATTTCACACATACTCTCAGTCTACACGTTCTTTAATCCAGGTCACGAGGAATGGTAAATTCTTCTATGTTCAGGTTCATTTTATTCTTGTTTTATTACAGAATTTATGAATTATAGTAGTTGGGACAGATCTTCCATGCCATAGCCTCAAAATGTGACTGATGAGCTACTCAGCACCTGCAAAACTCCCCTTATTAGTTATTGTCAGCACTGTTCTCATTTGCTATTTGTCTTATTTCCTTAGCCCTGACCTTGAAGGCTGTTCACAACTGTTGATTTGCATAGGAGTAAACCAGTCCTGCCCATGGGAATACAGCCACAGCCACCAAGAGAGCAAAAAAATCTTACTGTGTTTTGGTTGGATTTGTTTCTTCAAGTTATACTGATACAGTGCAGTTGTCTATGTATAGATCTCTTTATAAGTAGGATCAGTATGCATAGAATCAGTTTAGTAGTAAATATAATTCACCTAGAAGAGAGAAATAGCTTAATTTAGCTCAATATTTTGACTCTGTCAGTGGCTGATTGTCAATGCTGAGAGGTGAGAGATATATAAGATCATCACAGTAGCTAACAACTGCTATTTAGCTTGGGTATCACCTTGTTCTCCTCGCTAGAGTTCAGCAATTTCATGTATTTTGTTTTAACATGCACATCAGCATGGGGACTTAGTCACCAATTCTGCACAGACATATGTGTTTGTTTAAGCATGGAAATAATACTGCTGAAATGAGTGAGTCTAGTCAAAGCCTGAAGGTAAGCAAGGAGTATTGCAAGGTCATGGCTTTAGTCAAGGATGTCCAAATAATGGCTAGAGGGCTGGATTCAGCTCGTAAGGCAGTTTTTCTTGGCCTCTAGAAACATTAGCTGGCTGGTTGGAAGGCAAACAACACAGAGGATTTTGCTCTGCATGCAAAAGCAGATAATACCTGGCAGGTTATTCAGTGCTGTATTTTACCTCATGGATGTGGTTGTCTTGGTCTGACCCTCCCAGTGTAGCCGGGATTAAGGTGTGTATGAGCAAGAGGGTTTAACTGACCTGGCCAGTCAAACATGAGCCTTGAAATCAACCACACCTGCATGATCTTCAGTAATGTGGGACTATTCAATTTTATCTCAGTGCTTGACAAAACAGCACATTCTTCCTCCAGTGGATCAGTCAGCTTTACATAGGATTGTTGTCCCTTAAAAATGTTTTTTCCAGACTATTCCTTAGTACCATGCTGCTGCCTGTTTTTTCCTCTCATTTTAAACTTGTGTAACTCAAAGTAGAATTTGGTCCTATATATAAATCTTGTGCTTGACAAAGTAACAAAGAAGCATTAACAAAAGGCAGTAGTAATTGCAGCATATCCACACTAATTAGTAGGTAGAGTTACAATATACTGTATGCAGCTAAGCTATGTCGGAGCTACAGAATTTCTTCTTGACATTACCTGTCTATTATGTGCAAATAAAACTCCACCACAAGAATTCTCATGCTGGCAAATCAGACACGGGGAAGCTTGAAAATGCTTACAACGTGACGGCCAGTCCTTCCTCCTTTTCTCAGTCTTTTCACCTCCATCTCTGTCTCCTCAGCCAGCGAGTCCTTGTTTCCTCTCTCTGTCTCACCGGTTATCTTCCATCTCCAGATCCGTTCTCAGTTGTTGGACTCCCTGGTGGGGTTGCACGCAGGGTGTACCCAGGGGAGTCAAGAGAGCTGCTGCCCTCTTGGTGACAAGTGATTTTTTTTTTTTTTTTTTTTTTTTTTTTTGCAGCCCACCTTGGAAGAAAGAGTCCTAGCAAGTGGAGACTGAGAAATTGAGCTGGCTTAATCAAAACCCAAGAAATGAAAAGTGGGAAACAGCTAGTGCAGGAGGTACATTAGTGATAGGGTCCCTAGTGCTTTTGCTTATTGCATAGGGAGGTACTCAAATATGAAAAAGAATAAGAAAATATTTTTTTTAAATATAATTTCACTTGCCATAGTGGAAGGAGATGGCTGGTTGTAATCTCTTCTCTTTACTGATTGTGTGACTGGGCTAAATTTGTCCAGCCACTGCAGACAAAACCTATAGAAACTCAAAAGGGCTGAACAACAGAGAGAAATGATACAGATCCCTAGATCATCCCAAAGACCTGTACCCAGACCCTACAAAGCAGGTCACGTTCAGATGATAAGCCTGCTGGTTTCACTGAGGTGCGCTGAAAGCACAGCCACCCTTTCTGCTCTGCCTCATGACCAGGATTAGATCTTGGGTTAAATCTTGGGTTGCCTTCAGTTTTGCTGGTTTGGCAACTTCATTAAAGCCTGCCATTAAAAGATGTGAGAACCTTTTTGATAGTCAATAGTGGCTCAGTTGGATGGCAGAAAAGCTTTGGGTAGTTTTGCTTTATTTGTAGGGCAAAATCCTCTACTAGCATAAATCTCTGTAACTTCAATGATATCCAAGAAGAAATTGATTTATACAGAGTAGGATCCAGTCTCATATCTTTGAGTTTGACTGACACCTATATTAATACAGTTGAATCATCTTTCCTTTGCCGTTTTAGAGGGAAACCCCTGAATAACAAAAACAAAGACAAACTTTCAAAGGCAACAGATGAAAGAATAAAGCATTATTAAGTTAAAAAAACAAACAACTGATTTGTTAAAAAAAGCAACAACTATTGTGAACAGATTAGTACTCTGTGGAGATCATTCATATTTGGCAGTAAAGGTCAGAATGGCAGCTCTCCCACCTGGGTGTTCAGGTTAAAAAGATGTTTTATGAGAAGCCCTCCCCTGTTATCAGACTCTTTAAGAAGGCTGCTGCTTCAGTGCTTTGCTCCTTTGCTATTACATGGCAATTTTCCAAAGGCAGGCAATAGCCTGGTGCTTAATCTACTGCGGTTTCTGCCATTTATGCAGAAGCCAAATGTTCAGTATTGTTTGGGTGAGAACATCAATAACATCAAAGTGGTTTAATGAAAATCAACACCTGCAAGGCTCAGCCTAAGTGTGGAGATTAGCTTCCTGCCCCCCCTCCATTAGAATAATATATCTGCTTAGATACTTATCTCTGTAACTATGTTTAACTTTTTCTCTGGGGTTCCAAAAACTTACTGTGTGTGTACTTTCCCATAATGAAGAAAGATATCCGAGTGCATTGTTTGTTTTAGGTGCCCAAATAGGGTTATATCTGTCCCTCTGGCCTTGCTTGCTTAATGAAAGATACTCTGTAGTATGTTCTACAGCAATTTCTCTCTGTCTGTCAATGTTTTTATATGCACAACCTGGCCAGAGATGCAAAACCCTGACTGCAGTTATGGTTCAACGTTTCAGAAAGGGCTGGGCTTTTGAGATACCCTCACATACATACCTTGCAATCCACCCCTTGATCTAGGAATCGCTGGCCAAGATACTAACGGGTTTACTGATTTGAATAGTGCTGTATGAGTCATAGACTGGAAATGTGTTTGGGCTTTCTGTGTTTTCTAGTGCTGTTATCCAGGCAAATTCTCAGTGACTATATTGACCACTTTTCTCAGCAAGTGTTGTTGAGGACTTGGATCTGTTGACTTCAGGACTTGGAGTCCTCAGGAGTTTCCATATTCTGTTGCCATATTATGGTAAAAAAAATTAGCCAACATACATAACTGTTTCTCACATTCTTTAGCAAAAAGTCTTTTCCCAGCTTTGGCTGGCCATGCTGAAGGAAGCCTCCATTGGCTTTTAGAAGAATTCATCCCAGAGAAAGGACTTGGTACCTCAGTTTTCAGGTCTAGAGCAAAATGTGGCTAAGGCTTTGGCTACTTAAAGTTTTGGTCCCTGACTTAGCACAGCGTTTCTATTCAATGAAGTAGTAACGTATTTGAATCCCTTTTGGTTTTTATGAAATTCTGTGGCTTTTCTGAATCCAGCTTTTAACATCTGATAAAGCAGCTCACGGAAGTCAAAGATAAGCTGCCATTTGACTTCAAAGGGTCATGTATCAGACCTTCATTTGTCTGGCTGTTTATCAGGAGGAAACTCTTAATTTCGGAGCACAGGAAAATTTTTGGAAATAAACAACACAAGTGGGAGAAGAAAACCAAATCTTTTTAAGATATTTGGATCTGGACTGTAAGTCCTTGAAATAAAATACAGTTTGTATTTTAACATTTGTAATAACATTTTGAGTTGAGCTGAGATATTTTGACTTCACTAATGCTGACATTCTCATTATGCCTCCCTGTGTTTTATCTTAATCACTTGGTGTATCATAATGCTGATTAATTTGTCTCCTCAAGGATCTCTTTTATATTAAAGTTCTGTCTGTTTTTTTCAAACACTACACAAAGAAACAAAAACTAATTAATTGCATTAATAACATTTTTTAGGTTCCTGTACTTTCTCGCATTCAGACTTTGCCATCAAGTCTGCTGCATAATGCACTGCTGTGCTTTTAAGAAGATAATAATCCATGTATTTTGTAAGTGGGCTTCCCTATTCTACTTGTGTTTATAATGCACATTTAGGTTTTGCAGTTCATGATCAAATTCACAAACAAACTGAGTTCTCAGCGTGATTCATCTAAATGTGTTGCTTTGATGGGCTGAAGCAAGGTATAGTACAGAAGAAATGCATTCACTGTGGCCATGCTTTATGCTTCGTATGTAGCAGGTTAACATGTGATGGCTGAAATCCTGAGCTGATATACCAGCTAAATCAGAATTACCTAGGGACAGTGGTAGAAATACGTATTCCCACGGATGACTCTCTTCATACAAGTAGTCTTATACGGAGCTGCTTGTAGCTGGGTGCACATAAATTCACAGGAATAGAGTACTCCATGTGGGATCAGACCATAGAACTCCAGATTTACACTGAGTCTAAGTGTTTGATAGTTATAAGTTATTTTGTGTGTGATTGGGATGTTTACCCGCCCGTCTCAAAATTCTGCAAAATAGTTCAAAGCAAGCAAATCTTAATTCAGTTATCACTTCCTATAAAATAAGCCAAGCTAATGCCCTAGGCCTGTCAGCATCACAGAAGGAGAAAAGAAAAATATTTTGCCATAATTGAGGTTTCCTTCAATAGCAGTCATTTGGAAGTGGATATAGCTTTGTGAGCATTAGAGTATAATGCTACCCATTGGGTGGACAATTAGTAAGCAAAAGCAATCACCAGAAGGCAAAAAAGAAAAGGGATTAAAAAGAATTAAATGAGGCAAAAGAAATTCAATAATTTCCATTTGTAAGGAAAGGATATAATAAGGCAGTGATGCACTGCAGATTTATCTCTGGAGTAAAATCAGTCTTTATAAACATACAATGCCTTCCTTTACCATCCTGCGGTATCCTTCACTATACGGATCTCAATCACACAATTCAGGGGTAAACTTGTGACATCAGGCTGTAGAAAGAGTGGCATTCACATTGATACTAAGCAGAGGTAATTTATCTTCATACAACTGGTTAGTGGCCCTTAAGGATTTTCTATTAGTGACGAATCCTGTGTGTAAAAAGATGAAATTGTGCGTACAGTAATGGCCAACCAGTTATCTATTTCCAAAGAGAACAGCGGCTACTGACTGTAATATCAAGGGAAGGCATCAGCAGTTCCTATAGGCAGCCAGCTAAAAAATAAACCCAAATCCGCAAAATGATAGATAAATAAAACCAGTATTAATGTAATTCAACAACTGTTCGCTTTTCCTTGATCAGTCAAGCAAAAAGGCTTCTGCCCTGGAGATTTAAATGTACCTCTGCATGTTTGAGTATTCCACTCTCACACTGCAATCACAAGCAGCAAAGCCAACGGAAAGGAACATTCTCTTGCAGTCTAATATAATACAATTCCCTATCTCTTAGCTGTGCTGCTTGAGATCGTGGCATGAGGAATTGTGGACCAATGGATATAGAAACAATCCATTAAAACAGCAGGACTGCCTTCGTCAGAATGCTGTCTTGAGATTTTTTATCAAGGTATAGCATAGTTCTGCACCTAGAAGGAGTGGCTGATGGATAATGTTAACCTGCAGGAAAAAAAAGATTAGGAATAAATGTTTTGCAGTGGACCACATCCTGCTTGCAGACAGACCAGTTGCTGCTCGCTGCAGCATTCTTGAACATCAGTAACGGTGCTTAGCTCTATGAAGCCAAGTGCTTCCAGTCCAAACTTTTTAAAGCCATGTCTTTTTGGTTTGTTTTGTTTTTTTCTTAGGGGATGGAATAAATTAGTGAAAATGCCTGGAAATCTGATTCAAGCAGCAGCATTGGCATTTGATTCAAATACATTATGGGGACTAGATGTTTGGTTGTTGGGGGGGATTTTTTATATTTCCACAGGACACGTTGCTAAATAGCCTGGGCACGAGAACAAAGCAGCTGCAAAATAAATGAGGCAGCGATAAAGCTAAAACCTGGCCTTATTGGGCAAGAAGTGCAAAGACATCTTGCCAAGGCCAGACACAAAGAAAGGAGGACTGGCAACCTGGAAAAAGAGACTTGGAAAGAATAATTTGTTTGGGATACAATGAAGAGGCAAGGATTATTGTAGAGAGACACGTAGATCTGGGGAAAGGAGAGACAGAAGCAAACGTACCGTAACAGAACCCAATTTAGCGTGTCAATCCAAATGTGGAAGATGCTAAAAAGAAAAGAGGTTAGAGAGAGTTTCAAATCCTGTGTTTTAACACCTTCAAGAGTGGAGTTGCTAAAAATCATATAAACCATAAATATCTGTCATTAGTTTCGTGCTTGTAATACACGGTTTATCTGTAAAAAGGAAAAAAAAAAAAACAAACCAGTAATTAAACATCTGTGCAGATCATGTGGATTAATAACAGCAAAAGAAGTTTTACTCCAGAGCTCCCAGTAGCTTTTCTCCCACTGAGAGCACAGGACTGTCCGTACTTGCATTAAGTACTAGCTCCCTCTAGTATGCAGCACCGGAGAAAACTCTGATAACATAAGTTTAATTACTTCTTTCTTTAAGCCATAGTTTTCAAAGAGATTTTTGAAAGCTAGATGTTGAACTAAACAAAAAGGACCTTGAAATAATTTTTTTTTAGGTTTCAAGTTGGAAAAGAACACCCAAAAGAGATTATTTTAAGAGTAAAGAATAATTACAGCTGTTTTAGTATGTAAGGTGTGATGCTATATACAGTGTGAAAACAAATTCAGACACTGTACACATCATAAAATCATCAGGGCATATAAAAACGTCCTAGTAACCAGCAGCCAGGGAACACAGAAATCTGAAACTATGGCAACTCAGTGTAGGAAGAAGCATTCATTGGGGGGAGAGAGAGAGAGATTAAAAACAATAGCCCCTAAATCTTTATATCAGCTTGGGTCCTCATTTTCTCAGCAGCTTAAACCTTTTCAGCTTCCCAAGTAGAATTCTTTTTCTGCAGCTTTCAGAACAGCTGTCCATGTAGTTATTTTGAGGAAACCTTAGTGGTTTCCAACAATACGGTTGCCCGGGAGGGCAACTTTGCCAGTGTGTTCTTGTATGCACTAATTTGTGAAATGAAGAGGCAAAGAATAATTTGCTGAAAGCATAAGAAGTGCAGAGAAAGAAATGCGAAAATACCACCTTCTCCCCTTTCAGGATGGTTCCAGCCCTTGCTGTTTCAGGAGGATTATGGTTTGCAATCTGTGGGGCCAGTTTGCACCACTGAGATTGGCTTTGTCACGTTGCAGAGCTCAGCCGCTGTAGCGCAGCAAAAAGGGGTCAGCAGAGGAATGGGATGTGGTCTGAAAATTTAAAACCAGTCAGAAACTTTATATGGCTGATTGTTTGGTTTGGTGGGTTTTTTTTTTTCCTTCTCTGAATCCATTTCAGCTACCTGTGTTCTAGTTTAATCCAGCTCCTGGACAGAATCATAACTAGGTGGGTTTCTTTTGTTTTACAGGAAAATAAAGTAACGTAGAGTTCTGGCTCCATGACTCTCTAAAGGGCACATGAGTGTGTATTACAGACTCAGCCGAGAGGATTTTCTGTAGATTTGGATATATAAGTATGTATCTGAATGAGAGACTGCTATACTTACATTAGTTCAGCCAGTGGACCAACATCCTTTTCTGGGTCAGTAAGAACACTGTATTTTTATTTTAATCATGGTTTTGCACGTTTAACACTCCTCTTTCATGATATATTCTCTTCAAATTGTTCACCTTCTTTCTATAGCCATTTTCTGTTCTTAGTTGAATGCAAACTGCAGCTTATTTCAGGGGATAGATAATTTCAGATACTCCACGTTGCAGGATTCAAAGCTCTGTGTGTATTTGCTCAGATGCCTTGCACCAGCACTACTTCCATTTGCTCACACCGCTTCATAGTAGGTAGCTAAACAGCATAGCCATGGCCTGAAAGTAAAGACATATACAGATGTCTGATCATATTTTTGGGAAGTATGGTCTTATTTGACCTAAATTGTAGGAGTATTTTGGTGTTTCTTCTTATGTGTGGACATATTTCAGCAGTGAATGACATTTCTATACTTTCTATACCTATCCAGAAAACTAAATTCTAACGTTATTGAAGCCACTGGTCCATGATGCCCCCCAAACCGTATTTGAACATCACAGTGCAGCAGCAACAATGTACTCGAACTCAGAAAGAAGCCGCTAGAAGCTCTGCATAAAGAGTATTTGGTTGATGTGGTCCTTTGTTTGAAACCCTTCTTAAAATTCTGTAGATGAAGAAGCTCTGTCTACATATCATCCTAAGCAAGGAGAATTGCCAAAAAAAAAAAATTCTGATGGTATAGCTTATTTATCTTCTTGTTTGAAACAGTAGAGGAATTTATGTGTGGCTTGGAAAGGTGCATTCATGATCTATAGCACTTAGCTGTCAGATATTCAGATGTGTTCAAATATTCCATCTACTTTCCCGATAAGTTAGGGGAACATTAATGGAGTTTTGCTAATTTTTAAGTATGACAGTTACATGAACTGTTTTGTCTATAAATTTTAAATATGGGAGTTTAGAGTAGTTTATGCTCTTCTAAAGAGCTTGTATCTAGCGGTTTCACTGTGCTTGTGTCATAGCACAAGGTCCAGTGTCCTGCGTAGTGTTTTGACGTGTATAAATGCCACTCCTGATCGATACACTCCCAGCCATGGTCATTTCTGCGTTGCTTTCCGGTGGGGAACCGACGGGGAGGGCACAGAGCTGACAGCTGCTCTTGCAGAGGTCAGCCTCAGAAGTGCAAGCCTGCAGGGAAGGAAAGTACGCTCCGCTACAAAACAGCGTTGTATTTCAGTGGGTGCTCTCAAAACCCACTGCAATTACTGGGGGTGTTGGGCAGCGTGTAACAGAAATTACCGTGCTGGGAGCTCACTGGAAGCAGGCAATCAAGGCTCAGACAGTATCACCTAGGGGTGAAATGAACCATAAAAGAGTGAATATCACTGAACTCAAAAGACGTTATAAGCTTACTGTGAAAGGTGGGCAACCAGCTGACGAGGCATAAATCCAAGTGATGAATGTATTTGTATGCTGGAGGAAAGCAAGCAGAAGACTGGCAGAAAGACAGTCATGACTGTATTGGATCAGAGCGAGCATCCACTTTGTACGATCCATATTCATTGAAGTCTGCACAAAAATAGCTGGGCACACTGAGTCACAGATTGCTGATGTTATGCTGGAGTATTTTTCTGGGCAGAACTCAGTTGTGTAATATATGCTTCAAGAGCCCACCTATGCTTTCCTTAAAATGTGAGCTGCTCTGATAATTGTGTTCAAAGACAAATGTGTTGAATCAAGTGGCATTCTCCAACAATGCAGGGTTAATTCCCACCCATAGATGAGTGTGTGGAAAGCCAAAAGCTCATTAAACTTTAATAAATTACAGAAAGTTGTACAGAGTAAGACATACTCTGTTGTGGTTTTACTTTTATTTTTAGATGAGCTCTTTGAGTATAGAAAAGACTCTACTTTGAATTAATGGCAGTCCTGTGAGTAGGATTTTTAGGACTTGATTATGAAAATCATTGCTTTACTCTGAAGAAAGAGAGCAGCTTCCAAGGCATCTTGTTTTCCTGGACACTTACACTCCAGGCAGTGGTGCGAGACCATCTTATTATTTCATACAGGTTAAAACCAAACTTCTGATGTTAACAGCTTTCAGTCCTTCTCCCCCTCAATTGCTGCTGTACTGCCCTGAAGCAGGAAAGCTCTGTAGTCTCTTAATAAGTCTCCCTTACCAAGGAAAGTAATGCTTTTATTTTTAGACTGTCAAAAATCGGTTGCTTTGTGCAGGTTGTCTAATGAAGGTGGAGTACAGTCCCTGATCACCTCTGTTCAGAGGTGTTTATATAGAGTTTAACCAGCAATAATTCAAAGACCTCCTGATATAATTAGAAAAGTGCTGGCTGAGCATAGGTGTGTGCTGCAGTTTTCAAAGATATCTAGAGCCCTCGTAATCTCAGCCTACTTGGATGAAGAAAAAAGCTTTTGATGGAAGGCATATTCACAAAATGTACAATATAGGAGGTCTCAAGAAACTTGGTATTTTTTCATCTAAGCCTTCTACAAATCTTCTCTCTTTCGGAACATTCAGATTAAAAGAAGTCTTATTACTAAGTACCAGCCAGGCACAATTCCCAGCGATGGAACAGACTGGCTTCTTGGAAGTCAAAATACATTTCTCGGAAATCCCAGATTGAGATACAGCAACAATCGCCGAGATCACTTTTTTTCTCCCCATAAAAATAAGTAATAGTATTGAATAAGATAAAACCGAAAGCTTTCTAAGACACCGCAAGCTTTGGAAATCCTCTCTTTAAGCCTTTTTAAACCCCACTGCATATCTTGCATTGATTTTCCCAAATATATTCATATTCAGTTTTCATTTCACTTTGCTTTCACTAAAGTCAGCAAATCCCTTAATTACCTTGCTGCTTATAACTGTCCACACCTGTCTGTCTTGATTTGAATGAGGTTTACTGCAAGGGGGGAAGTCTAAGAAACACAGTGGAGTACCAAAGGACAGGTTTGGCTGTGCAGCGTCACCTTTGAAGTTGAACGTATAACTTCACTTAGGTGTGGCTGAATAAGAAAACTTTAAGAGTAGCTGATGTTGCAAGTTGCACTGTGCATGCAGTCTTTACTTGCAAGCTGCTTCCGCGAAAGGAATTGCCAGAAAAATTGCCTTGTGCTTAGACAGTGGCATTTGGGGGTCTGCGTTAAATTAATTTTTCATGCCATCTTCCGGATGCCACCATGACACATTGACTCACAACTTCCCTAATGAAAATCAGAAAAAGAGAAAAGCGACTAGTTAGTCATGGTTTTAGTTTTGGGGCACTCTGGTTTAGATTCGAACTAAAGTAGAAGGAGATATAATATATTTCATTAATATTTCATTATCAGTTTTGTGAACTAGCACATCTTTCTTGGGAGGGTACTTCTTAAACGCTTCCTTTATACTGAGTGGGAAAGGAAAGGGGAAGAATCAGCTTTGCTAATACACAGAGCAGAGAGCCCCAAATGAGAGTTCCCCGGAGTCCACAGGCAAAGGGTCCCATAAATATCTTCTCCCATTTAAGAAAACAAAAGTTTTCTCATTCGGTGCAAGGGATTTAAAGACAGAGTTTTCATTACGTTTAACAGGAATCTGGCTTTTATATAAACAATGCAACTTTGCAGGTTTCAGCCGTCAGACACTGGGGTAGTCATGTCAGGTTTTAGTGGATAGCATCAGCGATTACAACGGCCAGCTCTTTACTGAAGCACTTTGGTGTTTGGCCCAAGGGAGGGCAAAGGCGGCCCAGCAGGTAACTCTACCAGTAAGATACCAGATGGTTCCCAAGGGCACATGAAACTTCCGCTGTTCCGTTTGTCCTGGGTTTCTTACCGTTACTGATTGGGCAGGCTCTGGCATGCCCGCTTGCACTGTAGACTAACCTTGCAAGGAAGTTTGACTGGTGAGTGAAAGCCACTTTTCAGCAGTAGATGTCCACTAAAATTAATGGTGAAATATAGTTTATTAGCCTGGCACAAATAATATATATGCATCTAAATCTTTGTAAGTACGTACTCATAATGCAGCCTTACACATAATACCGATTTTTTTACAACAAAGTTAACATAAAAATTGTATCATATGTCCCTGAACAGCAGCTGGGTCATTATGGAATAGCTTTTGAAATGGAAAAGGTCGGAGAAATAGGCAGCTGCTTCCTCATCCTGCCTGTGCTTTCACTCTGGGCTAAATTATTATTTCACTAATTAATAATTTGCATGCAGATTAAAATGATTACTCTACAATATATATTGCATGACAATAAAACAGTGACAGCAAATTATGCTTCAGTATGTGTAACAGCTTAACCCTAAACAGAAGATGTTTTCTAACACTCAATTCATGTCCTTCTGCCGATGATTAAACCCTCACTGATTTTGTTTTTATTAGTCCTCAGTCATTATTGTTCTTTTATCACTATGGGGTCTTTAGAATTAGCCACAATGGCTCAGTAGCATGGTTGCTGCTGCATTCCCTTATTAAATCAGGTTACCTCTCTAGTTGTCAGGGACTAAAATCAACCCCCGTTGTTATAATGTTCCACAAGCCTTTAAATATTGATTATTATGACTATGTAGAGCTGCTGAAAATTTATTTTTGTCTAGACTAGTTCAGAATGGGAAAAACTTCCATGACAACAGCGACAATGCAGCTGCTGCTTTCTCCTTGGAAAGAACGGCCTGGCTTACTCTCCTTGCAGCCCTGGTGTCCCAGGGGCTCCTACCTGCCCTCTGGAGCCTGTGCAAGGTAAAACTGCTACCTGCTGACTGCCTGAGATGAACAAGCTGAAACTCTAATTTTTAGTGGTTTCAAGTTTTGCTTGGTTTGCACTGGATTGCGAAAAGGGCAGTTCTTTAGCAGTCTTGAGAAAGAGCCATTTAGGGAGGTTTTTAAGGGCTCCTCCGTGACTGCTGGAAGTGTAACTGCCATCAGTGCAGTTTCTTTTCAGTGCTGTAGGTGAATGATGTCTGACCCTGTGCTACGGAAAGGCAAACTGGACTAGTAGTTACTTGCTCAAGATCATACAGTAAGTCAATGGCAGAGATGACAAACGAAACACAGTGAAATGCTCGCATTGCATGTGATGAGGTTGCTTAATTGTCTAACTAGTCATTGTCTTCTCTGAATGCGACAAGAAATAGATTTTCTGACATTTCTTTCCTGTCCTTGGGCTTAATTACCTAAATAAAACCTGGCTTGCCTGTTCTACCCATTAAATAAGAAGAATACAGGTCAAGCAATGTAACTAAATCCGTCAGTTCCACCCCTCTGCAGAGTGTGGGTTCGTTTATATTTAGGTGTCCCTGAGAAAAAATCTAAAATCATTGAAAGCTAAAATCATTGTGGTCAGCTAAGGAACTCTCCTTATTTGGCTTGTCCTTGCTACTTTACCTTACTTCTCAGGCACGTTGTAAGTCTTTGTTTCAAAGTATTTCCAAAGCTGTTTTGTGTTGTTGAATGGAAGAGTTAGGTAAATGGAAAACATTTATATTAACGCCTCCCTCATACCTTTCTGATGGGAGCCTTAAGAGGAGCATTGGCATTTCAGAG
The DNA here is from genome assembly GCF_965638725.1 of Aptenodytes patagonicus. Lineage (NCBI taxonomy): Eukaryota > Metazoa > Chordata > Aves > Sphenisciformes > Spheniscidae > Aptenodytes > Aptenodytes patagonicus. The sequence continues at coordinate 4,941,499 of NC_134963.1, forward strand.
CTTCACCTGTACTCTGCACTGTGTGCCTTTCCCACTGAAAGATTCACTGGAGGAAGTTACAAGAAGCCCAAGGACTGTAAAGTCCTCTATAAAGGAGGTCCAGGGTGTAATGCCAGGGAAGTAGGACAACTGCTGACTTCTGCTCCTCCGGCTTCTAGCCAGGACTGCTCTTCTATTACAGGATTTGTCATATACCCAATTAAAAGCCTCTCTGCAGAGTGTTCAGCCATGAATGCAGGAACATATTTTCCTTTCAGAATTCCCTTTCTGCTTCAACAACACTTATAATCCAATTTTCACCAGCAGAGATGAATCATGTCCCTCACCAACACGTTTACAGTGGATGGAGAAGAGCAATCACACATATTGATTTCCTTTCCTTCCTCTCTGTTCATTTTTTTTTTTCTGAGACTGCTATAAGTAACTCGGCTTCTGTTTCTCTTTCCTGCTGCTAGTTCTAACATCAGGTAAATAATAAATATCTTCATGAGAGTTTGTAGGAAGAAGATGGCTCAAGTAGCCATTGTGTGCTAGGTATTAACAGCTCCTCGTTTACCCCCTTTGTTGCAAGCCAGAGACAGGCAATGGCAGAAGATGGGGAAAAGCCTCTGCTCCTTTCTCTTCCCTTCAGTTCCTCTCCTATGGGTAGTTACATGGCTATGAAGTAACTTGCTTCCCAGAGCAGGGAAGCGTGTGTCCAGGAAGAAGGCAGCTCTTTGATTCCAATCCCATTCCCTGGGGGGCTTTGGAGACAGTGCCGGCATTTGCTGCCCTTCACTCACAAATAGCAAGCATGAATAAATGAGAGGCTGGCTCGGAAGGACAGGCTGTAAGATGGCTGTCTTGGGCTTCAAAGCTGGAAATCCCGTTATTCCAACTGATTTACATGGTGGATGAATTTGACCTGCTGACTCATACACTGTGGTGTTTCTGCAGAAATGATTTTCACAGAATACAACCCTTGCAGACAAGATGCAATAGCCTTCTTACCGTCACAACTCAAAAATAATAGATGTCTCTTAAAGAAGAATAGAGTTTGCACATAGCTTTGCTACTGTTTTTGAATATGTATTTATTCTGTTTTGTGCATCAACAACAAAAAAAGTTTGTTCAAAGTTGTCAGTAAGTCTTTTGTTTAAAAGTAGACATGAATAGGTATCATCTCATGTAATGCATGTGTTTGATGTGTCCTACTTTCACTGTTTACCTGTTCTAAAATCAGCTTTGTTTCGTGCTAGGAGGATTCCCAGCCCTTCTGCTTTCTCTCTTGCTTCTCTCTGTTTCTGGCGAAGCCAAAGGGACACTCTGTTCTCTAACAAGGAGGAAAAAAGTCAGACAGGGCAACGTCCCTTGGGAATCGGAGGCAGGAGAAGCTGGGTGCCTGGGTGTGCGGGTGGGGACAGGCTGCCCGCAGGGCTGGGCAGGCTGGGGAGCGGCGTGCTCGGGTAGCTGAGATGGCCCTGCCTGCCTCAGCCTGTGCATCCTGAAACCACAGAGCTGCTTTGTCCTGCGCTGGGTGAAAGACAAGAAATCTTTCCAGAGGGCTGTGTTGCCTGTACGCCTGCTTGTTCCTGCGCTTTGTGGACTCACCAGTCCAAGTCAGGGCTAAATTGGGCCTCGCTGCACTTTGTGTTACTTTGCTGCATTGACATGCCCTCAGTTTACAAGTGTCATGACTCTTTTACGGAACACGGAAGATTTACTTCTCTTCTGCTCTTTGTGTGTCAGTATTCGAGGTATATCTCCCTAGGCTCCAATGTATAAAACACTGAGAGATGGGGATTTCAAGAGTGCAATTCAGAGCGCTTAAATTAGCTCCTGCTCTGAATTGCCCTCTGAAGGTGCCTGTCTCTTTCTATTGATTACAGAAAGTGCTTACAGAGACCAGTCTTCTGTCCCTAAAATTAGCCTTTGTGAAGACCCTTCTGTGTATTTCTTATTGCAACCTATACTGGAATGGTAGCATATAATAATTTCTTTGATTATTACATTCTCTACTGTGCTTCGCTTGATGATATTGAAACCCTATACAAACATGAACGATTTGAGTCTTTCAGTGCCCATTTGGTGTAAATAAGGATTATTAAGCCTATATTAGGACATGGCAGAACTCTTTGTTGCCGGCTTTAATATACGCAGTGAATCAGAGCAGTGTTAGAAATCCAACCGACGCAATAAAATAGACTTCTGACAAGTCAAAGTAAATGAAAAGAAGTCACCTCGTAGGAAGGTAGCAACCAACTTATTAATTAAGAAACTCTTCAACTGAATCATCCCTCTATGTCCTCTCATTTCTTACTGCTGCAGTTCTTTTTCTGGTAAACAGTTTCCTCTGGCCTAGACAGGACTTACAGATTTTGCTGGACATTTTTGAGCAGTGCAGGCTGGGAACGCTTTCCTAAATGTGTCTATTTTTTATGATTCTGCAAAACAACAGCAAAAGCAACTTAGGACCCAAATGAAAAATTAGAGTTAACTGTTAGGCTCTCATCCATTGTTATTTGCAAGGCTCTAGACCCTTATCATTCTGCATTCATTATACGATACAGAAAGATTTTATTCAGCACTAGCTGGGTGCTTGGAGTCCTCCGTGTCACCCGCTTCTTGTGAGAGTGTGACATTCACTTTCCTTCCCGTCCTCAGGTGACAGGTATGCAGAGCCATCAGCCAGCTGCCAGAAAATCTTTGGGGGGGTTCATATTAAGTATTTTTAATAAAAAAATGCTGAAAAAACCATTATTCTGACTTCACATTTCACAACGATTTCAAGTTGTTTTGATATATCCTAGTGTCAGAAGCTTTTTTTCAACATGGATGATGGGGACTGAGAATGGGCAGTGGAAAATGACAGAGGAAGGAACAGATCATACAGTTTGTTACTATTTTTTGTTGTTTCACTGACAGAGCCAGTTATGAAAGGTGTATAAATGATTACAGCCAGAGAAAAGAAGTCTGTAAATGGTAATTTGCTTTTTAAGGGCACAGGCAATATAATTTGGATCACAAGTGGGAGAAATTACTTAGGAGCTGTGAAAACAAACCTGAATAACATTTACATTACCTCCTTTATTTTCCCTTCCCTTTTTTTCATCTTTTCTCTGAATTATTCCTCACTTGCTTTTCCCCTCCAGACATTACAGGGTTTTGATTTTCCTCTTACTACTTTCTTTAAACTGCCTAATGGTAAAAAGCCTGCAGAATACTTCCACCAAACCCCTTTGATTTTATTAATGGAAAAACTATACCTGAAATATTTCAGTAGCCTGAAAGTTAAAAAAATGACCTGTAGGACTTGCCAGTTGAGCATTGCCAAGCAGGAGTAATGGGGGCTATTTCATAGGTCAAAACTTGCCTCGGATTTGGACAGATTTACAGTTTTAAGTAAAAGAAAGATGACTGCATGTGTTCAGCATTGATTGACCTCAGAATCAAGTAATACAGCTAGTCAGTTTTTCTATGGGATTTTGCAAAACTTACGTCTACCTTTTGGTTTTCTTCATGTTTCTTCTGTATTTCTTCATGTCCACTAAGTAAAAAAAGTGGTAGGATAGTGCTTGTCTTTCAGTGCCATGTAACATTCTTCCAGTTTTGATTTTTACAATGGATTTTTTTTTTTTTGTGGAAAAATGTGTGTTTTCCTGGAAAATTTGAATGTTTTACAAGAAAATTAAGGGGCAGTGGTGTAAGATTGTATCTGCAAGCAAACAGAGATTATTCATTTCTTGAACATGGTGGTTTTCAGTGGCCATAACCTGGTGAGAAACGATTTCCCTATGAAACATCAACATTTTCTGAAAGGAAAAAAAGAAAACTATCGGAGATACTGTGGCCAATACCATTATTAGAATGGTCTAATATGTAGGGGACAGGATGGGACAGATCTGTCCTTCATTGTGAACAAACTTTATAAGAGGAAAGTATAAGTAATTGAGGATTGCTAATCCTTTCAATGGCTATTTAATTGTAGTGACCTACACCCTGTGTTCAGATAGGTGGTGTTCTTTAAATAATCGTTCAAATATTAATTCAGGCAAACAGCAATTATTGCAACTATCCTTAGTATAGTACTGTGCTGGATTGTATTTACTGTAGAAGAAAAGAGCAAATGTTGAATGTATCAGAAATTATAGTCATGTTACCAAGAATGACAGGTTCACTCAAAACAACATTTAATGATTTTTTTTTTTCTGTAATTTTTGTTTAATTCACAGCACTGTAGATTTTTATGGATGTTTTAAAGTTGCTTATATCATTGATATGACTTTTATAATGATGTCTACATTGATTGTTTCCCCTAATTCATCATGCTTCACTTCTGCTGAATCCCTTTAGCTTGTCTAACTGATGCTCTCTTTATATTACAGCTTGTGCAATACCAGAACACAGTACACTGTCAACCACTCTGCTTAATTTTAGAAAAGAAAGCAAATAATCACACTGAGGAATAGTGTGGTTCTGACTTGATTACTATTGTAATCAATGTGAGGTATTACTTTGTTTTTAGTGTCTGTTGGAGCAACTGCTATTTATTTCTTTTTATTTTCTTGAACAGAGAAAAGAGAACATCTTTTAACATATGTCTCTTTCTCGTCTGAGCTATCACACAGTTCCAACTCCAATATATACACAGAGGAGACATATGGTTAAAAAAAAGTTCTTTTTCTTCTAAGAAATCCAAAAAGAAAACTCTCTTTTTAAAAAGAGAAATTATACTTTTGCCATATGTCGTCTTGTATGTATGTTGAGAGTAAGGCTGAAAGACACCTTGTACCAGATGTGTTAAACTCTTCTTCCAAAAAAAATGCCAAACCCAATGCACACTTTAAAAGGTATAATTTTAACCTACATATCTTCTGGATATGTGTGTGCCACTGTTGTTGTTATGATAGTTTGTGAAGCTTTGAATGCTAACAGGGCATTGCAGTAGGGGGATAGATATTGGTACAGGTTCATTATAAGGTTTTGTTGATGTAAGCAAGGAAACAGAAGTGTGTTCTGTTGACCCTTCTGTGGGTTTTTTTGCTAGCTTTGACTATTACAGAAAGAGAACCATGTAACCTTTGCCAACATTAAACAAAGTAGAAATCCTTAGTGTAACTGGAAATAGGGAGGATGTTGCAATTTACTTTTGACCTCAAACGTCTTGGCGAGGTGGCAGGTATTCAGAAAAGTGATTCACGAATACTGTGCAATTCTAAACAACAATAGTGATGGCTGCAGTGTTATTCACAGGAGATGTAACGATCTTGGAAAATTAATTACTGTCAACCCAGCATTACACTCTATTTCCTGCATGATTAGGACCCCATTGGAAATAATACTAGTCATTTTTATATCTCACTTGGAAAGCTAAAGGATATCATGACATAGTTTTAGAGCATCCCAGTCTAGCTACATGCAAGAAGGAAAATTGAATAGGAAACTATTATCAGCGAAGTAATCCATCCATAAATGGTCTGTCAGGATTTGATGAATTTAGGGTGATGATCAAGTCACATTTTCTGCATTTGCAGTTGCTTGTATTCGGTTTAGGCTTTTATTATTGAATATGTTTTGTTTCTTTCTGGAATGGAGGAAACACTGGGGAGTATTTCACTGGATGTCTGAACACTGACAAATGCAACCATTTCATACACAGTGGGATCCCTGGCAAGTCTTTATCCCAATATATCAAGAATCAAGAGACAGTGGACCAAATCCATCTCTAGTACAAACTTCATTGGATTCCCACTGAGTTACACTAAGGATGAATTTGATGCACAGTTCTTGACAAGTCCGAGTTACCTCCCTTTATGGTTTGAAGGGATGATACACAGTAATTCTGTGTGCAAATCACGGACAGTAACTTTAAGAGCTTGACAGTCACTGCAAAATAGTTTCTGTGCTGCAGTCACTCAGCTGAACTGAGTATGTTAAAACAACGTTATTGCAAGACATGACAAAATGTAATGGTAAATCCTGTCTGACAAAGAGGATGGGTGGTTTTATTAAGGATCAAGACTGGGTGTGAGGAGTTCTCATTTCCCTTTCTGGCACTAGTATATGCCATGAGGTACTCTGAAACGGCTGTACTATACATAGGCGGGTAGGTAGTTAACACACCAGTAGATGGTGCTCAAAAATAAGCAGCATTACAAATAGAGTTTCTAAAACCGGGGCACCGCTGTGCACTGCAAATGTCTTCCCTTGTTTCCCTCTTACCATAGACTCCATAGGGGAGCTGGAAGGCGGCTGATCTTCAGTAGGCACTAGTCTTGCATTTCAGCAGCTTGGGTTCAGGTCTTCTCTACAGCCTTCCTCTATGGCCCTGGGCACGTTGTTTATGCCTAGATTCAACTCATGTAGCTGAGATGCCTGAACTGCGAGTACCTTGCTAAATAGCAAAAGGAAAGAGAAAGCCAATTCTGCTGCAGGCCAAGCACTCGGTTGCAGGACTCAATGATCCCAAGGAAGAGCCTCTTCTATTCCGCTGACCCTAAGGAGTGTTTAGGCTCCCAACCTGACCCTCAGCTTCGAGCTGCAGTTAAGTACACCTCTACCCTTTTGGTTGCACATCAGTTCTGCATCTGTAAAATGAGACTATGACATCCTTACTGCATAGGGCTGTTGTTAAGATGAGTTGATGAAAGACTGTGAGGTATACCAGTAATACATTCTCCATGCTGGCTTGGGCCAGATTGTCATGGTTCTGTACGCGAGTTGCTTTGCAAGCAAAATGGCAATGCTAACACAGTATCCAAAGGGAGATTCATTTGTAGCCTTAAGCTGCATTGAGCTCCTGGAGTAGGAGATATGACAGAAGAAAAATATGTATTTCATTAGCAGTAAAATTTCTCCCTGCTTCTGAAATTTTTAAATGGTATAGTACTCCCTTTGTCACAGAAAGCTCTTGCTAATAGAAGCTCTTTCCAATAGTGGGGTCTTTTTTAAATTGGAACTTGGAACCAATTAGAACCAAGAATGCGATTTGTGTTACTCGGCACCAATGTTTACCATTAAGCATGCAGCTTATACAACTAATGGACATAGTCACATAACTTCCATTGTATCAATAACTTCAAGGCAGTAGAGTTGCAAGAGCTCCGAAACTCATGACGTACTTCAGACAGACCAGACCATTAGCACACAAGGGAGCTACACATTCATTACAGAGGAAAACACATCCTATTATACCTTCTTTGGCATTTCTTTCCCAATGTTCTCCAGCCCTAGTCACGCATAAAGCACACCGCAGTACTGACAGCTCTTAGACATGCTACGACCAGATTTTTTACTAATTCCCAGCCACAGATATAGAAGATGTCAGTCAATAAGAGCTCGAAACATGGTTTGAAAAGCTTGCGTTCCCAGCTATGATTGGGTACTAATGAGCAGCAGAGTAAGATTTGTAACCAACAAAATGGTTGCTTACATTGATTAATGTAATGGTTAGCGGTCAGTTCCTGTATTTTTCTAATCATTCCAGCACACAAAATGTCATATAATGGAATATTAGTATGTCCAACTTAGAGAAAATCTTTCAGAGCAAGTATGTGTTCTTCAGCTTAGATAGCAGGTGTTTGATCAAAAATATTCTCTCAACCATTGACAGCTGTATATTTCCAGAAATAAGACTTGCTTTTAGTTTTTGTAAGTTTAAGATAAAGCTGACAAAGACAATTCTGTGTTAAGAGTACAGAAAAAGAACAATTCATGTTACAAAAAAGGTTCTAGCAGATATTGTAATCCAATTTTAGTTTAAATTTAAAAAATAATCTATCAGCAGCAGCAGTGGTGCTTATTTCTAATAACAAAATAGAAAATATATTCTAGAATAATACATATGTGTTTAGTGTTCCATCTGAACTCTCATACATCTTCAATGATAGCTTGTAATGAGCACCAATCAATATAGTCTGAATATGGATATTTGCTTAGATTAAACATACTGTTTAAAAACAAAAAGTATGTTTGCAAGCATGGAGAGATTGGACAACTCGTAACCAGGGGATATTAAATTAAATCAAGAAAGACTGCAAGTAGAAGATGTTCTAAGTAAAGGACATGTAATAATCATTCTTATCAATTCAGAAGCAGAGGCTAGATATGCTGTATAAATTATTTGCTCCACTTGTTTCTAGTTAAAACATTGGTTTGAGTGAATATTCTACAGCCTGCAAACGCACAGAGCTGCAGCTGAACTCCATCATACAGCAGTCACACCAAAACATCCGTTCTTTGTAATGTTATGCCACTCCTTGTATCCGTTTCTCATCTGATTAACGGCCCTTCAAAAGTGGAGAGCCACTGTTTCAAGAGAAACCACGAGTCCTTTCTCCAGCAGCCACAGCTCTATCTGGCAGCAGGGAGCCCGGGCTCTCCCACAGTGAGGGAGTCCCTGGTCTTAGCCTGGCATTGAGAGAAAGGAGGAGGAGGAGGAGGAGGAGGAGGTCTCTCCCCTGGCGACACCTGGATGCCACAGTTCCTGAAAGAGGGCACAGCAGTGGCAGTTTGGGAACCATTTGTGGTTGCCATTGCTATTTCAGACTAACCAGATCTCCAGCACATTGCTGGATTCCACTAGGCTTTGAGGTGTTTGGTTTTTTAACTCACACCCTTGTATCTGATGTCAAGATTTCCTGAATTAATATGTTAATTAATTTTACTGCTAGCAGGAGCTCTGCTCACTAGCTCTAGAGGTTTTCAGCAACTTTACTACACTGTACATTTCCGATAACATTTCAGGCGTAGGAAAAATGAGTACATGGATGACAGAGCATAATGTATGGTAGGAAAAACTGATTACTGTGATCATATCTAGCCACTGAGACAGAGCGCTACTCAACTTCAGAGTGCACTTTGTAAAGACTCCGCAGGCTATGGAAGTTATGGGATTCTGTTGATAATTGAGGAACCGCTAGCAGCAATTATGACATCTCTGCTTATTTTTTTCAATTTTTTTTAATATAGTATTAAGTATTTTTACTGCAGCCCACTTTCTGAGATGTTCTTGCTTGTCTCTATGACTGTGCAACACACCAGCACACGTTGTCATGTGTGTTCACAACTGTTTGATGACTTGAAGGAGGAAAAGAGGATGTATATGCTAAGGAGACAGATTTAGAGATGGAGGTCAGGACCTGTGCTGAGCTCCTCAATTCACTGAGGTTTGCAGAGGCTATAGTTGGAGGTATTTTTTCAGTGGCAGCACCAATTTCCATAATTACTGATCCCTGCAGCTCGTTTCAAAACACACTGCAGCAAATCTCCATTTCTTCTGGCAGGCTGTTTGTCAGCTGCTGCTGTTCCTAATCCAGTTCACTGGGCAGAAGCCCTGGTGTTAGTCCAGCGGAGAGTGCCACGCCAGGGTGGGATGGCCTGGCTGGGAGGAACCATCAAAATGAAGGGGCCCAGGGCTCCCCATGCCACCTCCTCCAGCCACCCCAGCCGGTGACAGTGCTGCCTGCGGAATTAGTACTGCTGTGCTCCATCACACCCCTCCTGCTCCTGCCACATCCACATACCTGGGAACGCACAGGTTTTTTCAGTTGCTATGATAGGGAAAGGCTCCCCGCACCTGAACGGAGATGTTAAGAGTTCCTTCACATTGCTTCAGCCCTTTTACAGAGGCACCAGAGAAAGGGTGATGTCTCCATTGGATTCTGGTTCTAACTGAGCCAGGTCTGCTCCAATGTGATCTTTCCGATTGCTATTATGAACGGAAGGAAGGGAGGTCTGAGAATTAACTAATAAACTTTGTTCTGATATTGGTTTATTGATAGAGTACTCTATAATTCTTTCACTTTATAATGACACTTGGTCAAATTATTACGTGGCCTCTGATGATTCAGAATTGGAAGCAAAACCTAGGGAAGTTGTTTCTTTTTTAGTTAAAAAAATTAAATAACTTTTAAAATCTGTCTTTATTAAAAACAACTACCTCTTTTTTGGGCAACTTTGTAGCAATTGGAAGGAGAAAAGTAGTACAATTATTAAAAAGAGAAATGTAGTTGTTAATGAGAAATGTAAGTCAATTAACCTTTTCTTCCAATTATTGTATATTTGTAACCTCCTGCTTGCAGAAATAAGCACAGCTTCTCACTTTTGACTCTTGGTGGAGCTGGCATTGGTTTGATTGTAGCTACAGAGCTCGATCAGGAGCTGCAATTAATATCCCCAGGTGTGATTACAGCATCTCTTTTGCTTGGACATTTGACAGATTTCTAATGTTTTCCAAGTTTTTTGTGGAAAGGGAGAAAGGAGAGGCCTTATAATTTTCACTTCTCAAAATAACTGCACAACATACAGTGGCTTTGATTGCAAAATTAGTTTGGGTTTCTACAGAATTTTATGTTTTGAAATCTAACTTCGGATAAACTCCAAGCACAACTCGGGAAAACCTACTACTCATCAAAACTAAAGAAAATTACAAATAGCTTGCAGCACTTTAAATGAGTCTAGATTCTCTTGAAAGGTTCGTGAACTTGGGGAGCTCAGCACAGAATATAATATGTAGTTTTCACTCGACTCCTGAATCGCTGTCTGGGTGAAGTTATTAGCTAGACAGCAGGGCAGGTACCCATCTATGCAAACAGGAATTCAAGTCAACATATTGTTGATATGCTTGTTTTTGTCTGGCTTCATACTTTTAAGTTTCATCTGAGAGCATAAGATCATAGTAATTAAGGCTGTAAAGCACCTCATGAGATCTGCTGTCTGCTTGCCCACGCTGAGGCAGGATCAAATGTATCCTCAGCTTTCCCAAAAGATGCTTCTTTCACCTGTTTTAAAAACTTCCAGAGACGTTTCTTCTTCTTGCATCTTGCATAAAACTGCATTTAATTCACCCCAGAATGAGATTTGCCTTTTTTGGCAACAGTGACATGTTGTTGATACATATGCAGTTTGTGGTAAACCAGCTCCTTTTCTGCAGTATTTTTGCCTAGCCAGTAATTCCCTATTTTGTGCTTGTGCATTTGATTTCTCCTTACTAAATGTAGTACTTTGCACTTGTCTATTGACTTTCATCCTATTGATCTTGGTCCATTTCTCTAGCTGTCCAGACCATTTTGAATTCTGATCTTCTCCAGTGAAGTGGTGCAGACGCCCCAACCTGTATACCATCCCTGCATTTTATAACGTACCCTGATTTGTCATCAAAGAAATTAACCAAGTTAATTGGTTGTTCTGTGAGGAAGCAAGCTAACGAAGCCTGGTTTCCTATGGACTTTTTTTCCCACATCCAACTCATCGCAATACTCTCAGGCAAATACAAAGACTTAACCACTGGGACAAAACACAGTGTAACTCCTTGTCGTACACATCAAATGCCTTCTACCTAGCTGTGTCCTTGGAAGTGAGTTAAGACTCTGAAAGAGAAATATCTGTAAGAGACGTGCAGTTTATATTCTTACATGCTGTTCATATTTTAAATTTCTCAAGTTTGTGCTTTTTTAGACTATGCTGCAAAACTTTGAAGGCCATTTTATTTGCACTCTTATTTATAAATTGCTTTCTTGGCCACATAGTGCCACTCACAGTAGATTAAACCTGAGACTCTATCTCTGCCTTTGTTTTATGGAAAAGATTGATAAGTGATTTACTCTCTGTAGAATGATTTGCAAATGAGCTCTTAGATAAGTGATCGGGAAAAAGATTTTTTTCATATGGAATTATTTTCCACAGAGAACAAATGGGTTGTTTTTCTAAATACTAACATAAGTATGCATGGACCAGATTCTCAGCTGGAGTAAATTAACAGAGTCAATATTGATTTACACTAGCTGCAAATATTTTTCCTGTAATATTTTTCCTTGAACTGTAATTTTCTCTAATGCAAACCCTAATTTCTTCTCCCTGAACTCCTGTAATTCCTGCATCTGTTTATTTACTTTCTGGTTTGTATTCTTTTGGCTGGGTTTATTAACATACTATATTTTTCTCCCCTGTTCAACAGTTTGTGCGCTGCATGTTAAAGCTCTCATTTATAGTCCATGTTTGCATTCTGTGATACTGTTTTGTTGAAAATCAATAAAAAGGCAATTTAGGAAAAAAAAGAGATTTTCTCTGAAGTCTAGTTAAAGAAACTGCCAATAATTAACGAGGGAGACCAATCCTGCTGCCTGGAAGCACTCGGATTTCTTACTGACTTCAGTAGGATTTAGCGGGGTGCATAGACTCCAGATTATTAATCCATTGTCATAGCTGGGAGCTGGGCCTATGTAAGAAAATTATGCTTGGCTCTGTGCAAACTAGTTCAACTTCAGTAAAAAGAAAATGCTCCTAGCCTTCTCTCCGGGTATGAAATATAAGGATACAATTTTGTAATTCCAACTCCTAACAGAAAGAAGTTCTTTGATATCCATTTAAAAGGTCTCAGACTTTTTGGTGCTTACTTGACAAATCTCCACTTCTAGTACCTCCTGAAGACTGGACAGCTTTAAAGTAGTTACCCCAAGTCGCAACAAACTTTGGCATCAGGGAGTGCAAATATCAGGCTCTAAACTACACATCAACAACACAGTTGATTTGAAAGCTTAAGCCAGTAGATTGGCGGACATGAAAATTTCATGTCAGGAAACTTGCTTTAAATTTGACTCAAAATGTACACAGCTTTTTTGGGTGGGTTTTTTTTTTTTCCCCCCAGAAGTTGAAAATAATGTATTAAATAAATGTCTTGTCTGTTTCAATAAGAAAACGGTATTGTGTGATGAACAAAACCGTACTGCCGTTCTGTCTATCCTGCACGCTAATCAGTGCACAGATAAATGCATTTTAATAATTTATTATCATTTAACTTTGGTGGAGCTCTATTATGCTTTTCATTCTTGCTGTAAATATGTAAAATGCTATTAATCAACCTTTGTTAATGAATATTTGATTAATAGCTAGCAGATGTACTTGCCCCTGTGTATACTATGTTAAATGCAATGTACCAACACATAATTCATTATTTTAATAACACACTGGGCTAATAAATCAAAGGAACTCTTGAGAATGCAACAGCCAGAATTACCAAAGGAATAGCTGTGCGCTGTTTTAAAAGTAATAAATTTGTGCATTGTTTTAAGTATGGTATGGACTTGATAATCAGCTACCTATGAGTCCTAATACCACATTACTGTGGAAATGACTAAGGACCAGCAAACAGCAGGTCATTTCCCCCTATCCCCCCTTCTGTTGGAGAACAAAAATCAATCCCAGACCCAAAGACCTTACAAATCCAAAGAGATAGGATGAATAAAGGGTGAGGAAAAGGAACAGCAGGTACTGAGAAGCATGCAATACAATGTCTGCAGATATCCTTTTCACTCTGTGATGCGTGTAGTCATGTAATTTCAGTCTTGCCAGTGGGTTCAAGGAAGGTGATAGCTACCTGAAGATACAAGAGAAGAGGAAGAAAGTTGCAGTAAATAACCAAACAGCAGAGGAGAGAATATTAAGTCAAAACTGGTGTAGGGACCAGCCAGATGACACCATCAGTGTCCATCAGTGCTTGTCTAAATTGCTGCATGCTGCATTGAAATGTATGAGTGATGCTCAGTTTGAGCAACCTGATATTTTCTTTAATGGGCAATCACTTGCCATCCAAAGTTTATGTTCAAAATCTTTACTCAGTGTTAATCATTTACATTCTGTGGTGACAGCTGCATTACTAAAAGAGCCCTTTTTGGTGACATATGTCATTCAGTTCCTGAAATTCAATGCAAAGAACTCTCCAAGTGAAATAGCTCCATAGGGGATGTAAATATCTTCATCCAGGGTTAGTTCCAAATATGGAGCCAAAGTAGAGAAAAATGAGGTAATTTGCACAAATTCTGAGACTAAGCCAAGAACTGGGCTTTAATTCCTTGAATCCCACAGGAGCATCCCCTCCTTCCTCAACAATGCCAATTTCTAATGGAAAATATATCTTATTTATAACAATGTGGTAGTTGTGGATATATTTAATGGCAAGTGCTATAAAGTATATATAGTATAATGCACACATCCACCAACACAGTTGTGCGCGTGATTTACTATTCTCTGATATATTTCACAGACTGCTTATTTTTGGTGACCTTGGCAATGTGTTTGATTCAATAAAGGATTATCAGATTTGATAGGCCCTGTATTTAATTCTGTAACTTGGTTGAAAGCTACACTGCTTTGCATTGATTTCCATGTGCAATTAATACATTTTGTCAGTGACAAACGTGTGCAGAGATAATATACTCTACTCATTTCAATCTCTCCTGTGTAAATTTTAAATCAAAATAGCACCTGGTGGCCAAGACCTCCTGAGAAGTGGGGGATTTAATGTGGAAGAGTAGCATTAAGAATTGCTTGCATAATACTATAATAATTTTCAGTAGTGAAATAACAAATAATTCCCTAGAAATCCAACTAACTCAAAAGCTTAGACGCCTTCAAATCATCACCACCTTTGAATGGCTTTCTTGTACTGTGTCTTGCTCATACTCACAATGCAATTGAATGTCGAGTCAGCTGAAGAACACAGGAAACGATCCCCTGAAATGTGTAATGCCTTCACTCTGATACCCGTACACAACTAATAGATAACAGCAGGGTATATGGTCCTATATCTTGAATGGAGCTGGCTCTGAAATGGCATTTGAGCTCCTTGAGGAAGTGTCATCTATTACTCCGAGTTTGTTCCAAATTAAAAAAAGAAAAAAGTGCCAAAATTTCTTTGACGTCTCAGAGATCCTCTTATAATTATCTTTGCTGAAATATTTAATTTTGGTCTTTCTGACATATTTCAGTGGTATCTTTTTGACAGGTACCATTCAGCATATAATCTAAAAGTCATAGCTATCTAAACCATTTATTTCATACTTCAAGACAAACAAATGCTTCAACCTTATTCAACTAATTTTTATCTACAGTTTTCAAGAGATTGATATCTGTTTGTGAAGCACTTCAATTCTGTCCAATCTGCATTTTCAGACGTAAAACACTTCCATTTAGAAGTGCAGTCAACTCTAATCTGCAGCGTCTGTGAAGCTGCAAACTTTTTCATCTGCCCAATGTAGAAATGGACCATGACTGATGAGAGTGTTTCAGCACTAGTCAAAATTCACAGAATTGAGGCTATTAGAGTGTAGACCAAAATCCTCTCCCTTTGTTTTTTCAAAAACATCCAAATAAAAAAGATGCTTTGTAGCATTGCCTTTGATATTCTATAGAACTCCCTTTAGAACTGCAGCTCACAGTGGACCTTTAATATTTGTTAGATAGGAAAAATAAAACTAGCGTTGAAACCTAGACCGCAAATGAAAAAAAAAAAACAAACCTCTGCCTTTTTTGTGTCTGTTTATATTCTTACAGGGCTGCTGTTAGTACAATTGCATGTGACTGCCTCTGAAACAGTAATGGATGATATCTTCGTAGTGCCACAGTGTGACTGGAAATGTTATTCCCAGTTTGTTGACAGATACTCAGAAAAAAGGTAGAAAAATGGTGAGGCTTATCTGATGTAACTTTAGACGCATGAAAAATAGATTTCTGGTCTAAATAAGCTAGACTCCCTCTACATTCAGTAGAGAGAAGGGGAATTCTAGGGGATGATTTATCCTACTTATGTTAGGAGGTCTCATTCATCTTGTGGAGGTAGCCTAGACAATTCACACAAACAGCCAGCTTTCAGAGTGATGTGGGAATCCAGGTGAGCTGCACAATTAAAACAAGGTCTCCACAATTGTAGTCTAGTGATAAAGCTATAATTCCCATATTAATCTCCATGCATTCCAGCATACACCTATAGCAAGTAATTGTAGTCACCAATTCCCTGAGAATATCATATTCTGTAACCCTAGGAGCAGAGTAACTAAATTATGTGGGTGGGGGTATGTATTTACCAAACTAGGGGTATATATATTCCATCTGCTCTTCCAAGCCTTCTGTTTCTACACTAAAAGAGGAGCTACACACCTCTGCCAAGCATTCTCATTCATTTTGCATTCAGAGATGTTTTATTGGCTGCATTTTCCCATGCTTTTTGAATCTTTCTTCATTAGGAGCCTCTAGCATCTGACAGGTAATTTGCCTGCCTACAGCTTCCTCTATTAACACTACCTTTAGACTGGGCACATAGAAGGAAATGTATGTTGTGCCATTTAATGGAGTATCTGTCCCTCATCTGTTTTCAGGCTGTCATGTGTCCTTCCCACCTCTTTCCTATGCCAGTACTGGGGAAGGGGAGCTGCTTACATCAGTGCGGATATTTCTATTGCATATTGCACAGATGTTCGTCCTAAACCAGTGTACGCTGCTTGTTATTCAAAAGGATTACTTCCGCAGATGTTTCTATTGCTATGCCCTCCTATCTTTTCCTCTGTCCCTTTCTCGTACATGAACAGCTTGCAGTGATTTTTTCCTTTTTTCCCCTCCAGAGAACTAAATCCCAAGCCAGCCCTCTAGATTTTCTTTACTTATTCCTAAGCAGCAGTTCATTCAGGCATATGGCTTTTCCTCCTTCCTCGCCATTTGGACAGATGTTTTCTCTTGACTAAGTACATTCTTAATCCACGAGAGAAAAGAGAAAACTTGCATGGTTTGTTAAGAAAAAAGAAAAAGCCCATTTTTTCTGATGCAGACTGCTTTTTCCACTTGCATGTTCCTTAATGCCATGATTTTCATATCAAGACCAGTTAATATAACAAGACCAGAAAGTTTATTGTGATTACACTTGAATGCTAGTGTGGTAGGTGCTGTGCAAGCATGCATCAAGAAAGATTTCCCCCTGCCTGAAATAGCTTCTACACGTGAAAGGATGGCAGGCAAGTGCAACAACCAGATGAGAGGATTCCAAGTAGAGATGAGACTTCTGTGCTCCACATATTAAGCAGTGGTCAAAGCACCCCCGTTGCCTAATTATAATGATTGGTTTATAGGTGAATGTTTGAGAGATAAGAAGTTATTAGTAATAAACGTCTGTTTAACGGCAGGCAAAAAATGCTGAAGGTATATTTAAACAATCATACTAAACCCTTTGAAATTATTTCTGGGCCATTTTAAGGTCAGCATTAGCAATAGTTTTTCAAGAATTCAGATTCCGGTATATTCCTCTGTTACTGTGGAATGAGGAATATTAATATATCCCCTGCATGTGTGAAACTATACTTTCTTGCAATTATGTGTTTTTTATTTGCTCTTAATTTCTTCTGTAATAGGCTCTTTCTCAAACTGGAGGTACCATGAAAAGGTGCATACTTGGGCGTGCACATGATGCCCACCAGCAAACATGGGAAAGTTTCACAAGCTAGCAGCAGGCTGAGCGCTGTGTCCGTGCACATGTGCAGGGCTTTTTATTCGGTGTTGTCTGTCTCTCTTACAGACTTACAAATGAATGAAAGAGCCTGTCTCTAAACCCTTCGTTCTTCACTACTCGCTATAGCTTTTCCTAAATTAATGATTACAACCAAGATTTTAATATGATACCCTTGTCTTTCTCACCGTAAGCATCCCACACACATTCACACCTCCCACTGTGACAGCTGAAGGAGCAAGAATGAGCACAGCCCCAGAGTAAGCAGAATCAAAGAGATTTATTCAAGGGTTATACAGTTTTTGACGCAAGAAACTTTTCTTGTGACAATGGGCTGTTGGCTAACATTCAAGGTGATCCTCCCTGAGCCTCATTAAGCTGTCTTCAGTAGTTAGGTTTAAAATGGGAGGCTGGTGGCTTCCTAGCTGTCTGAAAGAAGAAAGGATGAGATTCATCTCTGCTTGCAGTTCTTTTATGGCTGAGTAAAGCGCCCTGACTGATATTCAGAGTGACTGAATACAGAGTGAAGAATGCTGGCTCCAGTGAAGTCTACGCAAGAGATATAAACTCTGCTGAATTAGCTCTTCAAATATTTTGAAATCCTGCTGTATTAATAGGCTTATTTTTCAGCATGACCCTGAGCAGACCCAAAAGACTTATCGATGTGTTTGAGGCACACAGTAAAAGGGATGGAAAGTTAAAACTTTTTCTGGGTACTAGAATCTAGTACGGGGCTGCTGCTGTGACCTTCAAATCTGCCTAGGAATAAGAGCTTTAGACTATAACGTGATCTTATTTTATGGGTGGGCAGGAGGAAAAGCTTGTGTAGGGAGAACTTAGGTGGTCTGTGGGATTCACAGCACATGGGCTGTCTGAAGGATGAACCCTCAGAATTGTGATTTTTTTTCTGTCTTTGCTTCTGAAAAGCATCTAGCAGAGACAGAATCAAGAAGGGTAACATTAGCCAACATTGCCAAATCCCAAGCATTGCCAGATTCTCTTCACCTCTTTAAATAACTGAGACAAAGGAGCTGAAGGAAATGCATGTCCCAAGATGTTAAAAGCCCCCTTCTTTTCAGACATTACATGCACAGTGTCTGTTTCAGATAGAAGATTCCAAGAATAGGGGAAAAGAATGAATACACAGGGAGAGTGGGGAGGCAGTGTGCTGGCCCTGGGCCTAAAGCAGAGAAACAGCACAGGGAAGTTCATAGAATAAACCCCGCAGACGGACAGAAATTAGTATCCTTTGTATTTGGTGTTGCCTTTCTGCACGGGGGAGATTTTTTTTTTTCCCCCAGATATTTCTAATATAATTTCATTCTCAAAACTGACAGTGCAGCTCCCCAGTGTCCTGCCTGGAGCCAGAGTGTAAGGGTGTGGGGTTGGAGCTTTGGGCCAAGAGAGGTTCTTTCAGCTTTTATTTTGAATATCTGAAGTCAGATTGGCTGTTTAAGCTGCCTGTGTTTTCAGGAATTCACCTTCTCTGTTTTCACTCTTCATGGTATGTATTGAAAGCAGGAAGAACTGCAAATATTAATTAAATAGCTTGGTGCAGGTACCTGTCGAGGGTAACCCCCCTGAAGTCAGCTGAATGCGCTGCACTTGCATAGTGGATACATGATAGATTCAGAAGAAGAGAAATTCTTCTCAAAAGAATTATTCTTATCCTCCAAATGTTATTTATTTGGGTTGCAATGGGTCTTTTCAGCTATAGTGATATTCTTCAAACCCCGGCATTGTGATACAATATTGCTCTTTTATTAAGCCATAATACTAGTAGATTGTTTTAAGCCTTATGCTGTGAATCTCTTGCAGATGAAATGTTGCAGCAGGAATATCTGTACGATAAGGAGATTGGAGAATGCTTTGCTGCACAACTTTATCATTCCAATGGTCTGGAGGATCTGGATGATTGAAAACCAACAAGTAAATAAAGCCCTATCTATTACACACCCGAGTGCTGGGTAGGTATTGAGTGGTGGGGAGGAAGCTTTAAATGATCATGTGAGGCTAAACGGTGCTGCACGGACTGAGTGACTGAAACAACATTCTAATCAAATCTGACAGCTCTATTGCATTATAATTATAGACTGCCAGAGGCGCTTTTTAGACTATCAGTACTTTTGGGATAGTTTGCATCTAAATTAAAATTGAACTTCAAAGCAGTTTGATGGGGATGTGTTTCCAAGGAGTTTCAAAAATGTGAAAGACACTAACTGATTAGCATTATGCACTGTACCAGCTGGTTGCTACTGTAAAAAAATAAAATAAAAAGTAGCAGCCATGCTGATAATCAGAAAGTGGTATCTTGAATCCTATTAATTTTCTTTTGAATTATTTATGGGGGGGGTTTTGTTCCAGTCGTGCACTTCCTTTCAAATGTTTATTTAGTTTCTCTGTAAAGGAAAAAAAGATTGGGAGGAAGAGAGAGAAATCTGGAAAATCTCCAAGGGTTAGCTCACCAGCAATCTGTTTAGATGTCCTCTTCTCAACCGAGCCCTGCTCTGCTAAATATTTATGGCAATGTTTAACAAATAAATCTCACCCACCTCCCCATTTACAGTAAAGCAGAAGATTGAACTGCTTTAAGGGAGGATTACCTCTTTTTTTACCATGAAGGGGAAATAAATTCCACGAATAGATGTTAATTTCTGAAAAAGATAAAGCACAGAACTGCAACTGCAAACATCTGTCTGTCCACATTACAGATGTTCTGCCTGAAGCTCCTTTTCTGATCCCATCTCTAGACAACAACAACAAAAAGGAGTTCACAGCTCCACAGTGTTTTCTCTTTCTTGTCATATTGTATAACCACTAATTGGAAGCAACAGACAGATTCTCAGGACTCAATACTGTCTTCAGATACATGCATGCATCGCTTGGCACGTTGTACAGCCAGCCAGCGTCTCAGCCAGAAGCGGAATCAAAATGCATTGCGAGGCAGGCTGTATGCTGGAAGGAGGGAATAGGGCCCTGGTCTACTAGAGCATTTAGGTATCTAGATCCAGTACAGGCGACTCCACTTGTTTCAAATAAAGGTTAAATTTTCTAAATACCTATGTGTTTGTATGCCAGTTTCTCGCCAGTTCCTGTGCTTTGATGTGAAGCATTCTATAATGAAGATCTCTTTTGACTTAATTGTTTTTGCTTTGCTTCTCCTCTTTGTTGGATTCACCCAGCTTCAAATCCTTTAAGGGATGCCCTGGTGAGACAGAGCACAGTGTGTCAGACCAACACTCTCTGTTCAGCAATGGCTAAATCTGCATTCTTCAGAAGAGTGCAATCAAATCACTATGAGACACATGGATTATATTTTTCCAATACATTTATTCCTGGCCAGAACCAGTGACTAGATAGAGCACTTACAGGAGGGTTTCTAGGTTTTTAAAATTTTATTGCGTTTGATGACTGTAGGTGAAAGAAATACCAGTTACATAATTCAGGAATGTACAGCTTGGCTTCTGTATTTCCAATACTGTCAACTAGTATCTGTGAGCTCTATCAAGATTTTTCTCAGGATATTGGATCTATGTGGATGCCTCCACAGTTATCTGCCTGCCTATAGTATGCCAATCTGTATAAATCTGGTGTATGCAGAATCTACATAAACAACTTGTGCTGAGGAATTTGAAGCTTGCTTACTATTAGACCAATTTTTAACAGATAAATAACTTTTAGCAAAAATATCTAACCTTTTCTGTTCTGATGCATTGATTTCCACCTTGCCAAGTAGGGTGTTAAGAATACCTGTTAGAAAAAGGCAATGTTTCTTTCATAGTTTCATTATGATTACTTTATTGCTGTGGCTGATTTTGGATGTTTGTGTTTATTCATGATGATTTATTCATGATTTCATCTGCAGATAGTCCGTGTAGTTAACGGCATATGGGAACTCTTTCCAAAAATTCGAACCTGTCAAATGAAAGCACACTTCAGGACTGTATCATTCCTATTTTCTAAGCCAAAGCCTTCATTCTCACAGAATTAATTTGCAGAATTTCTCGGGGAAAGAGAGATGGCTGGAAACCAATGTATCTTTCATGAAACATTTTCGGAGAAAATATTTACTGGTTTACAACAAAATGTCGAAAATTGATCAGGTATCCCTCAACCATGCTACACTTCATTTTCATCAAAGCCAATTGGACATGCAGAAGTATGCAAGCAACATAGGCCTAATTTGTCCGCCCAATCACTGTAGTTGCATACATGGACAGGTATTGCATGTACACATCTAAGTTCATTTAAATAACTACAAGCAAAATTTGGGCTCCTTCAGGTGCAGACCTGTAAAGGCTGGATAGCAAGAGCTTAACACCACAAACTCAGATTTCAGTGGCAGCTTTGTCAGCTTTAATTGCAAGTTAGGATGCTGAGCACTTATGCTTGGAAAGATTAAAGATACATGCTTAGCTTTCCTAATGCTGACTGGATCCCTAGACAAGGGATCCTAGACGGGGCCTGCTCGCAGTACATATGGTTACACACGTGTCCTGCTGGACAGCAGATGATGAGACTACCCGGTAGCGTCACTGTCCAGAGGTCATTCGTAAACCAGCCTTTGTACACTGCTCATTAGATCTCACTTTGGAGCCCAGTTGCTCCTCATTCGAGAGCTGCTTCATAGCAGACAGCCTCACAGACAAACAGAAACTGTTTCTGGCCCGGTTCTGCTAGCTTTTCCTCTCAGCTGACATAGATACTGTGACCCAGTAGCACAGCAAGATTTTATTTTTCATAATTCCAACGGTGTTTTTCACTGTTAGATTTACCATTACGAATCATTGCTGCGGCAGCTCTTTTCACCAAGATATGACAAGTTATTACAGAAAAACGCTTGAAGACATTTAAATGGAAAACTGGTATTCCCATTTACCCCTTGACAACGTATCAGCTGCTCTCAGAGACAGGGTGAGGCAATTTTTACAGAGCCTCTCTGCTTTACTGCACTCCCTCTCCCTCCTCCACCCACTTTTCTCTCTCTCGCTTACCGCATGGAAATTCAGAACATTTCCCCAAAAATAGAGTTCAGATCTGAAGCCTGGAAATGTATGTGCTGGTAGCTTGTAATTCTTGACATACTTCTGGTGGCTTCAAAGAGTATCTGCCAACTGCTGGCCTGGAAGCAGCGAGACCAGCTCATAGCTGCAGGATCTGAAGAAGCACCAGCCCATGGAGTCTCCTGCCTAGTGAAAGCCGTTCAGTTCAAGGCACGCCAGAGCTCTGAAATGGGGATTTAACATAAGTCTGTCCAGCTGGGACCATATCTTGTACCTTCTTCCCACTCTGGTAGTTCACTTTGTACTGATTTACCCGCGCTTCTCCATACCAGGACTCAGCTTTGGAAATAAGCCCTGATTGACTGAAAGACAGAAGAGAGCTTGCACACAGATTTCCATGTGCCAGGATTATTTCTACTGTGGCACATCCCTTTCTCGTATCTGCTTTTCATATCTACTTTTTCCTCTTTCCTTTCTGCTTAACCAGTTCAAAGAGGCAACCAACATACAAAGCCATGGTTAGGAAGATGTGTCCCTGTCTTTTTGCCCAGCATACTCCTGGGTGCAGTGGAGAGACATGGAACAGGCATAGATCCTTTCCCTTTTAGCAACCTCTGTTTCACTGAGTAAAACGTACCTCATGTAAATGTTTTAGCTAATAGCAGCTTTGAAGAGAAGAACTAGTTGGGACCAGTTCCCTCAACTGATTAACACTGTATGTACACAAATATGATGCTTTTGATTTCTGTAGCAATGTTATATAACATTTATACAGCACTTTCTTCAAGCAAAGGTCTGTATGTACATGTAAAATGTTACTATAAACATGGCTTTCTTTTAAAAGGAAGCTCAGAAAAATCTTGGCTACCTCTCTGAATACAGGGAAAAGTGAAGGTTGAATCAAACTCCCTATTGTTAATTAACTACTTGCAACTGGATTATTTGCCTTTTAGGGGAACATTTCTTCTAAATGAACCTCGATAACTGACTTTTAGACAGCTAACGGAGGATAAAATATATCACAGTAGTGTAACTGTATTTCTGTTGGCATCATCTTAGATTGAGTCCTCGGGAACATATGGAGTGCACTGAGTGAGAATACATTTAGTGATGCTCTTCATGTCTGCTGGCTGGGAAGTAATTGTAGCAGAAGAAGAAGAAATCACCAACTTGTACTGGCATGTTCTTCTGCCTGCTTAGATTTATAAATGTAAGTATCCATGGCCAGTAAAGACTTGGCAATAAGTGAATGCTGATTTCAGGCAGCTATTGCTGAATGAGATGCGGTGGTGACAACATACTCGTGTCATTTGGCTACAAATAGTTGCTATGAATCTGTTCCAAAACAATGAAATAGCTGCTGTCCCCAGAAGTTTTCTGGCCTGATATGACACATAATAAAACAATTTAAGATGGTTTGGTGATTATTATAACCAACTCGGACTTAAATGCTCTCAGCTGAGTTCCTGGTTTGCAACAGACTTTCAGTCTGACCTAGGATAAATGGTTTAATCTTACTGTGCCAGACAGAAGTGTTGTGAGGATGCATTGGTAAGTCTGTAGGAGGCATACATATTGTGGCCATGGATGGTGTATAAAATAGCACAGTTACAACGTGGAACTGGCAAATACTCCACAGGTGGAATCTCTCAATCAGAGGAGAACTTATTTACCCACACCATGGGAAGAACTGCTACTTAAGGGTGAAAGCTGTGGAAAGGTGTGCTTACAAAGTCATTATAGAAAATTAAGGAAACAATTCTATTGTGTGATTGCAAGTTCATACCACAATCATAAACAAAAAACGCGCATCTGCATTTTGGGTGTTGTGGTGGGTTGACCTTGGCTGGCTGCCAGACGCCTACTCAGCCGCTCTCTCACTTCCCCTCCTCAACAGGACAGAGGAGAAAGATGAAAAATCACATGGCTCAACATAAAGACAGGGAAATCACTTAAAAATCACGGGGAACGGAGGGTTGCCGTCAGTCCCTAACAGCTCCTCTCTGCTGCTCCTTCCTCCACCCCCTTCCCCTGCTCCCCCGTGGTCCTTCCCTCATGGCTGCAGGGGACTCTCTGCCCCGGTGCCTGCAGCACCTCCACCTCCTCCCCCTGCCCTGACCTGGGTGCTCGCAGGGCTGTTTCTCACACTTTTTTCCTCACTCCGTGCAGGTTTTGCCCTTTCTTCAATGTGCTTTCCCAGAGGCCCCACCAGCCGCGCTGAGGGGCTCAGCTGTGCCCTGCGGTGGGGCTGTAGGAACCGGCTGGAACCGGCTGTGTCCGGCGCGGGGCAGCCCCGGCCTCTCCTCACAGAGGCCCCTGCAGCCCCTGCCACCAGCGCCTGGGCACGGGCACCCAGTGCAGGTGTACATTGAGTAGGAGCTGGCAGCGATATCTGGTCTCCATGCTGGTGAGGTATGAGCGATAAATCAATACTTCTTCATTTTGCTCAATAGCCATTTCATGTGCGTATGTTTCTTTGGGAGCAGTAAACAGATTTTTTTTTTCTCTATAGAAGTTATAGGGGATAAGGGAGCTCTGTTGATCAGGACTAAGAGTCCCTGAATGATTGATTTTAAAATGCTTTGTCCTCAGGGGTTCTGCTGATCTTAATACTAAATGTACTAAATGCTAATAGGTAGTAATGCACTGTCTTAAGGGATAAGGTACTGTCAACTTCAAATCTCAGAAGAAAATAAAAGCAATTCCAGATGCTTTGGAAAAATAGCGCTGCGGCACTGGCCTAGGGAAAATTGGGTTGGTGAAAGGTCTAAGATTTAGATGCTGGAAGAAGTCACAATTCAGACTTTCAGTCTCGGTTAGACCAAGATGAATTTATTAAGCAAATATAGGTGATTGATATCAAGTTGTTTATAGGACCAGTTTGTGGTCCTACTCTGTGTAGTGAGGCTGCACTTGCAAATTTTTGATAATAAGGCTGTATAGAGTGACTCATCTCAAATACAGGTAAGCACCAAAGCTTGCAAGTCAATTATCTTGCAACAGTCAGACATTCCCACTTGAGAATGCGACTGTCATGGTGTCCTTAGCAGCGTTTTGGAGAGCACCATGTTTTGGAGAACAAGTTCAGAATAGCGATAGAGACAGTAGGAGTTCAGAGTGGCCCGTGCATATATTCGGATGGATACCCATGGGACTATCAGGCATTTCAGGTTCAGTTCACCTCTTAACTTACCATTAGACACTTTTCCAGTTGAACACACGTTGGGTCTGAAATGCAGAAGAAAGAAATGAGCAATAGGAAGAGGGAGCAGAGCCTTTCTTTTGAGTATGGAAATTATTCTTCAAATGTCTTTGTTGACAGCTGGCATGGCACAAAATAAACATAGGTCTATTTGCAAGTAAGCAAGAATTAGCATAAACAGCAGCTGCTGTATTACCAAAAAACATGTAACAATAAAGAATTTTTTTCTGCCTCCAGAAACAAAGGTAGGTAAAAAGCCTGCATGAAATAATGAGTTAGTTAACCACCTGTTAAAGTTCTGAGCACCGGCAAAATGAAAGAGCTATTTGTTGATGGCATAAACATTTTTCTGAATCAGGCTTTCTAATTAAAACTGAACCTATCCTTATGATAAAAAAAAATGCAATGCGGTATCAAAAATGTCCTCTTGCTCACCCTTCCTCTCTCCCAAATCAGGGGATTTCCTGCACTTGCCTTTTCAGTTGCTTTCTTGCTGCATCCAGATAAGCGTTTCAAATTTTTCTGAGGTTGCTTGGATGTGATTTCTTGCTCCTTCTTCTCCAGCTACATAGCATATAAAGTCAAGTCAGTCCATCAGGACATATAATTGTATTTATGGCCAGATCGCATTCAGCAGGATAAGTTTATGGTCTTTTGTCTCTATTTCTTTCTCTGGTAAAAGCTAGTTAGCAGCATACTCAACAGTATTGTCATATTTTAATAAAAACTAATGACCCAACACAGTGAAATGCAGAAACAAGAGAAGAAGCAATTTTAAGTGCATAATTTTAGATTGATGATGCTTGAATTTATTGCTTAATCTGTTTCCCATGGAAGGTGGCTTACCTGTTCAATTAACTTTCCAGTGTAAGTCATGCATCCAGCTATCTGCAAGTTCTGTAGATTAGCTTATCTAGATTTTCTTTGTACTTTAGCACTGTGGTCCACATCTGGTTTTCATTTGTTTGGAACTGCAGCTATTCATCTCTAAATTTTTCTGCCAATGAGATATTTTTAAAAATGAAAACACACTAAATAATAGCCCTATTTAGAATTTACATAGAGCTTGATATCTTCAAAAAGTCAGCTCAACATAGGGCTCAATACACAGTGTCTTGAAATCAGTGTGAGTTTTTCCAGCATAAGTTTTGGATCAGAATAGTTCAGAGTCAGATCCTGATACTGTTGCTTACCAGATTATTCACTTTGTTTCATGAGGCAATAAAATTAGTTGAGTAAAATATTACTTATACTCAGTAAAGGCATCAGAATCTTACTAAACAGACATCCAGTTCCTGGGGGGATGTAGGAAGGGGGGGGGGGTACACACTGCTAGGTCTGATGATGTGCTTATGGCCATGTAAAAAGTTGGTATCAATGCCAGGATGACAATTTAGGAGTTTCTTATTTAAGGTCCCATGTTCTTTTCAATCAGATGTACTTTACTTTCTCGCATTTGTAAGTTTAAAAATGTGTTGTGTTGTGTTTTGTTTGTATCAGTAGACACTTGCTTTTACTGGGAAAAGATTTTTGACAAAGTGTCAAAATTTTATATGGAAAGAGTTATGTGGCCTATGTGGAATGCTTTTCAAACAACACACGTTTTTCATTTTATCACAGTTTCATAGTATTTCTTCTGTTTCCACTGTTGGCTTCTGTTTTCAAGGTAACCATATTTCAAAAGTGTGGTATCATTTTGGTGGGTGAAATACTTCGGAAGCTTTTGAAATAAAAAACATACATAAACTTTCAACAGTAGGTTTCTTTAATGAGCGGAGAGAATCAGATCTCATAGTTTGCACACAGACAGGGCCAAATTTTCTTCAATACCAGTTATTAAAAATATATTTCTGTTTGGCTGTGGGTTTTTTTGAAGAATAGAAAAAAACCCTGCTATTCACATTATAGACGGAGACATCAGCATCACAACCACAGAGACCATAGTCATTTTATTGCAATACCATTCACAAAGGGGGGGGGGGGGTGTCCTGGGGTATTATTTTTGAATTTTTTTTCTTTCTGAAAACACTTGATCCACCATATCTGTCTGCTGGTTATTTTTATATCTGCAAAAATGTCTGGGCATATGAGTCTGTATATATGCAGAAAGAGACGTAGAATCCTTATTTTCTGGCTACATAATAAACTGACACGCGTGAAGTCTTTATGCTCCTAAAGCAGACCTCATTGTGGTAAAATGCTATCTATTTTATTTTAGGTGAGAACATTATTATCTCTCTCTACTTACACTGATTTGGACTGTGATTCTTTCACCTCCTTCAAACAGCACCTCAGTCCACGAAGAGCTGTGTATAATCTCCACGGAGCTACTCTTGGAATAAGGTAATTTGCATAGGAGCAAGAGTATCATCATTTGGTCTCCTTTACTTAACAGCAGCAACAGCAGTTGAACAAGATCTGATCAAATCATAAGTCAAAATGGGGAACGTTTGCCTTTTCTGTTTCTATCAGGCAGATATCCATCTGATACCAGATTTAAGTTCAGACTGGAAATAGATGAGTTAGGATCTTGCCAGAGCAGGCTTTTCTCACTGTACAGAACACATAAAATATTCTAGGTAGGAAAATATGTTAACGTGTGGGATGGGGAGCAAGAGAACTAGATAAAACCTGAATTCACTGAAGATACTCAAGTTTTTCTTTTGATTTTAGTAAGTCCATCATGTTACACTTGGATTTAATTTAATTTAGTGGACTCCCTGAAATATTTGATGTGATTCAGCATGGCCAGTGCAGACATTTGTTTCCTGCCTCTCTCATGTGCATAATTCTTTCTTTCCACATGAGATTGGTGGAACAATAATCACTTTGGTGATTTGTTGGGATCAGAAGTTACACTGATGGTTTGCCACATAAGCAGATACAACACAGTATGAATACCAACGTGATCTGTGTTTGGACACGGATTTTCTCTCCAAAGTGAATCTTCTGGTTCACTTCTGCTCTCTGAGTTGCAGCTTTGGGTGTTGTTCTGCTAGGTCTTTTCTTTGGCCCCTCTTTTTTTTTTTTTTTTGCCCACCTTCTCCCCCACATTTGCAGTGCTGTATAGCAAACAATAAAAACCTTGTGCTCTTGGATCTCAAGCAACTGAGCTCCTTTACCCCGCCCATTTACCTGTCCTTCACTCCTGCACTAAAAGAGGAAAATTAAATATTTTTTCTCACATCAATTTACTTGCAATTTAAACTCCTCTACAAATTTCAACTTATGCAAAATTTCACAGGCTATTACGTCTAAGAAATGACAGACAATTTCTTTTTTTTGTTCAGGCAAATTCTGGTTCTCACTGCTCACTCAGTTGCTGAAGTTGTAAGTTGACAATATTGCTGGGCTGGTGCAGCACCACGTCTCACTAGACATTATAAAGGTGTATTTTGAAGAGAAAATTATAGCTGATGAAAACCGAGGTGTTTTCTTACTGTTGGACAGGAAATGTGTGGGGAGTACAAGTTTTTTGCATGCATATATCAAGAGGTGGATGAATGGCTCACAAAGGCAGACATACACACAAGAGATGGCTCTTATTTTCATGACTGTTGCAAGATGACATGCAATTTGTACAGAGTTACACCATCCTGCTTTGCTGGAAACCAGTTCTTCCATCTATTCTCTTCAAAGTTTCCTCTTCAATATAAATACTATAAGTCTGGAATGGGGGGTTTTTTTGGACTATACAATACAGGCCTCTGGTATAAAAGAAATAATTGCTATGCTTGTCATTTGTGTCTGATTTTTTTAAACTCTATTTTTAATAGTCTTATTTTTTCCAAGAGTACTGGATTTGTATTTTTGGATCTGTTCATGACTTTGGATACGACTCTGTGTATGACTTTGGATCAGTTTCTTAACAGCTTTGTGCCTCAGATTACTTTTCAATAACAATGTTATTTATTGCTATTCTTGGACGTTTGCTGAACTGCCATTGGGAAGTGCCCATATAGAGCCCATTGCAGGTTTTAGAAAGTCTTAAATTATCCCAGCTGAGTGGAGGTTTATTCCTTACTGGCACCAGAAATAAGGGAAGTCTCCCCTCTTACTCCATCTCAAGGACCTTCAGTTTCTTACCACCACAGGAAAAATCCACAGCAAAACACAGAACTGAACCCCAGTGTCTTGAATCCTAGTGCATTAACCAGACCATAGCCTCTCCCTTCTCCGCTTTTCTTTATTTTTGCAGCTGTGCTCTGAAATTCATTTGATTTTCATTGAGTTGTTCATTTGAGTACATCTTCATGCTGTGTTCTTCCCCATGCTATCACTTCCTTACCCCTTAAGAACTCAACAAGGACAGGAACTGGCAAAGACACAGCAGTGCAGACACAGGTCAGTTACTTTGCTCACTTTTTGTCTTTTCTTGCTCTTTTGTGCTTTCCCCTCCACTCTGCCAATCATTCAGTCAACATTTTTATTCTGCTGTCTAGTCTTCCTTCAGTGAATAACTTCACTATCTGCTGGGGTCCTAATAATTCAGTGGTCTTTTATTTTAATGAAAAAGCCCTATTCTCTTGATATCAGGCCTCCCAGAGCTGGGAGCATGCAAGCCCCTTCTCATCTGCTTGTTCTCTGAAACCCATATTCCACAGGGATTCTGCGAACTATTATTCTTCCCCCTCTGCCTCTGGTGCCGCAGCCGGTCTTGAAAGGAGGCCACTTGAAAAGAGAGAGCAGCAGCAATATGGCTTATGAATTCCTGGCACATTGCTTTACCCTGAAGGATATATTAAACAATAAGCGTTTTTTAAACAAAGACCTCCAGTAACCTCACCACAGGCACTGGCTCTGCTGATATATTATTAATTTTAGGCACTAGCTTCAAATCACCTGACTGAAATACTGCTTGTCTGCTCTTAATACTTGGTCATCAGAAAGATATTACCTCTTTCAGAAATGCTACCTTCCTTTCTTATCTAACTGTTTAAAGAGTATAAACTTGGGTTTCTCTAAGTGATGGTAGCCCAATATTCAGCGTAGGAAACAAACCCTCTTGTTAAAGCCCACAGTAACAATCGTGAGAAGAATAAGTACTATCCAAAATTAAAAATGGTTCAATATGAAGACTCACATTTCTGGTAAACAATAAGCATATTTTGCTTTTCACACTAAACATGTAGATAAGCTACTTTGTCTTAAACTTTCCTTAGACTCTTACACAGAACTGCTGTGTCTGTTTAGGATCTTATTTATATTTATTGTCCAAAGACAGTAAGCATTCATTAATTGTCTCCTAGGGATTGCACCAGACATTTAGAGCACGAGAAATGTTTTTGGATAGTAATTGTAAGATGCTGCATATAATTATAAGGTGGGATTTTAAAAACATTTGGCTTTGTCCAAACCATGCTCCCACAATACATGGGTTTTTTTTTGTAATTTGAATATTCCCAGTTCCTGTGTTCAAGAGTAAAGACCCCTTCTAGCCACCGTCATCAGGAGCGGGTGTAGACTCCCAATTTCGTCCTCGAGGTTAGCTGGGCCCCATCCACTTTTTGGGCAGGGAAGCTGTGGCTGAGCTGTGGGGGAGATGGACAGTTGCAACTTCAGCCGTGTTACAACCAAGGCTGGGCTGGCTGAGATGTGGGAGGAAGGGCTGGAGGTCCCTGGGAGTTGCAGGGTCCCTCCAATCATAGAGTGAGAAATAAAAGGTGCTTAACAGAGTAAGCCTCGTTTAAACATGTTTTTCATGGCTGTGGATGGTGGCTAGCTTTATTTTTTTTTTCCTGATTGAGAGGCAGATATTGCTCACCAGCTTGTGCTTTGCAGAACCTAGGGAAGAAGGACTGCTTGCAAATTGCCTTCAGAGAGCAAACTGCTCAGCAATTTGAGGGGAAACCCAGGCAACAACTCAGGAAGAAGTAATGCACTATGCGCTCTTTAAAAGCCCACACGACTGGGGTTGAAACCTTTGTTTTTTAACTACTGTGGTTGGTAGCTGGTGTGGGGAGGAGAGAATGGGAAGTGGTATGTGGGAATACTAGCGTGAAGTCCCATAGGAAAGGCCACAAGAAGATTTTCCCCCTCGGATGTATTTTGTAACACTTCTAGCTTACAAATAAGCTCCAGACTTGCGGTATTTGTTTCATGGTATGGGGAGGAGGGATGGGAGGGCTTGCAATTAAGCACTAATTATGATATATGACATAATACAGCTTTGTAAATTGAAATAACCCCATAGCCACAATAGTTTGATCAACTGAGTTTATAATCAATGTTAATAATCCCTTCCATAAACAGCCAAGCAAGGCTGAATTTCACTGTGTTAGTCTTTGCACATGACTTGAGAGGGAAGGCTGGTCAGTGTCTCTTGTACCTGGGTGTAATTTTTGATGCTTTTTCCTGAGCATGACCATGCTAAACTACTGCCTTTCCAAAAGGTCTTCTGGATCATAGCACTGATATTACTTTAAGACATAAAATGCTCATTATTGTTAAAATACAAATTACAGATATACTTCTAGCATGATGAATGGTACTCAAGAAAACAGGCTGTATTTCAGGGCAATTTTAGTTGCCCTGGATTTTGGGAAGACAGACCAGGGCCCTCTCCTGAGTCTATGTATTCATCAGTGTTAACTACAAAAATTTCCTACAGCTGTGCCACTGGAGCCACATCGCAAGATTATAATCCTATCTGTGACATTGTTGTGTCTTCATTTTGCCCATTATGTGGAAGGTAAATTATTTCCTTCCTTTGATGTGTTGATAAATATAACATTAAACATCCAACGGGCTTCTGAATTTCTTCTCTACTAGGGAGTATCAGACACTTCCTTCATGCTGTAGAGCTGCTACTAGCTCAAGGTTCCCTGTTCCTCTGCAGCCTTGAATTGCAATTTATCCTATTGTGAGAAGAGGAATGTCATCGTTCCTCCATGCTCATGGGGGAGTAGGCACAGTCTGATCTCTTAATGGGTTTATGCTGCAGTTACCAAAAGGGTGCGTATGCCTATCTGCACACAGAATTAAGGAAGAGTTGTGCAACTCGTATTCATAGTGCAGACTATACAACCAAATTTTCCCAGAGTTCAGTTGTGTCCCAGGCCTGTCTTACTCTTAGATGTTGCTGCTTCATTGCAGTCATTAAAATCCTATCTTTGCCTGCTGAATAGGCTCGTAAGTGTCATATTTACAGTGTGGTAATTATCTTAAACATATTATAGTATAGAAGAAACTTCAGTGAGGAAAATAAAACCATACTGCTCTTGTTGGGCAAACTTTATTTCCTTTAATGTTCTGTGTTTGTGTCTTACTGCCTGGACCTCTCCCCCTAATAAGCTTTTAATGACTGTTCCCACTGATATCATAGCAGCAGATTCTTTGCATGCTGTCTTTGTTTCCTGGAATAAAATCAATTAAGCTCCTTGTCTTTCTGACCCCATCTTGTATTAAGGCTTAGCACAACAATTAGGAGCACATTATGGTGTTCATTCTTTTATAATTTTGGTTCTACAGACATTGCAGCAAGTCAGGTGTCAGTGCAAAGATTAACTTCGATGCAACACTATGTAGTACGCGTATTAAAAGTCTTCAGTGATCTAATTACTATACTTATGAGACTCACTTTTGCAGAAGTGATTTAATGAGCCTGTGACACTTTTCAACAGCCTTCCTGAATTTCTTTTGTGAGTATTCCAATGGACAAAGTTATACGTTTGTGGCAGGCTATTTTGAAGATTTTCACAGACTTAAAAAATGGGCCTGTTGGAAAGATGCTTCTAGAATGCAATGTAATATTTCAACAAGCAACAGAACTTTTGTTGCTTGTTGAAATATTTTGTTTCCAAATTAACTTAAAGAAAGTTGAGCATTTCAAATGGAAGTTTTTCGAATATGAGGTTTTTGCAGAAATCTAGGGGGTTTTTTTCTGTCAAAATGGCTTCAACTTATTTTTGACCGGCTTTAGAGAAAATGTTCTTCCGTTACTATAGCTAATGGCATGATCACTTCATTGCTGTAAAGAAAATCAGCACTCCCCTTTGCATTCTTTTTTAAAATTCCTTTTAACTTTAAGCAGGTTATGGGACCTAATTGATCAGCTCCTGCAATCTTTTGCTGCTAATTGGCTAGATGTCAGATGATAAAGGGAATAATATCAGTTCCCACCATTTCACAGGAGACACTTTGTACTAGATATTTCCTTTTCTCATCAAATGCAGCACATGTGGTTCTTCTGTAATAAGTTCTGTGAGCAACCAGGAGAAGAAAAAGGGTAAAGGAGCATCTGAATTTAGTTTGTTCACTTGCGATACAGAAAAGTCATCCTGTCCTACAACTATCAAGATTTAATTAAAAAATGAAAAGAACAGAAACAAATTGAATTGCAAACTTGATCATGTTATCATCAATTCTGCCTTGGCAGTTTCTAGAATATTGAATAAATTGCTGTACTTGCTCTGATAGCCTCTGTTGAAAACTTCCATGACATTTCACTTTGAAAAAGGAATTCATTGTTCCCCCAAAAAGTGATGTTCTAAAAGTCAAATTTCCCTTTCATGTCTGTAAGCAAAGTTTTCAAAGAATTTTTTTTAATAATTGGACAGAGCTATTCATAGGACTTCATTTTCTTCAGAAAACTCTGGCTTTGTTTATGACTGGAATATGGCTTGTAAAAATGAACAACAAAATCTCTGGATTACAGGCATGTCTTGCCTCACTTACTGTGAGAAAACTGAAAGCTAGGTTTAATTTTTTCCAGTTTGCCATGGTGAAGGGCAGCACTTTTCTCAAACCATATAGGGACTATGCCCAGGACAGAATCATGAATCAGAGTCAACTTGTCCCACCTTTGCCTCTACCATCACTGCCTTCCCTACCTGCAGCAGTCTGACACAACTCATTGATCCTGCTGTACCTCCTAGAACAGCTAGGTCATTACCATGAGAAATGGATGGCAGCAGGACACCAGTCATTATTACTCTGTCGCTTCCCAGCCCCTGTTTCCAGACACAAGGAGACCAGTGACCCAACCCCTAGCCCCAGTATAGGTAGCAATGGCAGAAGAATGGGGACATATCTGATAATTGTGGATAAAGGACTGTAAAATACTGTATAAATATAGGGCTGTGTTCCTCTTCCATACTGAAACATGAAAATGTTGTCTTTCAAAGGAAAAAAGTAATCTCACAAATGTCATCTGAGACTGACAGCTGTGCTTCTGCACACCAAGCGGTGGCTCTTTTCCAGTTTGGATTATGGAGTGATTACCGTACAGCCTGGTCTTAAAATATTTGTGAAACAGAGACTGATGACAGACTTACAAAGTGTCTGAATCTCTAGTATTTGTAGAAATGTTGTTTGGTTGTACTCAAGAGCAAGCAGAGATGGACATGAAGTCTCTTATCTGAATCCTGAACAGCTCTTGGGAGGCTGTGAAAATAAGGGAACTATGAAAATCATTTGACCAAATCTTTCCTCAATCAGTATTTTCTTGGATTGGTGATCTTCTGCC
Source organism: Aptenodytes patagonicus (assembly GCF_965638725.1). Classification (NCBI taxonomy): domain Eukaryota; kingdom Metazoa; phylum Chordata; class Aves; order Sphenisciformes; family Spheniscidae; genus Aptenodytes; species Aptenodytes patagonicus. The sequence goes on from NC_134963.1 coordinate 4,976,418, forward strand.
CAGAACCTATATGAAAGGAGCTGAAGAAGTACATAGGTGACAGGAACACTGTGCAATATCACTGACCGTGAAATTTTGGCTAAATGTTATATTGACTGGTCTAGTCACTGGCTATCTGGGATGCAGTTTATAAAAGTACAGAGCTTTTCTATTTGGGTAGGCAACGTTTCTTCAAGTAAAGAAAGAAATGCTTTTGTTGAAAGTGATTTTTGGAAGAGGGAAGAGTTTTCTGATTGGCTTCCTCTTTCATATGCTTTCATAGCTCACTGAATCAGAGAAGATGCAGCCTGACCCCAGGTTGGGTACTTAAGTAGACAGCTGCCTGCCTTCTCAAACAGCTTGCACAGAGTCAAGTTCTCATTATTTCTAAACAGGTATCTGAAAAGCCTTCTTGCTTAGGCTCTGACACACGCTCTAATTATGAGATGGAACAAAGAAACAACCCAGTGTTTTAAAGAGGAATTGAGTTGTGATTATTCTATTGAGGCTAAAACTTGCTTTGATACAATAACGTCCCACATTACAGCTACTAAAATTCTTACAGGGCCTTACAGACTCCTAAGCGACTGCACTCTCTGCTAACAGGAAGAGATTTTCTGCTCTAGAGAGCTGCAGAAAGAGCTTTTGTCTCTGCTGGTGGCTACAGTAGCTGAAAAGAGAGTAAAGAAAATTAATATGTATATTTTAATAGTATTTAATATAGAGGATCTAGTGATGGTAAATACCTGAAAATTGAAAACAAGGAAAGATAAAGTAATTTTGTGGCTGCAACAAAAGTGTTATTTTAACACCTGTAGACTTGCGCATACAGCTGGAAAAGAATAGTTTGTGACTTGCGACATCAAGGATATCTCAATAGTTCATGGTGTTCAAGAGCTGATGGAGCAACGTTCAGAAGATCCTGCTATGCCAGTACAGAAGAGTTGATGGAATGACCTGTAATTCTTTTTGTGTCCTCCCATGATATTCAAATCCTGCTTATTCTTCCATAGGTGATGACGCCATTGATATAAATGGAACTTTCTTGGCAAACTCCACCTAGTATAAACCTTTTCTTCTGTCTTATTTATTCTGTATATTTCTGCTTTCCCACTCACATCACAAGGCCATCAATGAAATTAGATCACTTGTTATCCCGTGGCGATTCACAACTTTTACACAAGGCTTCTCTATACGGTATAAATCTTTTTGTTTTCCTTAATTAACCTTAAATGTTTTAAGTCTGGTTATTTTTTAAGTCCCTTGAAACAAAGTGACAACCTTAACTGTGCTATTCTGAATTTTGATCATCATATTTCTCTAAAAATAAAAGCTCAATATGAGATTCATTTACAATTGTGCACCTGGGGGACCTCTGATTACTGCCTACAGTATTCAAGACTATTAAAATATTCACAGTGAATATGCTTCTTTCTAGCTCCTTGCACTGAGGGAGAATTTCAACTCCTTGAGGACTGGAAAGGAGTAAGCGTGCTTATTCTGGTGCCATGGCACAGACTTGGGTTACTGAGGAGGATGGTGTGTCTTAAAGCGGTGAGACAGATCCAAAATCAAGAAGTTCCCTTAGGAGGCATTTCAGATTGTGAACTCTTCCTTTTCCTGAGAAATAAACAATTTGGTCATCAGAGCAACTCTAGAAGCAGGGAGGGAGCTGGTTTTGTTAAGAAGAGATGCTTTTGCTCATGCAGGAGCTTTTACCTATGCAATAATTTCTAGACTTGGCCTCACTACCAACCTCAACATCACAGTGTTAAAAGAAATTTGATTTTCTGCAGGATTTTTTACCAGTCTCTTTGGAGCTCCCTGTTACAAGGTTTTCTGCAAATCCACTGAATGTGTTGTCCGTTCCATGAAAATGCCAATGTATATTCATGCCTTGAAGCACCTGCCTTCTAAGTTGTTCTCTCTTATTCAGTAGCAATATGAAGCCAGAAGGATCAGTACCAGTTTTATATACACTAGCTGCAAGTGAAAGCTAGGGCAATAAATAAATATTTGTTGTCTTATTTTCAGTAAGACTAAAACCATGCTTATATAATAAAATAGCAGCTATTATATGATTGTGGCTGAAGAAAGGCTAGAATACATGTTGGGACAAGATGCAAAGAATCAGTCCAGAGGAAAATAAAACAGTCCAGAGGAAAACTAAGCATTCAGAGGGGAACTATTGGTTGTAACACTTTGTGCATCTGTCAGTCATTGAAATGAATTCAAGTTCACACTATACTGGATTCTTTTTTGGCTTCAGTTAAGTTAATACACAGTGTTTAGTATTTGGCCCTGTATAACTTGAGCTCTCTTAATACAGCTTAAAAACTTAAGGAAGTGGAAGGTGTTGCCATTTTCACACACTATACCATAACAGCAATGGAAAAATAACTATTTATTAAAGTTCCGTTTCCCTCCCTTATTTAGGCACTAGAGAGAGTTAGAAAAACTATTAAAATGCAATAAAGTTCAAGCAGAAAAATAAACTGAAGAGCTGAAACATAATTAACTCTTCCTGCAAATGATGCACAAGCAGCATGTAAAGCTACCAAATAAATGATACGAGTCATTTGATAGCGTATTAGGACACTGAGGAAATTTAGATACAGGACCAAATTACACCCTTATGAAATGCCACTGACATTAATGAAGTTGAACTCAAAAAGAATTTGTCATGTGTAGTAGTCCTAATATTCTGTAGGTTGTAGCCTTGATTTTTAACCTGCCTTAACCAAATATTAGCAACATGTATACTTTGTACTTCAAGACTAACAAATCTGATTTTTGAAAACCCGTTGGTTAAAATGGCTTTTCACGCACACATACATGCACACATAAGCAAACAAAACCATAGTTCTGGTCTAATTACTACTGATGTTGGCTAATCTTGCTGTTGGTAGGAGAATAATTGTGTTAGAGGCTTCCATTATTTCTCTGGAAATATTTTTTTCTTTCCACTGACTGCTCACCTTTTCAGCCTAAATATTTATTGGTTTCAGTATTGTGGTGATTTATTTCTATTTGTTTTTAATTTTCTTGTGCAGTGTTTCAAATGGTACCACAAGCTAGGAATGGCTTGGTGTTAAATTATGTAGAGGTGCCACATTGCTCTTGAATGCATGTTTTTGATGAGGTTATTAAAACTCTGACAATACAAATTACCATAGCAACAAAAAACATAAATTCATACCCTATTCCAACCTCTGGAGTATGAAAATATTTTAGAGCACTCAAACACTTTGCAGCGTAGCACAGCTCATGTGGCTTGGCTTGCAGTTCTTCACTGTGTCCTAAAATATGTCAGTATTCATTGGTCCTCGATCTCTCAAAGAGGCAAGAAGTCGTGACTTTGTTCCTTTTTTTTTTAATGTGAAGTATTTGACCCAGCTCAGTTCCTCACTGATGACTTCCTCTGTGACCTTCAGGTGATAAATTGAGTATGGTACTTACACAAATAAAGAAACAAATTTCTGACCAGGACTGTCTCTGATGGTGATAGTAGAGTGGGGCCATAGTTTTGATCACCATCTAAGGGCTAATGACTTCTCATTTGTGTTTTAATGTTTTAACAACTCTGTCTTCGGAGTAGGCTCTGTGGTGTAGGATGCTGTAAAAATGCTGTAAATCCTTATTTTATAAAAAGGTATTAGTTAGCAGGTCTCAACACAGTGCTGGAATCCAGGAATTTTTGCTTTACAGTAATGGAAAAGTTGAAGGTAGAACTAGGATTAGGAGAACTGCTTCCATTTTCCCCAAGATATTTCACAGCAGTTATTTTACTACTAATCAGCATTTGGTGGTTGTAGCTAATTCCATTGGCACCTATCCTTCGTGTGCTGTAATGTGAAGAGTGAAGTTAAAAAGCCACCTTTTCTCTCCATGTTCAGTTGACCTTAATATATATTTAAAATTATTGTGCAATTCAGAATGCTTTGGTTGGGCAAGATAACGCATGTATCTGTAGGAGGCAGACTGAGAAAAGAATACAAGTTCCTAGGTTTTTGATACCTTTCTGGTTGTTGATGCAAGCAATTTCACTGAAGTCAATAGTATAGTCATAGAAGTAAGAAGTGATTTGGACTAAACTCTTATAAGACTAGGAAAGCAGTGGGCATTATGTTATGCCTTTGTGTTTTATAGGTCAGTTTTGTATTCTGAGGTTTATGTGGACATTAGATGGTGACCATATGGTCTATTAAGGTAACCCTACTGTTTCTGTCTAATGTTTCTGCTGTGAAATCACACTGCATCTGGTACATTTAATCTGGAAATATGTCCCTATTTTCCCAACACCTCTCTTTCTGTACTGATGTTTAATACTGCAGCCTATATAATCTGCCTGGCAACGTGACTCTTTTTTTCATTAAAACACTGTCTACTTAACACTGCATGTATTTGAATACTCAGATACACCATTCAGGTTTCCTACCTTTTATAAATGAACACTCTGTCCCTTTACCGACAAGGACATTAAAGCTATCAGCAGGTAATGAGTTTTGCCTCAAGTTTGTTCACTGGCTAAAATGTACAATATGCATATACTTTATGGTGTGACTTAATGAAATATATACTGCAAACAGTAATGTGTTAAGATTCTTCTGGTTCAATCATAAACAAGCAAATAAGAATCAGGATTCAACAGCAAAGTACATCATTTAGAACCTGCATAATCTGTTTTTATCCCTGAATCTAGATATGGGTCACATGATCAGATTTATTTTATGGAAAGAAAGCGTTACTTTTAAACAATTTATACCATTTAAAAATTTTACATAGTTCTAAACTGTTTATTGCTTTATTAATAGACAGTAATTCAATTTTGGAACAAATAGCATTCCTAATCTGCAGAAGCTGTAACACGGAAGATTCTGTTTTACAGCTCGTTTGCTTTATTCCTGTGCCTAAATATCAGCAAATAACAGAATAAGTCTCCACTTGTTGAAGACTGAAGGAAAAACCTCCTGAGTCAAAGGATCTATACGTAGTTAGAACTAGTGATGTGTTTCATCATCAACTTTCAAATTCCTATTTCCTCAACACTTCTACCTTTCAGTGCAAAATTGGCACAATTTTACTAAGTAAATAATGTCATTCTTATCATAGCTAGAGTTCAGCCACAAGATACTCTGTTTAGTCATCGGTAAAGGATCAAACTTGCTCTTTTTTTTATTTCCTCTGCAAGTGAGAAAGCAATGGCTTGTTCCATTTCCTTTGCTGGCGTTAGCTTGCAGGAGCCAGCAAGAACCTAACCTCTTCTGCAGTACCATGGGAGAAAGAGTGAGTTTTAAGCCAAAATTCCAGTTGTCTTATTAGCAACATTAAAAAAAGAATTCTGTTAGTGCCAGACTTGTCATAAACAGTTGTGACAATGCATGAATTGCTCTGTTATTTCTTCTCCTGTATCAAAAAACTGAAGCATTACCCTATCAAAGCAACCAAAATTCAGCACTAAGGGTTTCCAAAGAACTGAAATGAACTCTGCAGTGGTTGTGAAGAATGGAAGGTAGGAAATATAAAACCACAACAAGGATTTTTTTCTTTTAAAAATGGTCTGGGAGAAACTTGAGAAACTACAGACCAGCAAGTCTGATGTTTGTCCTGGACAAAATGGCAGAAAACTATAATAAACAGAATTGATAGACACCTAGATAAATATACCGGAGAAGAGACAACCTTGCTTTTGTAGAAGGAAGTCATATTTCACAAATCCATTAGAGTTCTTCAATGGAATCAATAAATATGGGGAGAAAGGTGATCTGGTTTGTGCTGCATTAGATGGATTTCCAAAAAACTTTCAAATAAGATTCATCATCAAGACTTTTGAATGTAACTGAGCTGTCATGGGCTAAGAGGAAGGCTCTTTCTGTGGACTAGCTGCTTTAAGAAGTAGGAAACAAAAGATAAATGTCCAGTTTTCATAATGGAAAAGGATTATCAGTGGGTCCTCACAACAATGTGTTGCAAATTGGACTAGAAGTGGTTGAACAGCAAGTTGAAAAATTTTTTCTGACCTAAATAGCTCGCCAAGGAGGACAACATTCTGAAGGAAGGAGTATAATAGTGCAATAATTTAATTTGTTAACAGAGTAATTATCCAGAGTTGTGACTACTCAAGGGGGTTATATTGGAAAGCCTCAGAGAAATGAGTAACACCAAAGGAGCTGTCAGCTGTTTCAGTCAAGGCCTAACACCATGGACCACTGCAGCATGGTAAATCAGATTCTTTACCTGCTCTGTGGGTTGGTTTTTTTTTCTTTCTTCCTTTTTTTAATCGCTGTTCCTGTTTTAGTGCCATTACTCCTCCTTTGAGCAGGGTTGGAGCAGGTAACCTCCATAGATTCCTTCCATCCTAAATTATGCTATGATTCTGTGGTTAAGGAAGCTGTACAGAGGGAAGCAGGGCTTGACAGGATTGCATCACTGGTGCCAAAGCAGGCCTTATGATACTAGTCTTTCATCAGTTCTTAAGAATGAAGTGTCTTTTCTGATTCAACCTTAAAGAATATATGTATCAGTTTTTCCTCAACTGAGCGATCCTTTTGAAGCCTGTCAACATCTAGAACAACTAACTGGACTGCAGACTGGAAAAGCTCTCGAAGGGAAGAAATTGGTCTTTAGCCTTTGAAGTTATTTCTATATTGTGTGTGGATACTGGAAAGTGCTGCTGGTCCCTCCAATCTCATTTTCATGCTGGTGCAAGGAATGAAATGATCATAAATTCTGAATCAAGTTCATAGAACGATCTCTGAATTTAACCCCTATCCAGACAGTAAAGGTGACTCTCTAAGGGAATTTTCTCTTTATTTTAATTTGGATAGGAATACTTAGAAAAGGTTTATCCAAGGGCCTGTGTTGTGGGAAAAGGTGGCAGCTGACTAAGGGATCATCAGAGCAAGACCTGATGCTGGAAACAGAGGCTAAAAGGAATATGATGGGACTAGATCTGTGAGGAGAATAATTTCAGAGAATTATTTGACATCACAAAGCACTTTATTTTCTTTCCCCCACAGTAAACTTGAATGATCTTAATGACAGAAAATGAGATCCAGCAGGTGTAAAATACAGCAGTTAAATATTCATGAGTGAAAGTAGAAGCAGGAACTGAATTTAAGTACGGGGTCAGTATGGGGTAAGATTCTTCAGGGCACTGAAGCAAAATAGCTGTCAGACTGCAGTGAAGACAGTGATGAAAAGACAGCTTGAAAGAAAACGGTAATGGTCAAAGTCAGCTTATAGGTAAAACTATGAGGAAGAGACAGATTGAAAAATGCTCTTGAAATGTGGCTGAACCATTTCCAGGGATATGAAATTTTGTGCCAGAGACTTCAACAGAAGCACTGGAGCAGAATTCAGATGAGATATGAAGACATGGAGAGGCTGAGTTCTGACCTTCTGCACGTTTCCTGAGATACTTGGTCACTATTGATAAACCTTCAACCTTTCTTGCAAGTAAGTATCCTGAAACAGATAAATTAATAAAAATTCTGAGGGGTGGTTCTTCTCCCTAATTTTCTTCTAGGGAATGTCACTAGGAGAGGAAAGCAATCCAGTGCTAAACCAGTGAGATCAAACATTCAAAGTAAGAAAAATAAGCTGGAGGATTCAAACTGAGAACTGGCTTTGTGGCATGATTTGAAGAAACACTTGATTTCCTGATAGCAGAACAGGACTGATTCCACTGAAGTCTCAAATAATATCTTTGTGTGTTAGGACAATTTGATGATGCCTTCTAACAAGTAGCTGTTGCAAATATTGTCTGCAAAAGTCAGCATGTCAGACATTGCCAAAGACTTAATACCTTTAAAATAGCAAAAGTTCATGTAATGTGGCCTAGCAATGCTTTGTAAAACTGCTGCTCAGTACACGGTAAATCCAGAAGGGGTTCTTGCTCCAAACATATTATGGCAGTATGCATTTCTGTGCCATTATGTATCTGAAGAGCACAGGTTGAAAATATTAATTTAAAAAAAATCTCCATCAAGTTGACTAAGGATCTAAGCTGGGTGTGTGTCAAGGAAATAAACACAATTGCTTTCAGGTATAAGATGCATCACCATCCAGTAATATCTAGATTTAAATAAAAGATGGCATAAATGCCTTTTACAGCACAGCTTTTTATTTTTTATGGATTGTGAATCCAGCCCTTCATATCCTGTAGCAGCTGTCAAATGTGTTCATGTAGTTCTCTTATTGGTATCCAGCACCACACCCTGTCTCATCCTCCCCAAAATTATTGTGTAAGGAATATGGAATATTCCAGCCCCTTCATGTTTAACTTGAAAAGGAATCATTAGTGCATCTCTGGATAGAAGTCTGAGATTCAAATCTTTTCTTCCTTTTTGGGTGTATCTGACACAAGCAGCACAGCTAAAGTTTTGCAATGCTGAAGTTAGATCTTCCAAGCCAGGCAAGCTATCAGGAGGGGGAGCTTCTCTCTGCTCTTGGAACTGATCAGGATGGAGTTTCCGACGACCTTCAGGAGGTTTTAGGGATCAGGACTTTTTCATTTTATCGACAAGTGCGCAAACTTCTAACCTTTCCCTTCCACAAACTTTCAGCTAACAGCCCTCAATATACGACAGTGCTGGGAAATTCGGCTGCACAGGCAAAAATCTCAGTCTAGACTTTTTTTAAGCATGTCTACTAGGCTCCATAAAAAAGGTGTAATTTTTAGAAAATCCCTTCCAGACTGCTCAAACTAAGCCCTCCAAATCAACATCTATTTCAGAAATTTAGGCCTTTGGATAACATGTTTGGGCTTTAATTATTTGCTGTTGTTTTGGGGTTTTTAAATATGTTTTTATGTAACAAGATATTCAGAAACAGGGAGAAGGTCTTCCAATTTCCTTTTTCAGCTGAAAAATTTATGAACAAAGAAAATGGTATCAGAGCTATTCACTGATCTGCTGCTTTATGTTCTATCAGGTTTTGTATTCTCAGCAAGATAAATCTGGATTTTTGATACCAGTTATAAAGGTGTGCTTGAAGGTATCTTCGTCTTCCAAGTAAAGTAACTTACTTAAACCTTGAAATCACTTAGGCTGTTTCTTTACCTTCTTGGCTATTTGTCTGTTTGGGTTTTTTTAAATAGTTGTGTGTAGTTGTTATTTTTTTATTAGAGCAATAGTATCTTAATCTAGCTGAAAGTATTGCCTAATGTTCCTAGTTGTTTTTCTGCAGGAGGATTTGAGAGGCTTGCAGAGAACTGTCTTTGTGTTCAAAGCACCCCTTCAAAAGCAGCAGTAAACATTGCATCATATCACTGCTGCTTTACTGAGACATTGTCTGCATATAGGGAAGAAGCAGCAAAGGCAAAGAACAGCTATACATGTTTTTTCTCATTCTTTTTAACAAATTGAAATAATTGAACTTGAAATTTCTAGCAGCTAATTTGAAACCATTTGTTTGCATGATGACTAGCTTGCTGAGCTACTTCTGGGAATGCAGGTCTGCTGGTAAGATTCATAATTTGGACATATTTTCAAACAGCCTCATGTTCCCTGGAATCAGGAAAAGTAGTCCTGGCTTAATGTGGAGTGACCTTGCAGAACCTATGAGTCCTGCATTAGCGGTGTTCTATAGTGTTTTTTTTTCCATGTAGGGAAATCACGTTCAATTATTCAATGCATGCCATTCTCTGACTTTGTTTTTACCATTTAAGGTTCAAATGTGATTATGATGGTGGTGGAACAGAAGCGTGTGAACAGAAGTAACATGTTTAATTACCTATCTTGTTCTGGGGATGAACACCAGACCTGGGCTGAAATGAAAATCCAGATTGCATGTGGTTTTAAGAATACAATACATGGCACAAGTAGAGTTTAGATAGTAGCTTGAATGGTACAGTGTACGGTAGCAAGCTAAATGATTGCAAAAGATCTAGGTCATTCCCTAAGACACTGCTATCTCAAGATCGTATACCTGAAAGTAGGGCTAGAAGTTACTACTATTCCAGCCCTGGGAAGACTGGACGATGGAAAAGCCAATTAATGAAAAAAAGTAGCTTTAAATATGCACCAGTATTCAGAAAACTAGTGAGTGAGCTACAGAAATGGTTACTAACTATTCAACCTATTCCAATAAAAATTGTCTTAAACAGTAATGGTCAGTAAAAAGCAGGCAGGCAGTATAGCAAGAAAAATCTGAGGCTTCTAATCAGTAAGTATTTGTTAAAGATCCTTAGAAGGTATAATACTGAAAGATATGCCACAGAGGTATTGTTAGAAGAGCGATTTTTAGTCAAATTTCTCAAACTGCCCTGGGGCACTAATATATGCCTTCCCCCAAAATAGTATCGTACAGAGTTGGATTCTAGTTTCAGTTCAATGGGTGTGCCAGAACGTTACCTTCTCAAAAGTCTTTGAATGCCAGCTTAATAAAGGGGTTGGGGGTGGGGTGTCTTCCATTCCTGCAGTTGCAATTTGAAACTATTTTGCCAGTTTTGCATTTGTAAATACTGATGTTAAGCACGTTCCAGGCCTGTATGTGCATCAGAGCCTTCATAAGAAACCAGAGTTCCTCTCCAAAGGCATGAGGAACTCTATTTGCAAGGATTGGAATGACCTGGGGTCTTGGAAAGTGTCATTTGGTTCAGTTTAAAGCAGTCTTTTTCAACTGGTAACCTTATGTAGTGTGCATCCATAGAGGAAAGGAGAGGAATTCATTCACTAAATGTTAATACACTAAAGAAAGGAGAAAAATTGACCCTACCCTTGAAAGATCATTACAGAAAGTTAAATCACACTTTGTATGACATCTGAATGTGCAAGAAATGAAGCTGTCATCAAGTGACTTAAACCAAGAAAGAGCTAGAAGACTTTCTGGCTCTCCTAAGACTTCAAATATTACTTGAGAATATTGGCTTTCTGTTATTGACTCTGTTCTAGGCTGGGCAGTGTTCATATATCCCAGCCAAATACCCTGGTGCCCAAAGCCCTAAATGCGTAAGGATATTCCCTCTGTTTCTGAATTAATCTTGCAATAGACATAAGTGTTTGGCATCCAGCTCATGCACATGATTTAATGAGCTCTGTGTAATCTACCAATAAGCAAATGTAGTTAGATCAGTTCTTTTGCTTCCCCACTTAAATGTTATGGAACGCTGGGGAAAGAAATGGAGCATTTATGACAAAATTTTCAATCTGTTTACATTTTTGGATGAATGTTAGTTAGATGCAGAAGCCTGGAAACACTGGGTATTATCTTGCATTTATAAAGTATATACTGTTCCAAAGGATTCCCAAGCAGGTTATGAAACTAAATGAGATTTTCAAGACGAAGTTTTAGATAAGAATAAAAACTGGTGGGGAGGAGGGAACAAATCAGATGAAGAAAATCTATTGCCTCATTCTTCAAAATATTTGCAGAGGGTAGTTGGATTATTTTTCCCTACACCGATAAAGATATTTGGCGCTCTCATTTTGCAGTTTCCATGAGAAAACTTTAAAACACTTCTAGGAGGTGAGTGTCATTGTCCTATTCTTGTAGAAAAGGAAACTGAGGCAAGAGGAGATAGAGTGACTTTTACCAAGGTCACACTGGAAATCACTGTAGAGCAGAAGGGACATCCTGGTTTTCCCAGGCCCAGATCAGACTTTCTACTGTGGTTCTGGCCTTTAGGTAATGGAGGCCAGATTTAAATTGATATAAATCTCTGTGTTTGCCCAGGAATTAATGGAGAAAGGGCACTTCAAAGCACGTGAGCATCTGACCACAAGTTGTGATACTTGTTTCTGTGTGGAACTGATCACATTTGTTTTGACTTTAGGGCAAAAAGTAGTAGTTAACTGGGAAGAGTGCAGCTATGGCTGGTCTTTGCTACTGTCCCTTCAGAAGGGATTCCCACATTGAATTGGACACTGAAAGATAGAGTAATTACTCAGGGCTTCTTTTTAACTGAATTAATATATTTTATAAAGTTCAAACCAGTCACAACGTGAACTTGGAACCAATATCACTTTTCTTTTGTGCTGTCATCTCTGTGAAATGTCCATCATGCCCTGGCCAAAGCTATACGATGTGCAGAGAAATTTTCAAATACATACCTATGTATGTATATTTGCATTTCTTTTTAAGATTTTTCTCTTTTTGAAGAGAGTTTTCCCCTATAGATATAAAAACCTGTGTAAAAGAATGGAAGGTAAATGTGCTAGTTGAACTAAAATGCTTTGTATTCTCTGTTACCTTATTAATCATGGTTGGCTGGATGTTTTCTGTAGAATCAGCAGATTTCATTTACAGTAGAGGCTTGTTAAATACATAATCATGCATTGTACAGAAACTTATAACTAATACTAAAAATTACTCCTGACCAAGCAGTAAAGACTGAAAAGACATAACTTCCTCCTGTTGCTAATCTGTTAAATGCCATCTATTAAATAATGCCAGTAGAGAATACAATCTAAATGAATTTTGTTGTAAGAGCTATATTTTAATCTTGTGGGTAGTTGCCACATTTAGGGTGCTGTGTGGGGAGAAGGTGTCAGATAGTGGCCGCTTCTTGTGGCCTCTCTAGGCCCCAACACAGGGCAAAAGTGACCCAGAAGATTGGTGCCATCCTGGTAGATCATAGGGGAAGAGATAATTACTGAGAAATGAGCCGTAGATCTTTCTTTCATTAGCTGGCATAAAAGTACGAGCCAAGCTGTATATATCCTTACACAACTCTTGTAATGTGTGATTCCCATTTTCTCTGTGAAAATTGGAAAGAAGGAAAGATGAAATTATTTGCCCAAGTTTACACAGAATATCTGAATTTAACCAAGGAGTTTCACCTAGATCTCTTCATTCTCGATCCATACCGTATCCAATTTCCTACCTTATAGGACTTCAAACTTTAATTCGATAGGACCACGGGTACTCTATGCAATTACTATTTACAGGTAATCAAAAGATAATGCAGGGTATTACATACCGTAGTACTTCCTCTAAATAGATCTTACTCCCTTTGCACAGTTCTGGCTGAAAGCTGTGTGTTAGTCAGACACCTTCTCTCCCTGCCTTGCCCCACTGATCAAACATACTGCTCCAGACTGAGAAACTCAGTTTTCTCTATTTTGGAGTGGAGCAGCTGAACTCATTATGTTGTGTATCAGTGGAAAAAGGTACTGCAATAGTATCATGGTAAGGAAGTGGTGTCCTTCTCTATGAGTGGAAGCTTTTAGAAATTTAGACTATGGTACAGGAAACAAAAGAGATGGTTTCCATAGCTACTTACATTTCATCATGAAATTGCTCCTGGGAAATACTGGAAATCAGGGGGTTTGTCCTCCCCGTAACCCTAGAATCCTGTACATATACTGTACTTCTAAGACTAAACATTAAAAAATGAGATGCTTCTGTTTACAAATCTCAAGTTTCCTGGGAATACATCAAGAAAGCATGACTGAAAGCAAAACAAGAAGGATGCAAATGGTTGGGCAGTTTTTCTTGAAAATTAAATTATTTTTCAGCAGCTTAGCGTTATTTTTAAGTAATTCTTTTTCATGAGAAAGATTTTCACCTGAACTGTGGCCAGTGGGATCTCAGAAGGCATCTGCATCTACAGTGACAGGAAAATAAGTTATTCTTGTGGCAAAACATAAATATGTGGCAAAGTCCAAGACATTATAGCAATCTAAATATGAAATATATTATGCAGTGTTTAAATAGATCCGTATTGCTAGGGACTTAGTACTTTGGGGAAAGATTTGACCCCTTTTTTCCTGAAGAAGAGTCTTCTCTAACTGGCATGATGCTCCCCTTGAGAATGCTTACACCTTTTGAACGACTGAATATGCTTAGAGATAAAATAATAACCGATTACACACAGTGCATTTTTATTAACACTGCGGTAATGCAGGTCACCTTCAAAAATAGATTCCTTTTAGAAAACAAGGAGAATGGCAGTCAAGCTATGATTGTAGGCAAATAATTATCTTAAATGCTTACTGTCTATTTTGTTTTTATAAAATAATATTTTAGAATAAGTCTTCTTTTAATGACACTGAAGGGAGGTTGGAGGTTTTCAGATAAGAGGAAAATGTTGGCATGCAATTTTCAACCAGGATTTGTGAATTGTTCATAGTTCTATATAATCCTTGATCTCCTTTGTAAAGTACTAGGGCTAATACTGTTAGCCCTATTTTACAGATAATGAGGAAGTGGCATGGGAACTTAATAACTTGCCCAGGAAGTTCAGTCAAATTAATTGATAATATACGATATCAAAACAGAAGTGAATTCAGCCCCCACAAATTCAAGCAGGCAGGTTTCCAAAGCCCCGTTTAATTCTGATGAGAAACCATATCCATTTGTACAATTGCTGCAAAATGGATTTATGGTTAGAGTGTATTCCACCTCCATTTCTGTCTTCATGTACTTGTGGTGAACACAAATGCATGGATTTGTTTGGGTTTTTTGCTGCTTTTGTTGTTGTTTGGTTGTATTTTGTAATAACATTTGTATCTCAAAGAAAAACAGCTGCAGCCAAGTGGGCAATACCAAATATTTGAGGAAATTCTAGGACAGCAGTACAGAAATGCATACTTTTACCATTCCCTATAACATTGTTATCAGGTTGCACAGCTTCTTGGCATGACTGTTTCAGAAATGGCTGTGGAACCAATTAATAATAAATTATTGATATTGGCAGCTGCTGTGCAATTTTTCCCAGCTGTTACTCATACTTAGACATGCCACATTTCTTGAATTCTGTTCTAATTTACATAAATGGCAGAATTCATCATAAGGACAAACAAGATATTTTTCCACACCCCTTTGGTTTGAATCCGGGAAAGTGCACCCCCAGGCTCCCTTATTTAAGTGACAAGCTGATGCTCTCCTGCCTACTCTAACATTTTAGTATGTTTCCTCCTATCCCAGGAGAGCTCTGGCCACCTTCTTACACGTCTTACCTCAATGGGAGATTACTGACATAAAAAAGTTGAAACAACAGAAAAGAGCCGTGTGTTAAATCTTAGTCGGAGAGTGTAAAAACATTTAAATAGCCTTTGAATTGCAGAAATGGCACCTGACACAGTAACTGGGGTCCTTCTTGCCTTTGATTTAGTCTACTCACAGTCGTCTTGTGGACTTCAGCTCAACTCGCTCTCATGAGTTCCCAAAGAAACTATACAGGGCTCTTGCTTTCACCCACTGCTGTCAGTAGAAGGCAGTAAGAGGCTCAGAGTTGACAGTCCATGTGATCATGCAGTTAATTAAATTAGCAACTTGGCAGTCTTATTAAAGAAGAGCTGCAAAAACTCAAGTCACCAGTTTGGAAAGGAATTTCTGGGTACAGGTCTGATATTCACAGTAGAAATGAAAAATGAGCTTCAACAGTATTTTAACTAGTTTTCAGCTGTAGGTCAGTCCTAGTCACAAATGAAAACTTATAGTCACAAATGAAAACTCATGACAGAAAACCTGCCAAGCTCAGAGATAAGCTAATTGTAAGTTAAGAGACTGAAGGCAAGACCAAGGGAAATCTAAAAGCACTAACAAGAAAATGCAAACCTTCTTAATTGCAGGGGTTGGCTTTTTCTTCATTTACTGAGCGTTGTTATTCCATCGGCAAGGTGTGACCAAAACTTAAGTTTAAAATCCCATGGTAACCCTCTATGAAGATACTTGAAAATCAGTCTAAGTATCTGAAATTTTTGCAGCCAAATGTGAGGTTTAGTTTTCCTGAGGGGTAATCGAGTCTCATGGTTCAAGCAGGGATTGCTAGAAAAGAGCTATTCTCAATTGCTCTTGCTCTGAAAAAGCCCCTATCTTTTTACTAAGGTTTTGTGTGTAGTCTTAGTGTTGATTCCTCATTACAAATGCTGTCAATATTGTGTTAGTGTTTTAGGCTCCTCTTTAAAAGCCCAGCCTTAACAAAACACCCTAGTGGATAGCTTGCTGCAGATTCAATAACGATTTTTCATCGCTTGATGATTTCTTCTAATTATATTTCTTTTGAAGTGTTAGAGTCAGTGATAATGTTTCTTGTGAAGTTTCAAAAACATGGGCAAGAGCATCCCCTTCACCTTACTGTCTTCTGGTTCTTAGACTACTGTTCAATGCTTTCTTCAGCTGTTGCTGTGCAATTACACTGTATATATGTCAGCTGTGTTTCTAGCAGCCTCCTAACTAATAGGAATTCAAGACCTGGGATGTGGACAGCATGTTGAGAAGGAACAAGAGTAAGTGTTGCATAGTGAGTTTTGAAGTCATGGCCATAGCAACCTTCCAAGACACCTCTGGACAAAGGTATGCAGGGGTTGCTGGTGAGTGGGCCAGGTTTGGTTTGCTTTGCAAACACAAAGCCAGTCACTGAGAACTCTGTTGGCTGGTGTGTTTCCAGATCCTGCTCTGTGTTACTTTCTCCTATTCCTAACGTTTGCAGACTGCAGTTGTCCTCTTAAATAGTTCTTTACATTAGCATTAAGTTCTCCCCAGGAAGGAGATGGAGAGAAGGGGTAGCCGCACACACCTCCAGGCAGAATCTCCCATTGCTGTAGATAAATGACCAGCAAGGACTGGGAGTGAATGATGAGCAATGAGAAAAGCTCCCCCGCTACAGGGGCGAGCCTCCTGTCTGCTGCTTCTTCAGGGAAAGGGCAAAGAAGCAGGGATTCTACAACCTTCAGTTTCCAGATGAAGAGTTGAGCTCTCATGGTACTACTGTGTCAGCTTGAAGGTGACCTACAGGGGTGGACCATAACATAGAGACTTCAGGATGCATTAACCTAACCTGCATCATATCCTCAGACTCTTGGCTCAGTGCTAGCGGACAGCTGATGACTCATTCAGTAGCACAGACATTGATTTTATTAAAAAATATTTTTTTTTTAATTCTGTCACTTTTAAAACTATCCAAATCTGACAGAATAATGAAGACCAGATGAAAGGCTGCTAGAGAGCCAGTCAGGCTTCCAGGATGCAACAGATCTTCTTTTGACTTAGTGCCATTTTGATACTCTGTGCTGGTAATTGCAAGAAGCATTTGTCTTACAATTTTGCTACTCTTCTAGTTCCAAGAGTTTTTCCCACTGACTGAATCTGGCCTTTCTCCTTCAGAACAGAACTCTTTGTCTCCACTTGCATGTACACACATTCGAGCCTCCATCTCTAAGATTTGAGTACCAGCTTTGCTCTCCATTGGGGTTTTTTTGATGTTCTTATTCCCTGGGAAGTGGCTGGATCATTTCTTGAAGGGTTAGGTCTAACAGATGAAAGCATGCTTCCTTCTGCAGGAATCATGCTCAGGACTTGCTCCCCACCAGATAAAGAACCTTCAGTAACCCATCTTCTTACTTAAAATACACCTCCTTGCCAATTGCCCGTTGTTTCTGTTCCTGTGGCAAGGGATCCCTTTTGCCCCACTGTATTTTCCTTTTGCTTTTAGCTAGACTTATCTCTGCTGAAAGTATCTTATTAAATCTAGGATGGTACATTCTGCTCTCAACAGGGGCCCAATCCTGCTGAGCCTTGTAGGTTCATGCCTATAAATCTGAACTTTCTGTCTAGGATCTCTAAGCTTGTTGCCACCAGGACTTGGCCCTCTTTTCACCTGACCTTTATGGCTCTGACTGTTTCTTCGAGATTGTGCCTCTTCTCCCATGCTCAAAATAAAGTACTTTTAATCTCTGTGTGGTATTATTTAAACCTCCAGTCCCAAACTGATTTCTTTCTTAACCTTGTGGTCAGGTCTTCCCCCTTAAGCTAGCTTTGTTCGGAAGGGATCAGTTTCTGTCTTCCTGATCAAACCTGATCCTGACTCTTTTTCCAGTCCTGCTCATCCAAGTCACTGTAATCCCATAAGAAGCAGCCCATAGATAATTATGCAGCCAGATGTTGTTTTCTGAGGTGCTAATAAAATAACACTCCATCAAAGCTATAGTCAAGTCTCTGCTCATGTACTAGTGCTGTTAAGTTGGTAAAGCAGGCGCAAGATTCAGAAGACAGGGACTGTGAAATCTACACTCAATATCTCATCTTTTTCCAAAGTTCTTTGTTTATGTTGACTCATGCAGAAGGTACGTGCTTGCAAACCTTTTGTCAAGTATCATTTCAATTTGTGTGTTAAAGGTAACTTGGCTATTTCTGTTTGCGGGACATCTGTGTAGCCATGGGCAAAGCCAAGTGAGGGTCAAACGCTTCTGTGTGTTTCTCTGGAACACTGACTGACTCTTACAGCTGTAGGATGAATGCCATAAACTATGGTAGTTAAGAGGTATGATGCTCTGGAGATAGTTAATCACCAATGGAAGGAACAAAACAAAACCCATTCTATCAGAGAAACATACTAAGACCACCAATTTCTATTGGTGTTGCTTATGAGAGCATACTAGTCCTTGGCCTGCTGTAGGCCGTTTAAAGAAAGTTCTGTTACTGCTTACCAGTGTAAAGGCTTTCTTCTGCAAATGCACCCATGCACCACATGTCTCAGGTTTGCATGGACCCACAGAGGGTTTGCTCACAGGAATGCAGTAAAGAGGCTTTACCTCTGAAATGCTGGTCTGCTGCTAAATCTGATAAGATTGTTATCTTTCAGAAAAGTGGGGATTTTCTTGTCTTGTTTAGAAGCTTTCCCTCTCGTTATTTTTTTCTTTTTTTTTTTCTTTTCGTGATACTTCACATTAAATATATATTTTTAAGTTGTTTGCATGTTGCAATTTTCTAATCTGAGGGATCTGGGAAGGTGGACTTGGACTTAGTGGATCTTTTCCAGTAAAAGGCTTTCTGACAAGCCCTGGGTACTGCATTTATATCTTTTAATGTTTCTATTACGTTGCTGTTTACACCTCCCCACCTCAGTAAAAAAGCAGAGCTCCAGAATGTGGGATGCTGTACCTAAAGCTAATAGGACTTGGTTTACGTCCCAAGGAGATTGCTTTCTACATCAAAGAAAAGAAACGTGGTTAGAATGGACCTCTGGGGATCTCTAGTCCAACCTTCTGCTCAAAGCAGGATACCTTCATATATGAGGGAAGTGGCAGAGCTGAGAGCAGAACCAAAGGGTATTCATCCTGTCCAGTTCTAGAACCTCTTAGTTGCCTAAGCTGGGAGACTAGTCTCCCCTCTTAGTTAATGAGGTGCTGCCCTACACAGACTAATCCAAAGTGCTTGTGTTAGTCTTCTTCCATGAACTGGTCTCTGAAGAACCTTGAATCTTTGAAGTCTAGGGAGGCTTAGATTTAGTTGTATAATGTTAAACAGTATGAATATCTTCTCTTCCCTGCTCAAGTTTTCTGAATCTTAGGGTAACATCAGGGAAAACTCAGTAGCTTTATCCTCGAGCACCTTCACACAAAATACAAATGCTCGAACCCCATCTTAAACTGCCAGACTGTTATAGAACTAAAATAAAGCTGAACATTAGCAAGTGCGCTCCTTCTCACACAAAAAATCTCGATTTTGCTCAAGATGAAAGTTGTTATTATTTTAAGATAACATACAGCATTAGCGCCTGTTGAAATACAACATTTATAAACCGTAAGTCTGCTGACAGTTGGCAGCAGTGGTGGATTTTGATTAAGTAGGCAAGCACACTGGAAAAATGAAAAATTCTGTTGAGCCTCTGTATTTATCTCTTCTCCAGACAGAAGGGTGGGTGAGCAGTTGCCTCCACAGATGAGTGTAATGCAGCTCCTTGGCCAACATGCGTTTCAAACAGATTAAAGAAGCCCAGGGTGTATTTTTTTGGTTTTTTTAGGGAAAAATATAAAAAGGGGGAAGATGAGAGAGGAAATATTAACAACCTAATCACAACCAGCCAGCTACAGACTTCAATTTTTGTTTTTTTCAGAGGGGAAGTGTCCAGTCTCCATGTGTATGCGGGTTTGTAAAAATCTAAAAAGATGTTGTGAAAACTCAGCTTTGTTACCCATCAAATACCCCACCAGTATTTGATATAAAATTGGCCAGGAATTTTCTGCCGAAGTGGTTCTTGCTTGAATGTCATTTCTTCGTAAGGGAAAACAGAGAAATTATGGAAAGTTTAAGACATTCCATTAAAATCATTAGGGATCTCTGAATTTATCACATGAACACAAGTAAGAATCTATGAGAAAATTTGCTGAGCTTCTACTTGCCTAGTAGATGGCTTAGAATATCAAAACCCATGTCTCCAGGACACTTCACCTCATCCTTCATCTGTTTGATGGTCAAAACCATGGGATGGTCCTCAGGGGCTTAACTTCCAATTCCCATCCAATTGGAGGGGAAATTGGTAATGGTTCATTAGTTTATAAAATTGTTTCTTTGTTTCCTGAAGATTAAACTGAGAAGGGAAAATAATAAAATCTACACATTCTAAGGTTACCAAAGGAAGATTTTGAGGAATAAATAAATAGATTCAAGTGCCACGGGTAGTATGAAAACTATGTTCTCCTCTGACAAGTGAAAGATCTATTTGACAATGTTCAGATCTGGGAGGTTTTTCATTCTTAAACTAGATCCTGAACCTGTAGTATGGAGAGATGGTCTTAAGTCTTATGAGTGGCATTGCAAGAGCAACATGGAGTCTGAATTTTATTGCTAAAATGACCTAAATAGTGTACGTTACTAGATGGAGATGATTTCAAAGGCATAGATGTTATCAATATTGTGAGCTGGTGAGCAGAGCATGAGCTGTGTGGGAAGCTCGCAGAGATTTTAATCAATGAAGCAAAATTTCTGGAGAGGAATCAATCTACTCTTCACTTTTGGGACCTTGAAGTTTCCAAAGCCTATCTTACAGTAATTGACATAGCCAAATACAGCAGTAATATTTAAGGATGATCTTACCAACCCTGAAAAACAACCGTTGTGATTTAAGTTTTAATACAGCTTTTTTATGCAGTCTCCTTGCTAACTAAATGTTCCATCTGGCTTGGCTGGTGTTTATCCAACTTTTCTGATTTCTTGACCTGTCTGTGCAGATGTGGATTGTGTACTTAATTTGTATTTATTTTATTAAGCAAAAGCAGTGAAGGTGAGCAATGCTAGTTTGATAGCCCTGAAAAAGGAGGTCAGCATTTGTAGAAACTGGTAGAGCAAACTTCAAGTCTATTCTTACTGTCATTCCAGTCCTGAAACAACCAATTACAGAGTTGCTCAGCAGAGTTGCAGAGATGATGCTACAAATCTGGTTCAAAGCCAGGGCCTCAGAAATGGAAGCTATTCTATTCAATTGACATAGCCAATATCTCCCTGCCAGATGTTTATAAGCATGTTTAAAATAGTAGACACTATTATCTAAGCATCCAGTCTTTCATATACTAGACATATGTGATTTAAGTATTTCACAAAGTAGCATAATTTGCCCATTTACATGTGGAAAACTAAAACACCACACGGCAGCAACTAGCCCAAGGTAACCCTGCAGACCAGCAACAGAGCTGATAATTGAACTTCTGAACTGCAGTCCCTGCTCTACCCTTTAAGTTACATAAATTGTTACTGATAAATGTCACTGATAGTCTTCCATGTCCTTTAACTCTCATACTACAGCAAATTGTCTGCTTGCAGTAACACAGAAAATGTGACTTCCAAATACTCGCAATGTGAAGATGGATATAGTGATGAAAGAACAAGGAAGCAGACATCTGTTGATCCACATACCAGTCAGCAGTTCACGGACACAGCATAACTGGTCTGTGTTTAGGGTATGGAGAGTGGACCATCCACAAGATGCCCTGTGAAAGAAGGCACGTGGATTGTTCTAAAATCCACTTTAAAAAAAAAAAAAATAGAGAAAATTGAACTTACTGGTGGGGCTGAGAAATGGAAATCAACATAAAGAATGACAGGGGAGAACAGCCATGAGAAGAAGAAAAATAGACCCCAGCTTATGTTGCTCTCTGACCTGAAATATACAGTCATGAGCTAGTCAGGTGAGAAATCTGCACAATCTTGAGAATAAAACTCAGCTGTCATCTCATAATAAAAGTGACTACTGCCCCTGGGAATGAAGAACAAGCTATAGCTAAGCAAATTGCAAGGGCTGTTTATCATCACAGTGTTGTACGTGCTTTTCATTTACATGTTACTTTTTCCCCCCTTTTCAAATTGCACCCATAAGTCATGGGGAAAAAATCTCAATATTCAGCTCCATTAGACAAACTTATTCTTTGAAATTCAGGGCAAGGAGCATATGGAAATTCCTACAGCAAAGAACAGGCACTACACCCAGAATAAAAATCAGCACTATGCAATATTGAAATGAGTGCCATTATGGGTTATTTGAATCAGACCATGATATGATTGAAATTCAACTACCTCTTCTGCTTTGAAGGGCCAAGTAGCTTGGAGAACACGAAGTTAGACTGTAAGGATTAAGAGAACAAAGAATCTATGTTGATTGTTATTCTCGGTAATTCTCTTCTGGCTTGATGCTTGTAACCTATTCTGAGAGCCCCGAGGTTATGTATGGTCAGCGTTGCTTATGCCATAGTTGTGCAGCTAGTTCGTTCGTCTGGGTTTCTTGGTCAAAGGCACGGTATGGGCAATTGATCTCTTAAGTGGCCAGTGCATCTTTGGTAGAATCAGCCTTGTTTGTAGCTTGCCTTGAATCTCTGATTTATAGTGAAAACTTATTGAGTAAACCACTTTAGATCTAATTTGCATATTTTTCTTCTTTTCTTAGCCTGCATTTCTACTTGTCGATGTTCAAAGGCTTTTTTCTTCTTTTGTTATAGTATACACCTTGTCATTAAAATCTGATGTGAAATTCTAGGGTGAGTGCATAGTCAAATGGTGTGGACCCAAATAGCATTACCGTTATAACAAAATGGGTAAGATATTGAGTTCTCAAAATTTCATGGCTGGGGCCTGTTATAGTGCTGGGTGACAGTAAGATAAACGTTCAAGTCTGTTGGTCACCAGGAATCACTTGTAGTAGCAGTTTATAACACAAATTATTTTGTTAAAATTTTGCTGTGAATTTTTTTTTTCAAACTAAAACATAGTCATTTTCAAGAATGTTTTGAAAAGGACTAAGTGCATCCTTTATGTTAATAAGAACTGGGATTTTTAGTTTGTGTAGTTGCGGTTGCACAGTTTGTTTTACAGGAGCTTTTGGGGTGGGAGTATTCCTTCCATAAAATAAATTGTATTTGTTAGAGTAAAAACTTAGTGATGTTCACCGTGGTGCAATGTGTCTAGTTTCAAACCTGAAGAAAGTCTTTCCTGGTAATTTGTGTATATGTATATGGTTTTTTCTTCATGTGCTACAGGTTATAGATGTGGGACTCCACAGACTCTATGTAGGTACAAGAGTTGATTGACGAGGACAAAAACAGACAAAAGAAATTGATGCCATATTTCCAATTCAGTGAAAATGCATCTTTTTTTTTTTTTTTTCCACTTTTGCTCCACTTTGAACAGCTGCTGTATGTTAACAGGCATAGATCCATTTTTATCAAGTATTAGCTGAATTCATTTTTCTAAAGAAAGCAAGAGAGACAGCTTATAGTGAATGAAACCTGCATGGATTTGTAAAAGTCAGATAAGCCTTTTAAGTTGTCAACCGGTTTGAAACAAAAGAGTTTGCTTTCTAGAACAAGACTGTAACCTTTAGAATATGTCCTTCAAAGAGGGCAAAGCATGGCCATTCAGCTCCAGAAGCAGATGAAATTTTAAAGCAGGATTATTGTTTTCCCTCATTGCCATCAGGGTAGAGTGAGTGACTTTCTTGCTATTGAAAGAATTTACTCCAGGTCAGTGTTACTCAGCCTTGAGTCTGTGGTTCAGTGGTGGTCTTGAGAGTCTCTAGTGGCCTCTGAGGAGGTGGTTTATGAAACAATCATAAAAAAAAATAATCAACCATTCCTTTCCCCTCTGAATTCTAAACACTCCCAAGGAAGGAAGCAAAGAACAGGAAGAGCATCCTACATTCCACCTTACTTTTATCTGGTTACAAATAAAAATGATTGTGTGACATAGCAAAGAAGGTTGAGAAGTGCCACTTTAGATGGAGAGCTTAGGAGAGAAGGGTGGATTGCTACATTTTCGCTCCTCCTCTTTGCCCTCTGAAAGCATTTTCATCTTTGAATTACTATAATCCACGTCATCTCCAAAGGCTACATAAATCAGCCAAGTTCATGTATGATCCTCAGTGTAACATGCTGCTTCCAAAGCTTAGAAAGTGATGGAGATGTGAGCAGAGATTACTCATATGCTATCTTAGAATTAACCAGCTAGTTTGGAAAACTGTAAAAGTCAGTGGTGAATCAATCTACAATTAATTGTGTGATCCCATCTGGACACCCTCATGTTCTTCCTGTTGAAGCCTCCTGAGAAAAGATGACCTTCTTGATTGAAGTTCATCTTCAAACAGCCTCATACAGTCATGTGAGATGTCACATTAGCTCTGATTTCTGTCAGATAATCTCTGTGGTCTATTATTTGGACTTCTCAAATTGCTGAACATCATCTTGCACTGCAGACCTGGCCTGAATGTCCAACAGGACTGAGGTGAATTCTCAGTCAGTCAAAGCCTTATTTGGGAATTCTGTTTTGTTGTGCTTTAACCTCTTGGTGTGCAAACACCCACTGTGCTGGATGACAGACTTAGTGTTTAATTGAAGGATAGCAGCTAATTCATGTACATCCCTTCTCATTTTCCCACAGCACATTGCAGTGGTTTAAGTCATTTACAAAAAAAGGGTATGAGCATCTTATACTCATTTAATATAAAGAAGCACTTGTAGGTTTTGACTTTCTTTTTGAATGTTATGCAGTTGTTATGTGGTTGCAATGCTTACAAATCAGCATCTGCTCACATCCCGTTCAATTTGCACAAGCATCTCCGCAATTCCTGTAACTGTATACTTAAGGACTTTGATTCAGGGTTGAAATGAGCAGTGCAGATGGTACTCTGCTCTCCTGGAAAATGTAAGAATCCTGAGTCAAAGTATTGATTTAGAAAAGATTTAAACATTCCCCCAGTTTTTTTTTATTATGAAGATATACAGCCCTTTTCTTCCATTGGAAATATATCTACCCAGTGGGTAGGAAATTACACAAGTAGAAGATATGTCTCCTTTCTCTTATACTAATGTAGTGCTTAAAAAAACTTGTCCTCAAAAGAATCACTTGTTTGGGAATTCCACTTTGATGCAATCATAGGAGATCAAACAG
Source organism: Aptenodytes patagonicus (assembly GCF_965638725.1). Taxonomy (NCBI): domain Eukaryota; kingdom Metazoa; phylum Chordata; class Aves; order Sphenisciformes; family Spheniscidae; genus Aptenodytes; species Aptenodytes patagonicus. The sequence continues at coordinate 5,001,495 of NC_134963.1, forward strand.
AGGAATTATCTGCACTGGTATCAACTCATGCATAAGGTTTGTAGACCTGCAGGTCCATTGTACTGATTGCTTCTCCCAGAAGTTTTACATATGAGTATTAACTTGCTGGAGCTTTGATAGAGGGAGCACTTTATAGATGCAGAACCTGTTTCCATGCATTTTGTGACCCTTTGTCAGCAGAAGCAGAGCACATCACTTTAATATCAAACTTTCCATAGTTGATTGGCAGTTCTCTGAACGCCTCTGAGCCATCCTTGGCTACTCAGACTTCAGAGTAGCAATAATATTTTCCAATAATTTGTTACACCACATAGCTCAACAGACTTGGTTGGTGATGTGGATCCTCCTGGAATGATGATGATGACGATCTGCATCTCTCAGCTGAACCATTATTTCCCATCCTTGCAGGCAAATCTTTACACGTTTCCACCAGGATGGAGAAGTCAGAGTACCGATTTCAGTGTGGAAGCAGAGGAGGCCTTGATTTTGTAGCCAAGAGAACTTAAGCTTAAAGAGAAAGCTTAGGCTGAGATTTGTGTTGCCAGGGAGATAATGCATTTGTAGCCAGATTCATTCTGTGCTTGCTCCTTTGTAAATATTTCCTAATTCACCTTTTTAATATGAATTCTATTCCTTTCTTACACACCCTTTCTATGCGTAAATGTGATTATCAATATTTTTTTAAAATAATAACTTGCAATGATCACAGCACTGTAACAGAAATTAACCAGATTCGAATTCCATTTTAGGACTCATTCAACATAAAAATAGGATTTAGGCATATATGCAGTCTTTGCATATGCCCCCACACTAACAGAGATATGATGCAACATTTTGTTAATGGCTTTAAACACAACCATAGCAAAATAAAACCTTTTAGGATAGAGAGATGTATATAATTGGTGTTGTAGATCTCAGATTAAGTCATTTATCTTTGACTCCTTATGAGATGCATTGTCCTATGCCCCTGAATAGTCTGTACTCATAGCAATTACACAAAGGCAATTGCTATAAATGCCTTTGCCTTCTCTGGAAATTAGAATTCAAATTTTGTCCTTTCAAACATTCAGCAAAGAATGCCTCTGAAATTAACATTCAGTCGGTAACATGGAATTACTGCCACATCCATTTCCTTCAGCTCAAACTAAAAGCCATCCCTAGCATGGTCAGCTCAATCACCATTTCCTCTTGAAAATCTGTAAGCTGCAAGCTGGCTTCCCTCTCTCACTATATTACCAGTGCTTTTTATTTTAAAAGACAGTCATATATCCCGGAGCCCAAATTCACTGGCAGGTTGCTGTGTTAAAATATACTGTGCTGTGGCTGAAAATTAAGAAAAAAATAAATAGTTATTCACTACGAACTCAATAATAATGCCTCACAGATGGAGTGGGATGGAGTAACATGGTTCATTTGGGCTATTAAATTTAGTAGAGGTTAGGTAAGATCTTAATAAGACCTTAGTTCAATTTACGTGAGATTCTGGCTTCTTCTGTCATATGCAAGTACCTGGACACAGAGCCACAAAAAATCCCAAGAAAGCAAGACACTTACCTATTTCTTCATTGATCTTGGTAGTGTATGAATATGTCATAAGTACTTAACCTGATCTTTGACCTCACATTACCTTCAGTGGTCAATTCATTAGCGCTGGCATTGATGAGTTGCTTTCTGGGTTCCAAACTGCTATGAAAAGTGTTTTCATATCTGCCTTCTTTGAGCCCCATCTGCAATAGAGCTCAAGCCATGCACAAAGATGATGTCTTCTGACTTATGACCTCTTTTAGACATTCTTGTACTTCAGAGAAAAGCAGCAGATAAAGATCATCTGTAATTACAGGCCAAACACAAGAACCAGTGAAAGAAGTACATAAAGGAAAAACACTGAAGCTGTCTTACCTGATAATTTTCTAACTGGAGCAAGACTGGAACTGCTAGCCTTTTTCTATCTGTTTGTTTCCTTCCCTCTTAGGTTTTCAGGGCCGGGGGGGGGGGGGATGTTCATTTGCTTTTTTGTTTTGAGTTCTCTGGTGAAATTGAAGCTTGATGAAATTCAAGTTACACCACTCTTCTTGTCCTTGGTCCTTTTCTTTACAACCTAATAATCCAGCAGACCGCTTTCATACATGCAAATATTTTGCCATAGCAATCTGGGTCCATGTCATTATTTTCAGTAACTGAAAAATCCAACTTTCACAGTCTTTACTTGTGATTTACGACATTTCCACTTAAGTATAAGAAATAAAGCTCACAAGTGATCATAAATAAAGAATTTCAAAGAGGATGATATTGTCCATTTTCCAGTCTCAGTGCACCTCTTTTGCTGAGCAGATCCCAGCGTCAGGTCCGCTTCCTAGAGAAGAACACTCAGAATGTATTTTAAAAGTTTCTGGTGTCTTGCACTGCTTTTTGTTCTTAGACTCAGTGAATGCATGAGAACTCACAGGTACTGTCCCCTTCCAAAAAATGTCAGAGCACACCAAAGTGGACTAATTATCTTTAGAAAAGCACTTGCTCCCTTTGTAGAAATTCCAAGCTATTGTTGTCAGGCTGAGAAGTAATCAAGCAAAAGACTTCACTGTAGCTGAATACAATTGATTGTGTTTCAAGGATTACAGGCAATTTAAGGCATGGTAGGAATGCACTTCCTTTTTTCTATTTTCAGCTGTTTTCCAATTACAGAGTACTCCTGTCCTGGCATGAACATCTGCATTCATTTGGCAAAAGACACATTTCTGATAGAACAATAAATTCTCTGACGGTATTAAAACCTTATTTTTTGCATTCCCAAACTTGTATAGACAAGAGTAAGAGGTGATGCAGACAAGAAAAATTGTGTCATCTCTGATATTGCAGTAATGACTTTTTGTCAACTCTTGATTCTTCTTGTTCATTTCCGCACTAAACAACCTGACGGTGCCTCATGCGTTCAAAAAGCACCATTTTCACTGAGAGCAGGACTGTGAAGACCTTTCCATCCAGTTTCTCCTCCATACAAAGACTAATCCAGGCACAAGTTCATGCACTGTTATCTTAATTTTCTTCTGTCAGGGCCTACTTGTGTGAAGTGCTAGGCATCTTCAGTTCTCCGTGTAATAACTAGGAGTCGAGAGAGCCCTCAACTTAACTGATTTCAACCTTTCTTGTGGTCAGTCTGCTTAATTAAGGCCATTAGTATCTCAGCTGAAGCTTTTGTGAAACTGTGTCATATTCCTGTGAGAAGAGATGAGACCACAGAATTGGCATGTTCCTCCTGCTAGCTATGTACGTGCATCAGCTGGGAGAATTATGCCCACAGAATAATAGAAAGCTGCTGTTCTTATTTCACCCTGTCTTTTCATTCTCTTTTCATGAATTATTATTCTCCTAGAACTTAAAGATTTATTCAGAAGAAGGGAGAAAAATGGAAGTAAAAAAATTTGGTTATTTAGAAAGAGTAATCTTTTTAAAAATACAAAATATCTAGTGAGTCCTAACAGCAGAACACTGTAGGGTACACAATAATGACCCATTAATGCACTTCTCAGGTGGTAAATGGCCCATTAATGCTCCCTTGTCATGCCGGCTTGTATAATTTATTCAAATTCGTAGGCAGGGCATGGGGGAGGAGGGAAGCAACACCACAGAAATGGTTTTTGAGACGTTAACATCACAGGTCTTGCTCCTTCTTGGGGGGGATTCTTTACAGATGCCTTTCAGTGACATCCTTTCCCGAAGGAAACCGAATCCTGTAACCAAACAGAATGTCTCTCATTGGGACAAGCTTGGACCGTTAACACCCTCAAGCAAAGAGACTGCTTTCTCCTATGTTCTTACACAGCCCGTTTACACACCTGTAGCATCCTTTCAATGAATAATTTGTTTCCTGGACTTTGTCCGCTACAATTCCATTTGATAGACCCAAAACTTCAGAACGGCTGCATTTCTTTCACTAAACGTGTCAGTGTCCTACTCACGGAAAACAAGACAGGACAGGCATCAAGGTTTTGCAGTCAACTTCCTATTAGTGGGGCATCAGCAGGAGGCTTGAGACTACCTGACTGAGGGAGACCCAAATAACATGAGAGCTGCAGAGCACTCTTAAGTGACGGCAAAGCATGGAACCGCATTTTGCTCCCAATGTCTCTGTGTCTTACTCCCACCACCTTCCAAAAGTTGGGCTGCAGCATGGGGCAGCACTGGTTCAGAGGTGGCTCTGGGCATCGCACCCTTCTGCAGCAATAATGGTAAACCCTGCAGAGAAAATTACCATCACTGGCATCTCACGCTTTCCCAAGACTCTGTGGGAATTACTGTGGCTGTTGGCCAGGACAATAATGATGGTGAAGTGATCTCCCAAGCCTGGCAGGACCTTGGGGTGGTGTGGGTGTGTCTATGCAGTATTTCCAGGCTCCCCAGCTTCACTCTGAGCTAATGTCTGTGGCATAGATAATCCACAGGCTCCTGTAGCTCATCTCCATGCCCCTAGGCATGAGAAGGTATACCTATATAATTTGTATCAGATGTTTGCCTAACGTATTCTTTAAAATCTCTAAAGACAGAGATTCCCCATCTCCCCACACAATCTATTTCAGAATCTCTAATTCTCCCCTGTTGCAGATTCAGCCCATTACTATTACTTGTACCTAAAATAAGCATGCAAAACCTGCTTATTCCTTTTCCCCTTTGCAGCAGCTTTTTATGTACTTTGAAGACTGTTATCCCTTCTTTTAGCTGTCTTCTCTAGACTGCACAGCCCCAGATCTTTCAACCTTACTTCGTAAGTCTAGTACTTTGATCTTTCTCACTGCTGGAATGAGTCAACCTTTTTCCTGAATTTACCAAAGCTCAATACAGTTATAGGTGAGTAGAGAATGACATGGTGTGTCACATGGCTTGCAGCTAAATTATTTGTGTTTCCCGTATGGTTTATCAAGGTTTTGGTTCAAATTCTACTTTTGACTCTATAATCTCTGGCTTTTTCATTCTGCAGAAAAGGACCAGCCTGTGTCTTCCACTCTGCACTTCTAAAAATGGTTGATCTTGAATGTAGAAATTTGCATTTGTTCTTTGTGGGTTACATCCTTTTTCATGTTTACATATTTATTTAGCTCTTCAGCTAAATAGGTGGTCATAAACAAGAGGAAGATAGTTCTTAACTTGCCACATTAATTTCCACAGTGACCATCCGACCATAGCTGAAGAAAATTATTGCTTACCTCAGGCTTTGAGTGTGAAATTTTTTATCCTAAAATTTTTCATAAATAGGTAACATTAGCTTTGCATCTCTTTTACATATCAACTTTAAAACTGTAGTAGTTCCTCTCTCAAATTCTTTAATTACAATGTCAACAAAGTGAAATCTCTTGACAATGGTGTCTATCTTTTCTTCATTATGAAATTAGGGAAAAAAATCCAGTATTTCAGGTAACAAATATTAAGTTTGGCTTATATTTTAGATGTGACAAAAACATTTGTTTTGCCTGAGAGGACCTAGATTAACAGTGATGTGAATCTTGGTGATGTTGAAGACTGTAGCAATTCTCCCATTTAGTGGATCCAGGTTTTAAAACATATTTATTACGATTCCGCAGGTTATCAGCTTGTCAGTATGTGTGTAGATTTTGTGGCTACAATAGGGTAAAGCTGCATCATCCACATGGGAAACAAAGAAAGTCTGCAGAAAACTGCCTTCATTGATGTGAGTTTACTTTAAAAAGTGGGCACGTGACTGAATATTTAAGGACCTTTTAAGCAATTGCTGACCAATAGTTTGTCAGAGAAGCTTTTGATCTAAGTTTATATCTCGCAATAGGTATATTAAGAATTGTAAATATGATATAATGTGATATAGAAATATTCATCAATTAGGTATTTAGCAATTAATGTGTAAAGTATGACCCATAACTTTTCCTGAGTTTGGTGTTTATTTGAATAGTGAAATCATGCACGTAGTGATGAAAAATGGCATACAATCCGTTTCATTCTTCTTCCACTTATGGGTTGACTCCCAGAATATATATTCTAGTGCCTTATCTAGGCTAGTTTTTTTAATGTCCCAAGTACTGTCAAATTTTACACAGCACCTGTACATTGTTGGATGTCCTGAGTGGCTCAGAAGTCAAAAGGCAGCATTTTCAAAAGCACTTAATTTTTTTTTTTTTTTTTAAAAGGAGATGAAGTATCTTCAATCTTAGTGAATGTCGTTAGAAGTTTTAATTTGAGCTTGTGAGCCATTTAGGTCATACTGACTCTTCCAGAGATTTGGGTCCACTGGAGTCATTAGATGCTTCAAAAGGAAATGTCAGAGCTTCATTAAATGTGTAGTTATCTTTATTTATTTTTTTCACTTTCCCAATTTAATTGTGTTCTTCTACTAAATGGCTAAATTTGACCCCCGTGAAGGTGGCTAGTACTCTAGTAGCACTGGCTACTTGCTGTCAGTCTCAAGCCACTCTTCTGACATGAGTTTACGCAGTCATGTGGATCAAAGTCAGAATCTGATGAAGCTGAACATCCATTCATACTGGTGGTATGGGCAAGCAGAAGGAAGAGGTAATGGCGGCAGCTGGTAGTGCTACTGAAATATTGAGTATGAAAATATACTTCTAGATGTTCACACTGCTCAGGAAGCATCCTCTTCTCTTCCCTCAGATACTGAAGACTCATTTTTCAGCATAGCTTTACACTCCAGCTCAGAGCTCTTGTTAATTGCTCCAGGAGAAGAATGTGCTATACAGTCCTTACTGTAACAGTAACTTCTGCTTTCAGACACTCTATCATTAGTATTATTAGTTTTGTTACATCTTCTGATCTCTGTCATGGATAAAAAATGGCATGATCACTTTTGAAATAGATTGTGATAGTGTCATGGTACGTGATCAATCACTAATGAAAGTGGTTCTGTGGTAATATATGTGTTCCTAATATTAACATTTCCTGATTTTAAGCACTTTGCTTAGTAATGCTGAGCAGGGTTGTTTGACAGAGCAGAATGTATTTGACCATACCTGTCCCCTTCAAAGTTCGTAACTACTGAACAGCTAAATCCCTTCTAATGGATCTCAAAGTATGATCTATAGCTCACTGCTATGCTGTGAAACTATGGTAAATGGCCCATGACTGATCTACAGAAGCATATTAAATACATTTTGGCTTAAGTTTTTTAGGAATGCCTAGTGACGAAGAAATATGGATGGATGACAGACACTTAGCATTCCCAAAAAAATGAGGTCTTCTGCCAGCAGCAGATTTTTCACTTCTGACTTCAGATCAGCTTAGATAAAGATTTTCCAGATGAGTCCTGCCCTGTGGATCTCTTACTGTAACTCACACTTGGGATGTTAAATCCTAACCTTTGTCAGGTAGTCAAATACATGTTAGCACTATAGATGACTCTTCCGTCCAAGAACTAAGCTATATATATATACACATGTGTGTGTGTGTGTGTATATGTGAGGGAGCTTTGGGGGGTAATTATTTAGCTGCAGAGTCATCTGAGCTTTTGAGACATCATATCCATGCATTGTGATCAGCATCTTTTTGTTCTCTTCCTGTGCTCAACTGTGCATGGTGGTGGCAGAGGGACAGCCAGAAGGGTGCTGTGAAACCTGTTGGCATCGCTAACGATGCGGAACTGCCAGAATGGGCACATGGAGGCTTGGTGGAAAGCAGCGCCCACACGCTCCTAATGAGGACAAAAGGAGGAGGGTGCGCCTGTGCTAGCACAGGGGCAGCGCCAGGCATCTCCTGTTGGTGGGCAGCCTGAAGAGAAAACAGTATTGTCTGTGTGGGATTTAAAGCTGTGTCAAAGCCCTCCTTCCCTGCAATGTACTGTTCCATCTGCTGCTTAAGCAGAAAGTATTAGTGTAGGTGGGAAAGGAAGTTAGGCACCTAGGAAAAGCTTTTGTCCTGAGCTAGTTAGAAAAAGCTCATGTGACAACATGGGAGGCACACCTGTGTATCATACAACAGAGGTTTGCTCAGGAAAAGAGCAGCAGAAAATGCAATGGAGGAGAAGAAATGCGCAGAGCCAGCCTGGGTGTATTCTGGGTTGTGCAAGAAACAGGATTTTCCCTGGCCCTCTTGGAGCTGCACCAGCTCATGCAGGAGCAGGGTTCAGGTAGAGAACCCATCCATAATGTAGTCTAGGCCCACTCCAACTGAAGTAATTTCATTAGAAACTGAGAGGCAAACTTCCTATTCTGACAGCACTGCTAACCGCTGACAAGGTGCCATTTTTAGGGGTTGAGGAGGGCATATAGCCAAAGGCATCCTACATTCCTTATGTTAAGTGCGAAGGTTGCCAAAATTAGCGCACATACACAGAGTGCACAATAAGCCATTTCCCGCTTGATATGCCAAGAAGGCTGAGGAATCTGTGAATTATGCTGTTAGAAGGAAGCACATATCCAGCATCTTGTCCATCAAAGCAGAAAACACCTCCAAACGGCAGTAAGAAAGAACTAGCATTGCAAGAACCAGTGTTTAAAACCAGCAGCAGAACCTTGCAAATAAAATTTTGAGCTCGTGTAGACAGCTCCTAACTTCCTGCCAAAAGTGAAAAAGCAGCGTACGCGAGAGTGTAATCAAGCTCTTCAAATCTACTATGCAAGTGCCTCTGCAGTGGTTCTTTCTCCAAGAAAGCTGAAGTTCTGAGTGCTGTCTTGAGGGAGACATTTCACACTACTTCTGTAGGTACCGCAGCAAAATTGCTTCAGCCATAGCAGCACCACATGGCTCTTTATTCCATTTTGCAGAGGTAATAACCATTAGCTGAATAATTTAGGCTGAAACATTTTGCCCCATAACATTTTTTTCCATTGACAAACAGTTATTTCTATCATCCACAATAACCATTTTAAAGGACAGCAGAATGAAGCTGAGTTTTCCATTTAACACTTTCAAACTTTTTTTGCTTAGAAGGCCTGATTCATTCATACTCTGTGCAATGTTTTAGTGTGGCGGTATTTGGAGCGAGGATTTGAGGAAAAACATGATCCATTGGCAAGAAAAAGGAGAGGGGAGAGATGTTTTTTTATTTTTCAAGCAACTGGCCCACTGTTTTAGCAATGAGGGGAAGAAAGGGACTTGATTTCTTACAAGAAATCTCTTAGATTTTTATGTATTCATTCTGTGAATCTGACCGGGAAGCTCATGCATGTAGAAGAGGATTAGGGCCTGCTTCTCTTCTCACTCAGATGCAGGTGGTCAGAAAGTTTCTCTGAGATAATAGAATTATACTTGTAGGAAAACTGATGAAGATCCAGGTTCATTGTTTCTGAAGAGGGCTACTTTTGCAGAATGAGAGACAAAACAGGTTCAGTGGTCATTGCTCTGGTCAGGTAAAATCCCCTGCCCAAATAGCAAGTGAGAGATGTAGGCAATTATTTAAAGTATTATGGAAAAATGATCAGATTCTACACTAACATACAATGTAGGTAAACGGAGTTCTAATGGAAAACAATACAAGACCTTCTGTAATAAAAAGTCCTGTTTTGTTCCATGTTTGAACCTACCTCATTGTGTTCACTTACTTAAACATACTTTCTTGAATTGCAGACCGGAGCATGTGGACTCTCTTCCCTTTGCGTGACATTACAGCCTGCTAACGCAGCGGGGCTTGTCTTTGGTCACCCAGATAGGATGAGCCATAATATTAACAACATGTATTATTTCTTGGCTCTGCTTGTCTTTAAACTGGTGATTCTATATATCCATCCCACAGCTTTTGGCATTGACTCCACATCAGGTTGTGACCTGAGGCCTCCTGGGTGTAAATAAGAGCAGCATGTATTCCTGGGGCTCAATAGTAAATATTGCACTTTATGGCTCAGTTTTTAGCTTAAGTGATACGTTGCTGGTGATATAAATGAAAAAATTACAGAAGAAAATGGAAATATATGTTTGCAACGGTCTCTTTAATTGCAGAGATATAGTATCTAATTGCATCTTTATTTTCATAGGTATGAGCCTAGGGAGAATTTTCTTTCTGGGTAATACCTACTGCTAGTGAGTTTGTGTCTTATGAAAGTAGATTCTTCACAACTATCTTGCAATTGGAATATTGTTAAGCCGTTGTCTAAATACAGTGGTAACATTAAAACCCACAGCAAGCAATTTCTTCCTTTTTTATATTTAAGCTGAGTTTAAAAAATGGAGCTGTAAATGCTGAACAACGAACATGAACACTTGTGTGGCATCTACATGGAGGTAGAGGAAACTGGAATGATGGGGGGAACCACGACTGCAGGGCTGGTAATGAAAGTGCTATTGAAGAACAAGCCACAATCTAGGGTTTTCCTCCCAGCTTGCCATGCATCCCTTACCTTAAGGGTATTGAGGAAATCTGAGTCCAGATCACCTGACCATATTTCCCGCTAGTTAAAATGCCCAGAATCACATTAATCAATGATTCTGATCTAAACTGTTGTGTGAATATAAGCCAAACGCAAAGTTCAGTGCTGCTCAGTATACCCAGGTGCTGGTCCAGGCACACCTGGAGTTCCAGATCTAACCCTTATCATCAGATTTATCTGTCATTTGAGTAAAAATTTAAGTTAGCATGGAGTGCTCAAAATGAGGACAAGGTTTGAAAAATGTTTCTGTGAATATGGACTTACTATCACATTTGTAACTAAGTGAAAGGCTTGGCGAGCTAACCATGCTTCCCCCTCATGCTTGGTGCTCTTTGAAGATGTTTAGATAGAATTATGTTGAGAGCTACCAGTATATTAGAGGCCAATAAGACAGAATATACCCCATTGTTTTGCATCCAGGGGATATAGCACCTAATCTGCGATAGGGGAAACCTATTGCAACAGCAGCTAGTCTAGGATCAGCTTCATTCTGTATCTGTGCAACACTCGGTGGGTGGGGGCGAAATTCTGCCCTAAGTCTGCCAGCAGCGGGGCCCTGCATTCTTGGTGAGAACAAGACTACCAGGCAAAGCACTGAATTAGCATGCCTTTAGTGAATAATTTCTTCTTGTTCAAGCAAACTCTGGAAAAGTGAAGTTTCCTGTCTATGATCTTGAGTTTCCCCTGCTACTGGAAAAGTTTGTGATCTATAGGAGATGCATTACAAGAACCCACTTGAACTTAGTCAGGAAGCAGAAGGAATTCCACGGCTTGCAGTCTGCAGCAAGGGCTTTAATCTATCCTGGAGTCACTTGAAGCTCTCTATTTTTCCTCTTCATGTACTGGGGTATTTTTGTCTTTTTAAACATGAACCAGCCTGTCGAACACACACACACACACACGTTAACTGAAATCTCAGTGTGACATTCTTTAGAAGTTTGATAGCAAAAAAGCAAAACTGAGATTTGAAGCCCCTTGCTGTACATGTGCATACCTTACACATGGCTGTGCTACCGCAGGGTAGCTAGCAGTGTGGCTGTAGCAGCTATTTGCTCCCACTCCTAATGATTTGATATTCCAGGATCAAGGCACCAGGTTCACTTCATGCAACTTCATGCAACCCATGGGATTGAGGGGGTAAAATAATCAAAACAGATATTTTTCTGAGTATACAAGTTGGACGTGACCCTGTGACATTTTGTTGTAGAGCAGGCTACTTTGATGAGTGCATGAGCCAGTATTCATCTTAAATCAAATCTTATTCCCTTGTGTATCCTTGCTGCCTCTCCAAGGCTGCAAATCTGTTTCAAAGGTTATTAGTTTGGAAACACTTTAGGGGGGTACATCCCTGTACTAAACCTGTAACTGCCTGCATTATTTTGGTGGCAATAGACAAAGAGAGAAAAGCTCTCTTTGATTTTTTTTTTTCCCTTTATCTGCTGCATTGCAATTATTCTTCTGTCCAGTTAATCCCACTAGGTTTCTAATTGAAGTGGTGGTTTGCATAAATATTAATCAGTCACTAAGAAACACAAAGGGTCAGGGGCACACCAAATGAAGGAGTGTATTTGGTACACAAAGATACTCTGATTATCTTTGCTGAGCTCTCATATTGCAGAAGATGCTCATATTATTTTTCCCTAGTATGTTTTTGTTGAGTTTTATTGGTAATAGCAATATAGGTAAATAAATTATGTAAGCATGTTACTTGTTCTAATTCTCCCTTAATGTCATTTCAATGGGAAGTAAGTGGCTAAATATATTCTATGTTGGTCTGCTCTCTCAGTCCCTCTCTGTCTTAATGAATGGAGAAATATTTCTTCACTTTCCATAGTGTAATATGTTGTGAGGATAAATAAATTAAAGTCTTGGAGGCCTTTATATGAATAGGGGCCATATAACCTGCTTAGAAATTGCAAAGCAATATTCTTGGTACTCACCTTGGCTATGTAACTCACTTACAGGATTGTTTTGATTTTAATGTTCATGGACTTGATCTGATCACTTGATTTGAACCCTTTAACTTTGGTAATTCAGTTCTTCAAAAATTTAGGAAAATTAAGGAGCTAGTTAGGAAGGTAAGGCTTCTTTCTTTGTTATCAGCAATTAATTATGGAAAAATGTTTTCCTGCACAGAACTGGCAATGCTCTGGAATTGCATCTTGTCTTCAGTTCTCCCCCTGCTGTCCCCAGGCATCCGGGTTGCGACCAGAAACAAGCCGTGTGGTTTGACGAGTAAATGTAGTTAGAGCTGTGTAATGACTGTTTGGGTTCTGCAGGGCTTGAGAAATTGAGTATGCAAAGCAAACCTCAGCAGAATGAAGGTACCTGGAAGTTCAGATTGTTTCATCATAAAACTAGAAAATCCTCCATCTTCCTGAGAGCTACAGAAAAAAGGAGGTTTTTTAAAAAAACATCCACAGTTGCATACTTTATTCCGCTCTTGGGACTAGACGGGAATTAGCTGTTCCTGATGACACATTTCTGTATATTAGCGTGAAGGCAGAATGTGACCATGACAAGAAAGACGCAGTTTTATCAGACAGAGGAAGGGACAGAGTTGGTTGCTGTAAACCCAGTGAAGCTGGCTTTTCTACCAGTAGTTTTCAACAAAGTCAGACAAGGTGGAGAAACATGGCAAAATATCAAAGCTTAAGCGTTAATACTTAAATGTTACATATCACTTTTCCATCCATCCTTGTACTCCAATACTGCAGAAAGTAAATTCCCATTGATAGATCCAAGACACAGCCCAGTGTTGTATTCATTGGGCTTTCCTGTTGCCATTATTAAGCTTGGTAAAGTTGAGGACGCTGTGAAAATGAACTTGCCAGAGGAAAATGGTTCTGATGCATCCATTTTTACAACTTACCCTGTGGTGACATCAGACAGCCTCACGGGTATCCAGGGAGCACAGATAAAATTGGAAAGGGGATGGGGAAAGAAGATTCAATTTTTCTTCTGTTGCAATGTAAGGAGTTCTGGGGAAACATAGACAGTTCAGAGATATTTGCCTTCCTTCAGGCATGCCATCAGCCGTTGTATAAGCTTCAAAACAAAACTCACCAAAATGACAGCACTTTGTTTGCTGCTGCAGTGAGGAATTAGGCTGTTCCTGGGGGAGTATTTTTTAACATCCTTGCAATGCAAGGCTAGAGAGAAGCCTCACACCATTGTGTGATGACAGCCATTCCAAATCCTCAAACATGGGAACTCTCTCCGTTGTCTGTCACTGTGCAATAGTCACCTTTCAGGACATTAAAACAGAAATTGTATAACAGCCAAAGAAAGAAAGCCACAATATAATGGAGCTTGTCAGCTACTAATCTGATATCTACACACATACATGTTCTGTGTCTCCTTGTATTAAATCATTCTGCACAAGTATTTAGCTAATAAAACAGTGTATTACCATAATCAGTAGACCAGTATCAGTTTTCTCTTCCCTGCCTCCTTTGTCACAGTTTCAAGTTATGGTCATGCCACTTCAGAGAGCTCAGTGATTGTTATTAGTAGATCTGGGTAATCTACTAAGTAATTTTGGTTTGTTTTGAGGTTCTGTGTTAAACTCTATTACATGTTGTACCAGGCATATTGAGTTAAACTCAGGTTAAAGCTGTCAGTGAGCTACTTTGCCAGTGGTTCTAACTCTAACAAAAAGAGAGTCCCAGTGCGTGTGCTTAGAAAGTTTACAAACTTGCTGCTATTTGCTTAATGAGGTCAGAATAGAAAGGAAGCAGTGGTTCTTATGGTTAGGAAAAATCAAAAACAACAACAGAAAATGAAAAATAGTGCTTCTAAAGTGTAAGACTGCATAGTCCATTGGGGCTGGGGTCGGGGAGGCGGCCGCTGGGGGTGTAGGTTGGCGTTCCTGATGGGAGATGTCTTGAAAATCCTTTTCCTATGCCACAGAAGCCTGTGAAGTTTTATCTTCATGGGAACATCTTGGGGAGAAGGAACTACAGTAGCTTGGTCATTAGGTCACTCTTCAGGAGACCAAAGATCCAAGCCTTTTAATCCTTGAAGACCAGATTTGAACCTGGGCCTACACTAACTGGTGTGTATCTCTTTCACATGCCTAGGGAAGGATATAGCTCATGAAAACATTTTTACGGCTTTGACAAATGTTCACTTATAGATGAAATATATTTTTTTGCCAAAAAAATCATAAGCCGTTTTTTCCCTTGGCTCTGCCAGTTCCTTTATTTTCCTCTGCTTTCATCCCCAAACCTCCTACCCTTTTTCTGTCATGTCTATTTTGATTCAGTCCATGCCCTGAATGACTTCTGTCTTGCTATGTGCTTGTACAGTGTCTATCACAACGGGTTTCAATCTGTTAGCACCTAGAGGCATTAACATAATGCAGGTAATAAGGTCTAAATTTAACTTGCTCACAACTACTTTTACCCACCCTAATATGCATAATGCTCTTCAACTGACAGACTCGAATCGCATATAATAGCTGCCTGGCTACAGTACACAGATGAAGAAGCTGATAGAAAGCATTTACCTCAATAAAAAGAATATTTTTCCCTTCCAAAACCCTCCGCTTCATTTTTCCCATTGCTTTCAGAAGCTTCATGTCAAGATAGATTTTCCTCCCACTGTGATGCCATTAAATCTCATGGCTGGCATAAAATATGCTTTATGAGTTATTAAAGAATGTTACAGTAGCTGAATTGGGCAATCATTAAATAAATATTACTAAATAGTTTATAAAAAGAAAATTTAAGTGCTTGCCATTTTTACTTATTCTCCCTAGGAAGGATGATTTTATAGTTTTTCTTTCTTTACCTATTTTTTTGATCTGGAATGAACTCTACAAAGTTCATGGTTCATCCAAATACCTGTAAGAGGTTTAATTGATGAAGATCCTTTGAACAAGAAATAACCACACAGCATGTTCCTAAATTTCTGTGTTTAGTTCCATGAGTCTCCCAAACTAAAAACTCCAGAAAATTGAGTTCCTTTGGTCTATAATTCTTCACTTTTACAAGTCTTAATCATAAAGGTTACCACTAATAATCAAATTATGTATGGGAAATTGGAAAGAAGTAATTAAATTCAAAAAGTACAAAAATACTGAATCATAGGGAATAATTTTTAAGAGTTCATTTGGATACTATACACTGGTGTCGTGGTTTAACCCCAGCCGGCAACTAAGCCCCACCCAGCCGCTCGCTCATTCCCCCCCGGTGAGATGGGGGAGAGAATCAAAAGGGTAAAAGTGAGACAACTCGTGGCTTGAGAGAAAGACAGTTTAATAGGGAAAGCAAAAGCCGCACGCACAAGCAAAGCAAAACAAGGAATTCATTCCCTACTTCCCATCGGCAGGCAGGTGTTCAGCCATGTCCAGGAAAGCAGGGCTCCATCACGCCTAACAGTGATTTGGGAAGACAGACACCATCACTCCAAACATCCCCCCCTTCCTTCTTCTTCCCCCAGCTCTATATGCTGAGCATGACGTCATATGGTGTGGGATATCCCTTGGGTCAGTTGGGGTCAGCTGTCCCGGCTGTGTCCCCTCCCAGCTTCTTGTGCCCCCCCAGCCTGCTCGCTGGTGGGATGGGGTGAGAGGCAGAAAAGGCCTTGACTCTGTGTAAGCACTGCTCAGCAGTAACGAAAACATCCCTGGGTTATCAACACTGTTTCCAGCACAAATCCAAAACACAGCCCCATAGTAGCTACTATGAAGAAAATTAACTCTAGCCCAGCCAATACCAGCAGAACTGGCTTTGGTTCTTGGCAAAAATTTGTCCTCTTGCTTAGCTCGACATTCATTGTGCACTGTCTGCAGTGACCCCCAAGGAGGTACTTCCATGAACAGGAGCATAAACCAAGGAAACGCACTGGTGCCACATTTCCAGAAAATTCGTGATGTTAACTTCTTTAACTTAAGCTTCAGCCAGCTAAAAATACTGTCTAAGCACATCACCCAGCTTCTTTCAAGAGCCAATGGCAGGTTTCTAAAACACAGGGATAATTAATGTTTTGGAAGTACCTTCCCCTCTCTCTCTTGACTATGGAGATGACTAACGTTGGTTTAAGCTGGATCTCAACCTGAACAACCAGCTTAGGAGGAACTTCAATCACATATCCACAGAAATCTCCACTGGACAGTTCTGCTTTACAGTTGTTTATATTGTGTGGGACTGTACTGAAAAGGAGTGATGCTGGCTTCAGTATCCCTCTTCCTGAGCACAGTTTACACTTTCTAATTTGCAGTTGCCTGTTCTACGTAGCGCGAGTCTCGCTTTGCTTGGGGATAATGTGTTACAGCTCAGAAGCTGCCTGCTGGTCTGGATTGAGACCAAAAGAACTTCTTACAGTCATGTTGTATCTTCTCAAAGATTAAGGCAAAGCACAAGAACATGTACAGCCAGTTTGGTTTCAAGCTGTTGGGAGTAGCTCAGCGATGACTAGCACTGAACTGAGCATTTATTCAGCAATATGGGTACAGCTGCGTGCTGATGAAGGAACAGCAAATTCACATCAAAATGAAATTCTCAGACCAGGCAGCCAGCTTCTGTGTGTAGCAATGTCATTTTGTCTGTCACAATTGGATTAATCCACTGCTGCTGACATCTGAAACCATAGGTACTCTCAGCAAAATCCACAGATCAATGTCACACAGGCTGGTAACAACCATTATGCTGTTTTAGTGTTTCCCAGGTAGAGATCACAGCTGCTTTCTCCGTATTAGGGCATTAAAGACCCAAATATTACTACAGTTACCCAAAGACCTACAGAAAGGAGGTCCATATTGTGATTTCTCCATGGTGTGATTTTTTAAAAAATTTTTTTTTTCTTTTTTCTAGGAACTCATGCTTACTTCTTTATTCACTCTTCTTTTTTCTGAAGGTCTCATGGATGTGTGGTCCATTTGCAGCTGCCATCATCTTTGCTAGCCCATTTTCTTCTTTGGTTAAACCAAACTATGGGGCTGCAAGTTCTTGACCTTTTTCAAAATTCAAACATATGATGATTGGGTCCAAACCCTTCATATGCAGCTTCTCTTGTCCATCTCTAACGTAACTGAATCTCTCCTGGCTCTTTTCCATTCAATTGTCTTCTATTTCAATAGATTCAAAAATAGCTCCTGCATATTTAATTATGCTTTACTTCACTCTGTTCCTTCTAGTCCATTCAGTCTCCAGTATAGCGCTTTCTCTGCTGACAGACTTTCCATTTAGGCTGGCTGATGTTCAACCTATTATACTTCCAGCCCATAGCGACTGAAAGAGGTTGTTATCTTATGATACTGGGAGCCTATGCAGCGCAGTATTGTTGACCAAAAATTAGGTCAACAATGTCATATGATTGCCTTACAGTTCATGACAAAATTGATCATTAAGAGCCGTGAAAGCAAGGTATAACAGTGGACAGAGAAGTAAAGAAGTAATCAGAAGAATATTTCCCTTTCCTTTTTTAATAAGCTATCATTTATCCCTGTTCTATTTTGATCCCTTTGGGGCATATAGCCTGAGCAGGGAAATTTAAAAAAAAAAGAGAGAGAGAAAAGTAATAATAAAATAGTGCATGTGTTTAAATATTTGCAGTAGAAAGGAAGCAACATAGAATCTCTCACTAAATCCATGATGAAATGGAAGAAGTACAGGCCTTTCAAAGTAATTATTAAGTTCAGTTCCAGAGGGATGTTGGTGCTTAAACCTGCTAGGTTTTCTTTCAGGAAATGATTTCTCTGGAGGGCCCTGCTCCAGAAGCCCACTGAAGTCAATAGCAGTTTTCCCACTGACTCAAATAGTCTTCGAGTAAAATCTTAAAAAGCAGCTGGAACTTTGTATGTGTCGAGGTCATCACCATGATAATCTGACCTCTTGTTGTAACACCAGTGTCTGCTGTCGTTACATTCATGATCCAACTAAGGTAAATGATATACAAACACCAAACAGAGAACAGTCCCTGTGTTGAAAAACATCCTGTCCAGAACAGGAGCTTACCTTTATTCTGTAAATAATCATATGCTTATGAATATATTTAACTCAGGACATTGGGCTGCCTGTCAAGGGAATTCCAACAAACACATGAAGGTGCTAGAGGTGAAGTGAACCCTAATTTAGCTACTTGATTATCCTCTGCAAGGCAAATGCATTCATATCTCATGGATTTGCAGAGCTCACCAGTAACATATAGTATAATGTAGTGTGAAAACAGCACTTCCCCTGAGCCCAAGATATTTGATCTACCTTACATTAGCTTCTCATCTCAAATGAACGTAGTTCATCTTTTCTTGCAACATAAATATGAATGGCATTTTAAACCGCTGAAGGTGTTTGTTTCCTCTGAGATGCACTTTTCATTTGCTGCATTGGTAGGACAGATGATTGATAGCACTTCTTTTAATGCTATGGGATAAAGTACAAAATCAGTGTGAGGGGAAGGAGGGAGCTGAAATACAGTCAGGGATACTAGTTTGTTTCTCCCATTGAATGAATGAGTTACTCAGGGAAGGGTAATGATGTGGCAGTCTCCAGGCACTGAAGTACATGATAGTTGGTAAAGTAAAAAGATACGGCAGTAGCTGACTAACCTGTACAAAAAAATGAAGTTTTCTCTCACATGCTAATATATTGGTTAAGGGCTAGAGACACTAAGCATCCTTTGGAGGATGCTTTGTGGGCTTGACCTGAAGTTTTGCTGAATCCAGTCAGAAGATGCTTATTGATGTTAGAAGATGCTGAAGCAAGTTTTAAGTGTTTTTCTTTTGTTAACTTCCATTTCTAATATCTTGTCTTCAATCCATGTGAACATCCCTTGCTGATGCTATTGGTAAGTATGTGCTGAGACCGAGAACGTTGTATGCTGGCCATGCCCCCCAGGCCTCACAGAAATGTCAATTAGACTTCTAATATGACAACAAAAGAGGAGTGCTAAAGAGACATCACATTTTTGGAAAAATGCGTGAAAGTTAATGACAGAAGATACTTCCTTTTTTAGCAAAAAGGATGGAATTTGAAGTGCAAAACTGAAAGAAATCACTGCAATCATATCAGCCTTCTCAAGCTGCCAAATTCTGCAAAACCTAGTGTGGCACACACACAACAAAAAAAGACAAAAAAAAATTCTGCTTTTTTGTCCCCTAGAAAAATCTGTGGAAGATCTCTATCCTGAAAAGATAATAATCTTAATTAATTATTCATCTTAATTAATTATCTTAAGGAATATTACCCAGAGCGCCCATGTGGCTAAAATTGTTGAAGGAAGCCTATGACGTATATTTAACCCATCTTTGACCTTCCAGAGGTTAGGCCCTATTCTAAACGTTTCATAGGGGCTTCAAATAAAGCCCAAAGAGAAAAAGATCCACTTTCAGAGAGCTGTTCATGCCTGTCTTAGACTGTGCCATGAGACTGGCTTCTCTGGAGTTGTTGTTGTTGCTGTGCTGTGTCCCTGGATGTCCTCTCAAACCTGGGCTTCTGTGTACCCTGGAAGGCAATCTCTAAGTGTGCAGGGTCGCAGCCTGCCTGGGGCACTGTCTGGGCGGTTCTCAGCCACACTACACTGACAGGGCTCCGGTGGCTCCCTGATGTCACCAGTAATAGCTGAGCTGCCCTAAGGCCTCGCACTTCTGCAGTGGAAAACTCTGCAATAATAGTTTTGCCATTTCTTGTAAAGTGTGGATGCACCCACCCTTTTCACAGCTGTATCCTTATTTTACACTCAGAGGCTTACTGTTGTTCTATGCTGTGTTCACATGCACAGAGCATCATACATCTCAAAAGTGCTCTCTAAACCAAGGCCTAGACCATGACCAACATAGGCCATGGCAATCATTACCCTTTTCACCTGCATTTCCCCTGGCACAGAGGGAAACAGCATTAGTTCACCAGTTGGGGGTCACAGTGTAGTACTGATGAACACAGACAAATGCAAGAGACAAAGAGAGGGTGTGAGTGTGGGAGTGGAGGAAAAGTGAGCTGGTTGGGGAGAGAGGATGACATTTAAGGTACTCCAGGAGAAAAGGATTAGGAGGCATACTCCATCAACTGAAGCGTTTAATGTAATGCAGACTTTCAGTTGAATTTTTAAGACTTTGTTGGGCATGACCTCATTTTTCCCTGTTGTTTAATAACTTCTCCAAAACTTGAAACCAATATCTATTTTCTTTTCTGACACATACTTCACTCCTATTGGAGGAGATTTTGCTTGTTCTCTGGCTTTTGATGTAATTTAGATGTGTTTTGAAGAGGAGGAAGGCACAAAAGTATCTTTAGTATCCCTTCAATGAAATGGTGTACTCTGGTACACTGCAGATATGAAGAACATCATGCTGGTAGTAGAATGCAGTACACTGGGAACCACAGGAGAGCACATTGTAACTCCTGCCCTCTGCCTCACAGACAGGCTGTCCTACACTAGGCTTTGGACTCAGCGAGGTAGAATCGAATCATTCTTGGTTCAAAAGACAATCACTCCAAAACATGATCTAATGTCAGAAATAGCTAAGGAGTTAATTCTGTGCTGTAAAAATGTTATTTGGAAACTGCTGCTTTTAAATAATTGCCATCTTTTGATATATTGGATCTATTTTACCAACCCAGAAGCCACTTTTATACTTAAAACAAAACTGAGAACAATGACTGCCTGTGTGAAACCTAACCGCTTTGAACACAGCTGCAGGTGCCTGCGCAATGTACACTTCTGAAAGGAAAGCACTAAAGTTGGAGAAATAAAATGGCCATTGAACTATTAAGTACAATGAAAATTCCTGGCTAAACATATATTATCATTCCATTTCATAGTACAGCATATATGTCCCTGGGGTGAAAGTCACAGTTGGTTACGAAAACATTGTCATGAACTGCCTAAGAAGTGCTGTATGCATCTCACAGCCGTCTACTGGAAGAAATTTGGAGCTCTTCAGTGTGGATCTGATAGAAACAGACAGAAACTGATTTTTCTATGATTCAAAAGCATTTGCATTTTCAAAAAAATGTATACCCTTTTCATAAGGAAGAGCTGAAGACCTTTACATTTCCATAGAGTTCAAAACTTCCTCATGTACTTCAAGAGCAAATAGAATAGGAAACTTCCAGCCTGGTGGAAAGTAAGACATGAATCCTTATGCACCATAGTTCTTTTTATTTCGCTCCCTTTCCCAACCCCTTTCTTGGCAAAAGTTGGTTGGGCTAATAAACATTTCCCTGTGGAAAAAAAATTCATGAGAAAAATATCAGCTAACTTACAATATATAGCATACTGTACACAAGTAATGGGTAGGGATTTTTCCAGTGGCCAAAATATTCTGTGACTTTGGAAGCGCATGTAAGTGGATTTTATTCTTACCACTGCACTACGCCAAGGGCATACAGTGCCACTTACTACATCTGATCTGAGGGAGGTAACGTAAGATATGCTAACTTTTGGGTTTCTATTCCCTGGCCATATCATTAGTGCCAATTGTAGAAATAGCTCTGCATGGAAGGGAGGAAAACAGCAGAAGCATGATTTAAAACTTCATTTTGCTGTAACTCAAACATTTGGCCTGCCCATACATTGTTACCGGAATACTTAGATAATGTGAAGGGAAAGAAAGCACAATTGTAATAGAATTTCTTTATTTAGGTGCCAAGTGCCCTTGAGGGTAAACCAGGTCTCTGTGGATGCAGGAAACAGAGCTACCTCTGAAATCCAAGAAGAAAAATATTCTCAGTGGAACCAAAGTTGGCATTTACTCTCCTGGTGCATTGCCAAATCTTAGGTAAGGCTGAAATTTGATGCAAGTTCCATCGCTGAATTAAAGAAAATTGCTTTCTAATAATTTGGTGAAAACCACTGCTATAGTTTAGATGTGTTGACATTAAATAGCTTTTGATTTCTGATTTGTTCCATAGTGCTAAGATGGTGCTGGAGGCAATTAGCTGCATTTGGAAGTAGGGGAATGATGGATTGTTCTGCTTCCTCTCAGCTGCTTTGTGGGTTTAACTTTTATCTACAGTTTAAAATCAAAGGGTTCTTTTCTTTTTTTTTTAAACTAGTTTACAATCTGTTGACAAAAAGGCCTTCCATCTGAATAGATCGTATGCTCTTGCTTAGCTGGATTAAAAATGACAATTACATTTGAAGGAAGGTATTCTTTTCCTGATTATTTCTTCCTGGGAAAAAAGGCTTCACGGTGTAACTTCTGTTTTCATTTGATGACTTAAGAGACTTTTTTCATTTAGAAATTTCTTCACTCCAGCTCTGATAAACAGTAATAGATCAGTATTTGTTTGATTTGGTTTTTAAATGACTATAGGCTCTAAATTTGCAACTGGAAGCCAGTGAAGCTCTGCGCTGACTTAGGATAGAATGAACAAACAGGGATAGACTCCTTTTGGATATATTTAAGCATATTTTCAAGAACAGTCTTAGAGCGATCAAGTCAGTGAAGGGCAGTTTCTTGTAACAAAACCACATCAATCCCCTTATTTGAAAAGCAGTATTCCCTCATCTTAATTAGGATGTGAGAGGCGCTGAGGGACCATGGTTCCAGGCACTACAGTGTGACTGTTGCAGCTCTTGCTTACCTGCACTGCAAACATTTCCACTCTTCTCAGCCCTTCCCTGGATTTCACAGTTCACCCGGGAAAGAAGGGGCAGGCTCTCAGAATTGTCTCTACATTGCTGGTAGCACAATTAGCTTTCTCTTGAGATGAACATTTACCAGAAGCCTGGATCTCAGCACCTCTTTGGAGTTAAGACTTTTTTTTTTACACTCCAGCTGCTGTTCTGCAAAAAATGGTCTCTGGATGAAAAATGCCCACAGGGTCCAGGGACTGATCTTCACAGCAAACACTGCCTACAGCCAAAAACCAACAGGGATAAAAAGGGGAGCTTAAAAAGGCAACTAGATATACAAACCTGTAAGCAGGAAATACTGTTGTAAACGTTATTGTCCCAGGATTATTTAGGGACCTTGGGGAGAGTGCAAGCACACTCCATGCCTCTGTCATGCCTTGCTCAGTGGTTACAGATCCTGAATAGAGAACAGAGACTTCTAAACTGCTGCAGATAGGCAAGAAGGAAAGATGGATGGGTTCAGAGCCTTGCTTCCCAGTCCTTGCTGCAGTCTGCTCAAGTAGGTGCATGTAGAAGGAGAGGTCAGCTTCTCTACAGAAAGAGAGACACGAAATCAGAGGAATGAGAGGTTGAGCTGTCACTTAATCTCTGATCTGCCCCTTAGGGCAGCTATGAACTGCTCCTTTCTCAGGGTAGATAATAAAATTGCCATCTGCCCTACCTAGATTACACCTGGAGAGAATAAGAAACATTTGAATGGCAGCTGGTTCTGCAGTTCATTGGCATTCACAGTGTCCAACTATTAGTTCTTATGTTCCATCCTCAAGCTTAGCTTATAAAGAGGATACACCTATAAATTATCTAAAGAAGAGGGTGAGACACGCACAGACAGGCAAGATGAAGAGGGAGAAGGATCAGAGATTTTAAGGCCAGGACAGAATTCTCTGTCTCATTTTGTAGCCAGCGTGCATATTTATGATGCATAGATGGGAAAGGCCCACAGAGAAAATACAGCTCACAAATCATATCTTTCAGCATGCTACAGTTTGTTAAAGTTCACTCATGTCTCCTATGCTTGTACTCCATTAATCATTCTTGCTTCTGAAAACAAGGGTAAACTTGTATCCCCAGTCTGCATTAAGATCATGTCCATTTCATCTCATGGTTGTATCTCTTTCGAGGCAGTCTGCCTCAGCCTTCCTTCTCATAAAAATGAATTGGAGGACCACTGCTTTCTTAATGGCATATGTCAGCATGACAGAAGTGCATCTCCTATAGATGATGACATGCAAACTTGTCTCTCGATGTAAAGGTTCTCCTTAGAGACCTGTCCTCTGCCTCCAGTAGAATCTCATGAAGTGTTGAAGGACAGAGGGTTCTTTTTCTTTGGTCTTAAAATCCTTAGGTAAGAAACACTTGACCTGGGATTAGATGATTGGAATATTTTCCCCCTCTGCACTTTGACCTGCTGTGCAAAGTGGAATAAAAGTTGAAAGTGGGTATTTCATATTTTCATAATTGTCTTTTTTAAAAGAAACCTTTACCTTCAAATAAGAAGTTTACGACTGGTCAGTATGCCTTTTTCCCCTCTGAATGTTCATACTTGAATGCAACAAATAGCAGATCTGATGCTGGATCTAAGAAATCCTAATTTTACACTGATGTACTTTTGCTGGCTTCTATGATGCTATTCCTGACTATAAAACTGCCAGTGAGATCAGACTCATGCTCATGAAGTTGACTCAAAGCTGCAAGACAAATTTGAAAAAAGAAATAGAATAAGCAGATATTCACTAGCATATGCTATTGCAGCTGAGTGTTGCTGAAATCTCTCTGCACTCTGTTCTTATGTAGCATATGTGCTATAACGGAAAGGCATAATAGTGTGAATTAGAAATTAGTCATTTGTTTTCCTCCAACACCTTCCATCCGCAAAAACTGAGATTTCCAAATACAATCTAATTAAGCCTAATTCTATCACTGAGTTCAACAGATTATATGTGCGGATGTAGAAGTATTGTAGCTCTGCTCACCACTGTAATAAAACTGTCTCTGGAACAGAGCTCCAGTATCAGTGCTAACCCCAGGAAAGTGGTTTTCCTGCATTAGCACGGTCCTTTTGGCATGCTTTATCAGTCCTCTGTCAGGACATATTCACAACCAGTCCTGACCTTTCCAGTGGAACATTTTTTTGGGGTGTGGGACATTATTCCCTGCTGTTGGCTGACAAAAAGATTAGGTTCTGCTCTAGCTGGCAGTGGAATTAGTCTCTTCAGTAATAAATATTAGACTATAATATTTGGGTGCTCTAGGTTCAAAAGTCACTGAAAACCAAATGGAGGCTTAGCCATTAAGAAGATAATTAAAGCAAATCCTCAGAGAAATTGAACACATTCATTTCTACACTAGCTGGGATTTACCCTTTCCTTTCTAACAGCTGTATGATTCTCATCATGGTTTTCTGTATTTTACTATCTGTCCTTTTTCTTACTATCATCTGGTATTTATACTTATATGAGATTATGGTCTTTTCCAATTCAACAGCCAAGTGTGAAAGCCCTGAGAGAATAGGGATGGAACATGAGAATATAATGCCTCCTGATGGAGCTATAGCTGCTTTTTCAGTCTTTCTGCATAACATCTTTATGACAGAAGGCAAATATCTTATAATCCAGTCAAATGTTTTTCATTCTTTAAACTCATACACGTATCTGATGTGTGCTAGATCGCAGCATGAAGAGGGAAACACTCTTGCTTTTAGCATTCCTTCTTCATTCTGCTGTATTGATTTGATGGTAAGTTGCATAGCATTACCTGCAATTATTTGTCATTTTGCTCTTAAAAAAATCATCTAAAGTCATGGCATGGGCTGCAAATGAGATGTTCACTGGGGTGGAACTGCAGTATCCAAGTTACACAGGCTTGTGCTGAAGGGAATTTGACTTTCATATTTACAGTATAGCCCTCAAAATTTCTGTCTATTTTTGTAGGAGCTGGAAACACTGAAAATTTTATATAAAAGGGAACTTACACCATAGAGGACTGGTTGAGAAATCAGAAACAGCTCAGTAAAATTCCTGGTAAGATTTAATCCCAACACTGTGAAAATTGAAAAAAAGGGGAGAAATTGTCACAAAAGTGTTTGCAAAAACATTTGGAGGAAGAGTAATAAGAGGGACGTGTCAGCTCGTAATTCTAAATGGTGATCATTTTCTTCCAAAAATAAATGTTTTTAGCTTTAGGTTAATGGTCTTATTTTGATTCAAAGGTACATCCAGGCATCATCATAAATCCTACCGCTAAACAAGCCTTTAGCAAGGCCACTGCTAATTTCAGTGTATGCAGCATTGATTACAATAGAAATTCCCTCTCCTCCAAGTTCTTAACTTAGACTCCTTAGACTCCTTAGTCGTTTCTTAGGCTGAATCAGGAGGGTTCCCATATCTAATTACTGTTAGACAATGCAGCACAAAATCTGAGTTTATACAAGTAAATAATGTACATTAACATCAGTTCATAAATCAGATTAATCACCCACAAACAACAAATATGCAATATAAATGAGAATATTGAAGTATATACAAGTCAATGTAAAATGCCACTTATCAGATGCTAAAATGCATTTTACAATGTTTTCATGAGACCACCTAGGATGATACGTGGGCAGAATCACACTGGACTCCACAGGACAGATGGAGTGAACCCCATCTGCCGCAGGGAGGAATGTGACCTCAGGTACTCATTCACTGGTAAATCATTACAAAAAGTACTTAATTTGATGTTGTTTTGATACATCTTTTTTTTTTTTCTTTTTTAAATTATTATAATCTTAGCAAATAGCTTTTTAATTTTTAGTAATCAGGTTTAATTAAAATGCAAATGAAAGTTTAGAGGCACTACCTTCAAGAGACATTTTTTAAAAGACTGTTAAAAGTGGAATTGATCACTTATCATTGACCAAATAGCAGAATTTCAAGTCAGTGTCAAATGGGCTGACTTAATAGCAGGTAGCAACTCTCATCTCCCACATGTTCCCCCACCTGCAAAAGTTTTCTGCAACAAAGGGAAAAAATACCTTGAGTTAAGCCATTGGTATTTTTATATTTTCTGCACACCAGCAAAATCAATAGTTCTGATTCTTGCCAAAAGCTCACAGCACTATATTCTTAGATTATCTGCATTTCTATATGATTCCAGAGATTAATCACTAGTCGGAAGATCCTGAGTTTCCTATGAGGCTTGCAGTTATACTTGCAATTCCATCTCCTTATTTTAACTCCCAAATCAGTCCTAGCTTTGACTGAATTAGCTCTGCATTGTATCTATTAATAAAGAGCAACAGATCCTTCACATATAGTTCAGTGACAAGGTCTGGCAACACATAACATCACATGGGATATAACAGTTGCTCCTCATTCTGTTTAACCACTGATATACGTGGAAGTATGCTGTCCATCCAGGGATGAAATGTGCTGGGTGTATAGTTTCTCTAGGAGGGTACTGAAACTTGTGCAAAGCCCAAGTTTCAGCCCTTTTCGTGCTGAAGCTGAGCTCCCCAGCTGGGCACAGTATAGACTGCACCAGGGTAAACATCCCTGTGTTGTCACACTCCAGCGGTTGGTCTTTAGGCACTAGCATCCCTGCAGTCACAAAAGTAAGTTCAGCTTTTATGCTTGCTGAGATCTTGGCTCCTTCGCTGAGTGCTGTCTGGACCTGATTTTTTGTGGTCAAGTGCATGTCTCCTAGAAACCTGATTAAATCCAACTGCTGCTTTGCAGAGGCTTCCAGGTAGGAAATAGATGGCATTGATGCATTTTTAAAAGTATTTTTGAACCCATCCCATCCCTGTCCTACACTGTGATCATGCAGCAGCCATTTCAAGGGAGGAAAATGAATGCCATTTACAGGAAGATTCATTTCCAGAAAGTGTGACAGAGGACTTTTTTTTATTTTATTTCAGAAGAAAAGGTCTAGCTCGGCTGCAAGAAACAAGTTTCCAATAAAAGGGAGAGGTCAGACAAGAAGACAGTAGTGACCTCAGTCACAGATGTTTAACAGTAGTTCGCTTCTTGCACAGAAGTGTTCTTTGCAATTTTTTTTTTTCCAAATGGAGAAAAATATGAAGATGGAAGTTTGGAAACCATGAGGTAAACTAAACCAACTCTGCAACCAGCACCTGGGCAGAAATGAGTTATGTGATAGTCCTGAATGAAGGAGGGCAGCAGCAGTACTGATTACATGGCATTGTTTTTCTCTTTGTTCATAGCTTCTAGAGCATGTATCTTTCTCTCCCTCTGCAAAGGAGGAATGTAAACAAGCTCTCTATGTGAAATTGGAAAGGAGCGCTGGGGTGACCTCTACCAACCCACACTACATGGAGCAGCTCTGAATGGCTCTTGTTTGAGCTTTGATGATAGCAGCTAGAGCCTCTGCACATGCTGATGTGGAGTGTCACTGGCGTAGCAGTATTGAGGTAGGTATTCTCGGTCGAGAGATTTTTATCCCCCACTTCATCTAGTAAAGATAGAGCATGTCAATCTAAGGTCTGTTCCTCAGGGGCAATGTCTCATGGAATTGTAGGCAATCATAGAAAATACATCTAAAAAGGAGCTCAAGACATCATCTAGGCCTCTATCCCACCCTGAGGAAGGATCAGCTCTACCCAAACCATTCCTGACAGTTCTTAAATATCTCTGATAACTGAAAGCCCAGAGCTTATTCATCCTGATGTGGGTTGTAACATTATACGATGGGCAGAGCCAGACTGAGGGAGACAATCTGATAGTTACTTTCAGTCAGGGTACAGTTATTGCTTAATGAATGTAAAGATTTCTGTGCATCTAGGCTTGGGGGTTCTAGATATTTTAAAGTTTGTTTATATACTGGTATGTATATGTAGCAGGCATGCATAGCATATTGCAGTGTATCAAATTCAGAGAAGGACATGTTGTTTTCCTTTGTCCTTTCTTTAACTATTCCAATACTGATAACACATATTAGAGCTCAGAGGGAAATAATCATGTTCATTCTGGCAATTCTGCCACAAGCATGTTTTAAATTGTAAAAGCTCTTGGCAATGATTCACCTACTGAGTACTCTTAAGGAATAAAGAATCTAAATAGTAAAGAAATCTGAGTCATGAGCAGCAGCCATGGAGAATATCCATTAACATAAAATAACAGTGGCTTGTAAATACAATCCTTTTCATTCCTCCCTCTTCCCTTACAATGAACTAGGATTGGAAGTGACAGAAAAATGTCCAAATTTGTCATTGCTAGTCCAGCATCCTTCAGTTCCTAAATATATCCTTCGGGTGGTCCCTCCAAGACAGCATATTTAAAGAATTTTTGAAGAAATATTTTTAAAGTACTTATAAAGACTTTTTAAAAGTTGGCAGCGTTCATTTTCCCTACACATCTGTAGAATTACACAGGGGATTAATTTGGCCCAGTAATTAAGAACCAAATGTTCTAGTGACCTGCAAACAGTTCAAGACCAAAAATAAACTTGTTTGCTTGAGGCAATCGATGACCTGTTGGAAGATAAAAGTATTTGTCTTGTTCTTTGGGCAGCACTTTGGATTATGTGACTAGGTTTTGGAAATTAGCTCCCAATGGAGAAGTCTATTCCTATACAGCATAGCAAAGTAACCCCTCATTTAAGTGGTTTTATGAACTAGTAACATTAATCTATTCTTTATATTCATTCCACTAATTTCTGTATCTCTTAAGTGACACTCACTGCTTTTCTGCTAGTGACAATCAACTGGAAACCCACCTTCTGGAAATGTTTTAGTGCCAAATGAGATATCATAAAAGGCTGCATGTACCAACAGCTCCTCAGACTGTATGTCAGAATTTCATTCCACAGGCATTAGTACAGTGCCCTACATTAACAATCAATATTTTATTAGTGCAGCAGAATTCCCTGCCTTTATACATTTTCTTTTCATGCATTGTTGCATTTAATGTATGTATGCATCCGGTTGTCTAGAGACAGGTAATGGTTGGTTGAAGGTAATCACTTACTAATTTTCTAATAATACATACAATTTAAGGGGAAAGGTTGGCAACCTTAGATGGAAGATTAAATGAGTGAGAATCCCAGAGATTCCTTTAGCTAGAGAAATTGATTTATAGCACGCAGGAAAAGCTTTCTTTTGGAAATTGAGTGAGCAGGTGGCTGCAATTTATATAAATTAAACCTTGGGCTTGTTCCTCTGGCTTAAGGGATTTTTTCCTGTTTTTAACAAAGCTACTGGTGCATAAATAGCGTTTGGTTCTTTTTCTAAATGTTGGTTCTGTACAGTTGTTTTTAATCATTGAACGTTTTGGAATCAATTGTAGGATTAACGTAATTGCAGGTTCACTCTTTGCTCCTTATTCTATGGATCATAGTGCAAGAGGAAAGCTGTGGCCAGGGAGGAAAATCACAGCTTTGCATTCTTGCCTCGTGTCACTTTCCTCAAACAGTCTCTGATCTATCATTACAATCAAAATTCTTTATCCTGAAAATTGCGACATGAAATTTTAAAGCTTAAAATAGCACTTCTGTAAGGCAGAGATTAGATTATGCAAAGTGTTAATGCAGCATTAACTGAAGAGTCCCAATTAAATAATTATAAATAGTTACAAGTCTAGCCTTTTTACTTCCAGAGCACTGTAGTTTAAAAGTTTCGCACTTTCCTTCTTTCTTTCTCTGACAATGTTCATGCCAGTTAAGGAGGACTGAGACCTCTGCAACATTTGCTATTTCTTCTTTTATTAAAAAAGAAGACATCAGATTTCAGTTATAAAACTAACAAGTATTCTTTTGAAAAAAAATGATAGATCTCCCTGAGACACAGTCAGTGGTTTAGACTTATTTTCAGAGGTTGTAAAAGGTACGTGCTGACACTATATGGTACAAGTCTAAGTACCGTGGAAAACATGTATAGTGAATAACCCATAGACATGTACAAGGTCAAGACCAGAGTTCTGCCAATTTAGTAGCCCAAATAAAATGTTTTAAAAGTATGCAGTGATCTAGATTTTGAACACTTCTTAAAAACTCTCTGGACATTGCTATTGAGGCCATGAACACATTCATATACATCAGTATGCAGGTGTACGTGTATGCACTGCAGGCATCATTCATAAAGCTGAGAAAAGTCGCATCTTCATGCTCATTAAGACACCTTCTTTAGGAACTATTCGGGAAATCACAGGAGACAGGACTTTGTTGACAGTCTTGGGAATGGGACCTGAGCAGGCAACCTCCAATTTTTTTTTCTGTCCTTTGATTGTTGACTTTCCATGGTCACATACACCTCTGACTATTTCTTTTCACCCTGTTCCTCACTCCACTGTACAGCAGCAGAGTAGATGCCCTTACAGTCCAGAACACGTTTTTTTCTTATCTGGTTTTATGTCCTGAAAACACTTTTTTTTTTTTTGGCTCTTGGGGAGTGGCTGTTGTTGCAGTTCACTATTAAAATGTGGTTTGGGTAAGATTTGTAAGTCAAACCCAACTACTCATGTATGACCCTTTTCCTGCTTGTTTCATTTTTTTTAATCTATGCAGTAAAATCAGAAAGAAACAGATCATTTCATTATTCATTAAACTAATAATCTAATCACAAAAGAGTATTACATGTCAGGTACAAGAATCTACAGCATTTTTACAGGCTAAAAAACTAGTTCGACTGAACGGATCATTTCCTTTTTTAATTCAATGCAAACCAAATGTGCCTTGAATGCCTGTTTTATATTCTTTTGCTCATGGAATTTACATTTAAGTAACAGTTTTCTGAACAATTATAGCATGATCATATAAAAATATTAGCATTAATACAAAAATATAAAACTCTCAAACTCTTAGTTCTCCTTGCTGTTTTTTGGCTGCAGTAGCCTTGGTTACATCAGCCATTCTGGTGCCCCAAGGAGCAGTGAAGGGGTAGTAGTTGGATGCCTTTGGAAACACACAGCCCCCATGTGATTCCCCAGATACTAATGCTGCTTCATGTTGATTCCTATTCCATCTTGCAATGACCATGTTTACACTGTCAGGACCATCTTCTGCATACATACCAGACCTTGTTCAGAGAAGCAGCAATGCTTCAGAAATGCAGTTATTCTGCTCCAAACCCATTGCAACCTGCACAGCATTGCTCTGTTGTGTGTAGACATAGTCAGTCAATGGCCAACATGCTGTTCGTAAAGGTACAATGACTGTTGCCAGTGTTGGCAGACTGAGGCGCCGGACAGCTCTTGACTTCAAGTGCTGGTCACATCTGTCAATGCTCTCCTTTTGTTTTTACTTCTCCTACAAGTGTCTTGATTCACCTTTGACATGCAATAGGAAAAACTATTATATCCTTGCCTAATCTATGGTGAAGTTAGTGTTTCTCAATGGTATGCTCTCCCTACTCTGAAGGGAAAGCAATTTCCCTTCTACACCAGCCAGTTATGTCCTGAATAGATACAATTAATTATTTCACTAATCTCACTAAGCATTAGGTTTACACTCTCTGCATGAGACCACTTCCCAATTATTTAGCTAGTAACATCAGCAGCAGAACACCAACTTGCCTGGGGAATGGGAGGCAATCAACCATTACATAGCCATTTGAACCTAGACGCTGCATACATGCTCAACTCCCTGAAGACGGAAATGTAATGACACAGATTACTGAAATGATAGCTCTTGCACAAGCAGGCCTTTTATTTTTTCCAGTGGTGGAAGATACTAGCTCAATTGATAAACTTGTTACAACCCATTGCATTCCATCAGAAATTCTAGTCAGCTGTAATATCATATTTTCTTTTCTGCAGAGCCAGGAAAATAAAAAATAAACAACAGGATGGGCTATAATCTGTTTCTCCCCCGTGGACATCTAAAGTTATGCTTGAATATTTTTTTTTGCTGTAGCATGACAAGTTACCTCTGATTCAAACCTTGTCATGACATAAGGTAAGACGCTAATTACTTACCTAAACTGTTCCATGTCTCATAATGTCTCATACTTGGCAATTTTTTGTTGTTATTATTATTATTATTATCCTCTAAAATACCATCTTCCTGAGGCAAGCATTTTAAGTGATATATAAAGGTGTGGTTAATCATGAGTCATTATCACAACCTTAGTACAGCAGGGACAAAAGGGAAGCAATCTGATATCAAAGTGAAGATGGGACAAACTTGAAAACGAAATTTGCACTTAGCATTAAGAAACAGGGATATAATTCCAGATTGGCTGATCAAAGCAGTGGGATTGAGAGTGTTTGAACTCTTATTAAGGTAATCATACAAGCTGCTGAAACATTAGCTTGCTGGTAAGACCTCTTGCTTAATTGCTGAAATGAAAACTATTTATAAAATGGCCTTATTCCTAGAGGCACAAGTAAAGGAGAACACCCGTCCTGCATGAGAAAACCTCCCATATTTTGTGTTTTATAGAAGTTTCACCTCGAGATCCTGATATATATCTTGGTGAAGGCTTTGTCTCCAATAAAGTAATCAGAGCACACAAAAGTAAATTTTAGGACTGACCTCCTGAGGCTCTTGGTCTGGTAGCATGGTACCTGGGAAGCCAGGGATACCAGTGAGGTATTTTCTCTATTCACTTCATTGCAGATTGATCTTTCAGCAGATGGGTGAGTAAGTGTGTATCTGGGCACGTTTCTAAACAAAAACTCCAGTTGTTATTCCTGTAAAACATCCTAGAAGGCCCCTCCATGCACACATACCCCTCTCCTATCTTACTTGCTTTCGAATTTCAACCCAAACCAGGAAAGAAAATGGGTAGAAAACCAAATGATACTTTTAAACTGATACCACATGGCTTCTAGGTCTGAAGTGGGTATACAGGGCTGTGTGCTGAACAATAAGCAAGGGAACCTCTTACAGCTTGAATCTTTTTAAACATGATGTGACAGCCTGTTGCATGTCAGAAAGATGTGGACAAGTGAAATAACTGTGGACATGCAATGACTATGCAAATTGTTTGTAGCAGTAAAATAAAGCCTGAAATACTAAATTAAGTATAGGATCCTGCCTGGAGAGGAAGAGTGAAAAGTCAGGATTATTAGCTCCATAAGTTGTTCTTTCTTATGTGAAATCATCTGATGCTTGAAATGTCTTTCAGTGTATTCACTTACTGGTTTACCGGGGATTGCCAAACTAAAACTATTGCAGTTGAACAGTGTAGTGCGCCTGTTGCCTTCCCTTTTACTGCTTCTGGAACTGCCTTTGTGGAAAGCTACAAAGTACATTTTGACCTTCCAGGTAAATGCATTTAAAATGGCAAAAGGGCCTCCCCCAAGTCTTTACAGTGGCAAAATTGAGTAAGCAAAAAAAAAAAAAAAGAGGAGGGAGTGGGAGAAAGAAGGAGACCTACATTTTCAGCCTTCGAAAAGCAATGCTATATTTACTAATGATCTAAAATTTGAATTGTATTAAAGTATTGAATTCTGGCAGGTTGGTTTGGTTTTGGGTTTTTTTCCAAAAGAAAATATTTATCAGATCCTCTTATTAGGGATTTTCTCTTTCTTTTCCAAATCCACATTCCTCGGGGGACTGGTGACCCCTTTCCCTCCTTCTAAAAAATAGATCTCCAAAGGCAACACATCTCCCTTAACACGTCTCTCCTCTTGACAAGGAGCAATCATGACAAGATGAGAAAACTTAGGCCTGTCACTTGTCCCTTCTGCAAACCAGTATATGCTCATCAACCAGTTAACCTACAACTGGTATATATTTCTGATGACAGCGTTATCTAAGAGACAAGGCTCTAGCATGTGACTCAGGAGACCTGGGTTCTATTTCTGATTCTGGTACCAAGCCACTGTGTGACATGGGTCTTATCACTTCTCTTCTCTGCCTGGTTTTGCCTTAACCCTTTTTGCCTATTGAGAAATAAATCGTGGAGTGAGGGGGGATTAAGGTTCTTTACGATTGTGGTTATCACTATAACACTAATAGTGTGTGAAAATAAAGCATAGAAGATGGGTATACAAAAAAACCAAGATACGTGATCTTGTTCCACCCTTCGTAAGGATGGAACAAATACAGTAAAAGACAACGCAATGACTGTGGGCTTTGTCATTAAACTAACCCAGTGTTACTTTGCAATTTTTTTGCATTATTTTCTACAAACAGTGAAATTACTGGTATTTATTTCACTAAAACTTAGACGCTATGTCATCTTTCCTGTTTCCCTCTTGGCAGGACAAGACAAATGGTCATAATGTTCTTTTTGTAGTGAAATTTTAAGATATAGCAAAATATGTTTGAGGGCTGTGAACTGATTGACCTCTAAAATACTGTTTTTCTGGCTGACCTTCTTCTTTTTAAAAAGAAAAAAAATCAATTCATTTGTGCCTGAACATCTCAAGTTTGAAGATCAGCATTAGATTGTCATAATCTTTATTTAGTACAGTGTTGTGTTGAGTTATTTGTTTAAAGCTGACGCTTCCTGACAGTATTAGGTTACATCTGAGGGAGATACTGTGAGTTGTGTTTGAAGCTGCGTCTTGGATTTACTGCAGCTGCTGTAAATATCAGCTAAGCAACCTTCATAAATTATGCTAAAGGCATTTCTCAGTTATATAAGAATTATTCTGGTATGTAAATGAATTTCTGCCATCAGATACTTGTAAACTATTATAAAGTTAGTGAATATATGGCATTTAAAATTTTACATTTAAGGGTCATTCCAGTTTACAGTAGTATGAACACATATGTTGTATTCTGTATAGCACACATGCAAAATTGACCTTTCCATTAGTGTAGCTGTAATAGTTATAGTTCTTCTTGAGCCTGGCACAATTTGCAAATGTATAAGAAATGGGGAAGGTTTATAGCTCAGATATTGTACAGTTGGAGAAAGAGGTTACCCAAATATACATTATAAACATGCTTTACTCTGAGCACTGTGCACACAGTCCTCACAAGGCAGCAGAAGCTCAATATTGCAACAAGCAAACACAGATGCTTTTGAAGGAAAGAAAACTGCTGTCCTCGCTGGTGAAGCCATGAGACAGAACCCAGCGCTGTAGAGAAATTACTCGTACAGCCTTCCCTTTGATTTTGAGGTAGTCTAGCCTGAGTTACGCAAGTAGATTTTACAGGGTAAGACCAAATGAAGTTAGGCAACTTATTTAGATTAAGCAGGAGTTGTCAGCCAGAGTCCAGGCTCAGCCCAGTGGTCAGTCATTCCCCATGGACAATCCTTAGCTCCGTCATTGTGGGGTTTGAATGAGCAGCTCCATTTCTGGGTGCCATCTCTTTAAAATTCATAGCACTCAGCTGCAGTCCTTTACATCTAGAAGCACATGTACACACACTCAAACATTGCTCCCTTGCACTGATTTTAATTTTGATCTTTCACTCTCAATGACTCATTTCTGATGAAGGGAAATGACAGGAAAGAGCGAGCCTTGGGTCAGCTTTTACATCTGAAGACATAACTGATCAGCTGGCAACATAAGTCCTCAAAACAAAATCCCATATACTCTATCCCAGAGGAATAAGCCAGTTTTATATGGCTGCCCTAAGGCTTGCAGTGGCAGGAGCTCTTCTGCACAAGTCTAGGAAGGATTCCTGGTGGGATAAATTGTCCAGTTCTGCATGTCACATAAGACACTAAGCAAATACAAGCACCAGGTAACTGAACTGAATACATTTTGGGCCACCTGGGCATGTGCAAGGAAACCATTTACAAGGCCAAAGACACCTGGTAGTGGCAGACATTGTAGGAACTCTGGGATAATCTAAGCCTTGGTGTAATGAATCATGCCTGGCCCTCAATTATTAGGAAGAGCAGACTGAAAATGAGTAAGAGATTGGAGCAATAATAGACTCTTCAGTGACACAGTAATGATGGCAGCTTAAAGGTGACTGCTGGCTGGATGGCCAGGAAAAGTAAATATACTATAAATCATTTGGCTGCAGGAGTTTGGCTCTAGGCATGCTTCTCAGCTTAGGCACTCATATACTTTCACTCATAGAAAAGTTCTAGTGGAGCTGGCTGTAGAGAATGCATAAGGAATGTGTAATCCCCTCTTCTAAATATTGTGCACCTTTGGGCCATGCCCTATCCTCAGTCTTTGTCTTATCCTTTTCCACTGGCAGTCCTGGGACTTCCAAATATAGGTCAGTCTCTCCTCTTCTGCCCCTCCTCTACCTTAGAAAAGAAGGCCAAACCTCAGTACTTCCCTCCTCCCTTGATACAGTAGTGTGACAGAGCAGCATGGATCTTTGAGTTACCAGCCCTTCATGCCATCAAACCATATCATTTTATTGTAGTAAGAGAGACCTCTGTGGAGATTCTGAACTGCCTGTGCCTGCCTCCACCAAAGTGAATCTCCGCTAAGGGATAAATGAGATGTATGGATTACCTCTGTGATGCATTTCATAGCTGCCCTTGCACTGAGGGAGCCCACTAACCCCAAGCCAATATAGGGATAAGAATTCAGTAATTAACTGTAGAGACACAAAATTAAAACTTTAGAGTCATTATAAAGAAACAACTGCCCATTTAGTACCTAGTCTACAGTAGCATCTAGCTCCTCCAGCCAAGGCTGAACACATGGTGTGCAAACATGTCTGTATGTATAAGATCTTGCAGTGTAAAATGTCAAGTGACATGGAAAAAATGGGAGGAAAGTATGATAGTCAATTATATTTATAAAGGGCCTGATCCCAAGGCCATTACTGAATCTTTCTATTAACTTCAACACTAGCTTTGGACTAAGGCCAGGTATATTTGCAGTGGCAGTGAATCTATTATTATATCTTTCGGTCTGCAAAATCAAATTGTAGGAAAGGAAGAATTCTTACAGTGCAGAATGTACTGAGCTATCACCTGCTTTTGGCAAAAAAACTGTAATGTAGTTCTCCTATAATAAAAACAATAATAATTCTTCAGTCATAGCTTTATGATTAAACAACATTGAGGCAATGCTTTTTTTCTTCTTGTCTTAATTTGCATAATTCCCAAGCTGCAGTGCAGAAAAACCTTTCGAGATATTAACTAGATTATAAAAATGTCATGTCAGATTTGAAAACTGTCACTTACAGGAGCATTTTAATTATGAATAAAATAAAAAAAAAGAGAAACTGCTTTTCCTGTGGCAATAAGATTTTGCATTATGCACAAACACTAAAGCTTAGAAATGTTCGAAGGCTGAAAAGTAAAAGTAAGATAAGAGAATGGATTATTCTGGAAAATAGGCAAAAGTAAAACTGATAAAACATTACTATTCAAATGATATCTTTACAGGAGTCATTACAACAGAATTAATGTTGTTGGAACACAGAGAGTAGCAAGGTTATAAACCATTCAAGACAGTAAGCCAGAGATTTATTTCAAGAAATGAATCCTAGTGTTCGTAGCAACAGATTAGTACCCAGAGATCCAGCCAAGGGTGTGCAGGAAATGCATGGGACCTTACACCATAAAGCACACATGCACAACTCAGCAGTGAAGAACATCTTTATATTTGGCAGCAATAGATTACCTGAGTGCTATGAAGGATACTCTGATTTCGCTGAGGCTACTCACATACTTCAGTTCATTCCTAGGCTCTAACGTGGCTCTGTCCCTGAATGTCTGTCTTCCGTTAGCGTTAACAGACATCACTAGTTTTCCCAAACATTTATCTCATGAGTGGGACCATGGGCTGCCTCCAGCCTCCTTTCCCTCGAGGATGTATCCAGAGCCAAGGTCTACACAACATGGGCAAGAAAAGTTACATCTACTCCTAATTGCATCGTGGCTTGATTTATCCAAAAGTAAAATGCACTAGAATACTTGGCAGCCTTAGGGAGACATTGTGGAGACACAAAGTATATCAGGAAAATATATTACATGGTGGGGAGCCCATAAACCCTTCAGCAGAGGTAACCACACATCAACTCAGATCTGGAAGCAGCTTAGCTCCGTTTACACTAATTTGGCAGCCCAGTGCCAGCACTGCACAGGCACGACAACCTCACATGCACAAAAGCCTGTCACATGCCTGACAACCACCGTGTTGCTCTTCAGCACATGGTCTTCCTGGCTTGGATTATCACCAGCCTAGAGAGGACTGCATCATGCCCTGTTGCACAATGCAGACATACTGCAAGGGACAGCTGCAAGTACTCGCCTGCCAGTGAATATGTTTCAGCTGCTTACCCACGGTGAGGTTTTTGCTGATGCGTCTTCACTGCCACTGCTTTCTCTTGATGCCAAATTAAGCATCTCCTGTGCTGCAGCTACCATTTCCACTACAGTGTGGATAAGCCCCTGGTGAACATGCAAGGCTTTTTGGAAGAGTGCTTAACTCTGAGTAACACCATTGTTCAGCTGCCCTGATAACCAGGGTGGAACCCTTCTGCATCTAAATTAGATAAAATCTGTATTCTTTGTGGAGGCAGAAAAGATTTGCAATTGTTGAGATATCCTAAAGATGATTAATTTAAAGCCCGAAAATAAATAAAATCATTACTACCATCTATTCTCCTGACAAAGATTTTTCAGCGGAGGAGAATAAAGCATTAACAACCCCACATTTAGGTAGGAGCTGGAGTATCTGCTAAAGTGGTATTTCATGTTTAAACAGACTTAAATTTACCAGATCTAATGGATAACAATATTTCAAAAAGAGACTTAATCTATTTCATTACATTTTATATTACTTTGTTTAATAAATCATCTTCCGCTAGAAGCCCAGTCTAAGATGAATTTAACGGACTTTATAAATGATGGGTCAATATCAACTTTGTCATAAATTCATTTTTACTTTGGATACAGGCCCGGTGGGTACTTTTGTATTGCTTTCTTGCAAATGTTCCATAATTCATAATTAACTTTGACTTAAAAATGTGACAATGCATTTTCTTTTGTCAAGTGTGGGATTTTTCCCTTTAATTTTTCAGTGAAGAAAAAGTAATACTACTTTAATTACGGGTTTAGGTAATGCTAATTTCAATTTACTTTTCTGTGTTGCATGGGATGGTTTGAAATCCATCTAGCAGGAAGAACAGGATTAAAAATACACACAGGCAAAAACAATGCATAGAGGAACAAGTCTAATGGTTGTCAATGGTTCAGGGAGCTGCAGGGGGAATTCACGATCCTTAATGCAGACAGAAATATTTGTTTCAGTTCTCTTATTACTCACATATTGGCTTTTGCAGATATTTACAGCAAACTTCAACATTTCTGTGTTAGCAAGGAAATGAGCTTGAGGCAGGAGGAAGTTTTGTTGTACAGATAAAACCATTGACTGGAAATGTTCCATCTATGTGTGGGACCTGAGGGTGCCACTTTCCAAAAAAGCCAAAAAAAAGATGGCCCCCAAAAATAATCTGATTATTGCAAGACATGATCTTTTGGAACAATCATGACATTTCAGTGTGAGTGGAGGATGTCTCAAGGTTACAGTTTGGATGGGAACAACTGCAAACTTGGCTGTAAATGAGTGGTGGGTCCAATGTGGAAAGCAAGTCAGCCAAACAGATTGAATACAGTCTTCAACTATACGTTGTACAGGAGTGTGGAATGGGAAAGGAAACAGAATGTAAAAGCAACATATGGGGACCTATTTTAGCCTCAGAAACATGACTTAACATCTGCTGACTTTGTATGGCTTTCTTTTCTGGAGTTAATAATTTGCAACATCCAGTCTAGAAGATAGGACGGTGGATCCTGCTGATGATGAACAACTCCCTCTGATATGAGTGTCACCCATGAGAGCTGCACTATTGAATTCAAGTCTCACTTGATTCCATTCTGAAATGCAAGATTGGAATGCTACCTTCAGCTGAAATCCGTCTCTGTTGGTCCATCTGTAGTTATACTTTAACAAGACAACCTACAAGCTACACAGTTATGGCTGGTGCAGAGAATTCTGAAGCAGTCTTTCTGATAAATTCTTTTAATTGTGCTAGGTGCAGGAGAATACAGTCTCTAGAAATTTATTGCATATCTCTCCACTGCCTCAGGGGAGATTAAATGAAGGGAGCAAGCAGCAATCCTGTGTAAAGAAACCATTTATCACAGGACAAAGTCCCAAAAGTCAACCAAAATCTGAATGTCCACTTCCAGGCTTATCGCACAACTTGAGCAAAGGCTGAGTTCTTTGCTAATCAAGAATTTTCAGTAACTTCAGAGAAAATTAATTACCACATCTGAGCACCTATACAACAGAGAGCAGAATCTGGTCTAGGAAACAAGTCAAGTCCCCCCACAAGTAAAAGAGCATGATGGAAATGTTACTCCATGGCAGACCTCACAGTCAAACTGTTGTTTTTAGTAAGTTCAAAACTGAAATGAAAACATTGAAAAGAAAGCAAAGAAAAGCAGAAATGCAGTAGGTGCAAAAGAGCAAACCTGGAATCTGCAATTACCCTGCTGCATGTTGCTGCATTGTTCTGTTTTGCAGTCATTTTCTCATGTATCAAGTTGGGAATAAAATGAGAGTGATCTCATTCACATTCCGAAGGCAGGGTACTTGCTGAGAAATCTCAAGTATGGCAGTTCAGGACATCTGTGCTTCTGGTTCCTCTTAGCTTCAATGATCAGCATTCCTTCTTCTAGCCTGTTCTGCTCTACCATTCAGCACCTACAAAGGTAGTTTTGAACGAACCCACCTGTGACTTGATTTCTCATTGTCCTGGGCATGGAAAAAGCCTTTGATGGTGAAGGGTTTTATAAGCTCTTTGATCATCTTACGAGGTGGCAGCCAATAGCACCTATCAGCACAGAGATAAGACACTGCATATTACATTTTCTCACTTCTTTCTGGTCTCTTTTGTTTTAAAAGCAAAATTGTATGTTTTCCGCCCTGCAGGTACTCCACCTGAAATGAGAGTATGGTGAGGTTTCCTTACTTTGTTATCCTATTTGGCCACACTTATCAGATCACAACCTGGAAAAGATTCTCTGTGGAGGTCTTTTGGGTGGGTGATGGATGAATTGCAGAGGAAAGAAGCAGGTAGCTTTAGAGGGGATTGAACTCTTGTGTCCTCTCTTGGCTTGGGCACCGATGTGTTTCAAGCCTTTTTCACAGTTTTCTCCTACCTGATCACTAACACTGTTTGGAAAGAGCTCTCTTTTCTTTCCCATTAATCACCTCTGGCACACCACTGGCATTTTTCTTTTTCTCCTGTGTTCAAGGTCAGCCTTATCCCGTGACAGAAAACCATGCACTGTGTCTTCCAGTCATAGATCTGAAAATGTATGGAAGATGTACGGCTTTGATTTCTTAATCTGTTTTATGCAAGAATGTTCTGCTATTGCAGCTTAACATCCTGCCTGATAAATGCATCATGAGCACATCATCAGTCACTTTCTAGCTTTTTTCCCAAAATTCTTTTTTTTTCCAGTAGTAAATGAGGGATGATTTGGCTGAAGTCAAAGCTGACACTGTCAGTTAGCTCCCAGGCCCCCTGTGAGAGCATGGCGTGCTTGCTGGGACCTTGATGAATTCTGCAAGGGCTTTCAGATGCTGATTGTTTTTTCCTGTTTGAACTGGATATGGAAACACCTGTCAGTAACCGTATGTGCTCCTTTGCTCAAGGCTTGTATTATCTAGTGGTTAGAGTGGCTTTTAATCCCTGGCGAGAATTAGCCCAAAAATGCAGGACTTTAAAAGTGTACTCTTATTCAGTTGGAAGTTAGGAAAATGTCTTACCTTTGCCAAGGATCATTCCAGTCTTTGATGCTATATATTTCTGTTGTAGTCAAACATCATGAAAAACAGTATCTTTCTAAGCAAACAAACAAATACAGAACCAGCTTTAAGAATAGGCAAAATGGGTGTCTACTTAGCTTAGTAAGAAGTCAAGGATGGAGAAAGAAAAGGAAATACATCCAAAAAGGTGCCACATTTCTTGTTTGGAAGCCATATTTGTTTCCTGTTAGAGTTGGTGACAGTGATGAGTTTAATTCTCCTAGTAATTTCCTGGGAAGTTTGGAAGTAAGCAGGAACAGGGACCAAGAGTCAGCTTTCATTCCCTAAAGAGTAGGCAAACATCAGGATTGCGTAAATTAGCAAAAAAATTTGGCTGTGCTGTTTTGTTTAAAGTCCTATGATTGGGTTAAAATTCACTGTTAGGCTAAGAATTATAGCCAGGTATATGTCCATTAGGAGTTGCACTTAAGTTCCAGTTTAACTGGCCAAATTTTGTTTCAGGCTCCTGCTGCCCACATGTAGCTGGCCCCTTACAGCAAGATTTCTCATGGGAACTTTTCTATACAGATGGGCAAGCCATTTCAACTGTTGATCTTCACAACCCTCCAAGCTAGCAGAGGGTATTTTCAGAAACAGATATTTCCAAATTCTCCAGGGAGATTCAGGGAGTGCTTCTAATTCTAGAGGCCTTTGAACAGAGCTTCAAAACTGAATTACTAAACCCTTTCCAATTTCAGAAAAATGTTTAGTTCAGATTCTTGGACAAAACCTCTGAGGTCTTGTTTTGTATACCTGTCACATTTCAGACTCACTTTGAATGTCATATTTAAACAGAAGCTTCATATAGATTTGGGCCTGCTGCCATTCTCCATGCAGAATTCACAATGATTTGAGAGGGAGGCCCGGTAGAAAGCTACCAGACAGAGTCTCTATAGTTTTAATAAGTGACAGAAAAGCTTTTTTTGCTCTTGGAAAAGTCAGACAGAATTCTACAGATAAAAAGTGAAAATGTTCTGCATGATAACATAAACAATTGATTTTGCCAACTTTTCAGCAGTTGTAATGGTGAGAAACATTTTATCGACAAGCTCTATAAGCTTCTTTTGAGAACTTTGCCATTTAATAATTTCTAAAACAGAAAAGTAGAGGGAAGGTAGGGAAGAGATGTGATAGGCCAACAAGAGTGCTGACCCCATGCTAAGGTAATTCTAATGCAGTGAAGCTTTAGAGCCTTTCTCTTTCATTAATATAAATCAAAATCTACTGAATGAATTCAACTGTGCTTCTGGATTTGATTATTCTTTAGCTGAATAAGCAGAGAACAAGTGATTAAATTCATCACCAATTTTTAGGTACACAGCTTTCCTTGTGCATTGTCCTTCACTAACCGAACTTACTTAGCTCATGGTATCAGGGAAATCAAAAGGAATTGAAAACCAAAGAACTAAAAAGATATGAAGAATGGCTGGCAAGTTGCTGGAGGGAGCTAGCAGTTGCAGCTATGCTATTGCTTACTTCATTTTTTGTGTCCCTTTTCTGCAACCGTCTGTTGTTGTTAGTATTTCAAGCTAACTCCTGCCCTCCCTGGATT
The DNA here is from genome assembly GCF_965638725.1 of Aptenodytes patagonicus. NCBI lineage: Eukaryota > Metazoa > Chordata > Aves > Sphenisciformes > Spheniscidae > Aptenodytes > Aptenodytes patagonicus. The sequence goes on from NC_134963.1 coordinate 5,045,606, forward strand.
CCACTGTCTTTAATGGAAGCAATAATGAGCCTTGAGATATTTGTACCATAACAGCCTTTGTTCACAAGTGTCTCTGATATCTTGAGAGAACGATCCTGGAAGGGAAAATCTGCTGTGTTTCTAAAGTACAGGAATGGGTACTTTAGACAAGTTGCTACCCTCAGCTGCCATCTGTAAAATTGAGATATTAATAATAATTCCTTTTCTCCTGTCCTTGTATGTTCAGAGAGAAAACTCATGAGAATACAATTGTCTGTTATTTTCCCCCTGGACAGTGAGACTCTGATCTTGGTTAGGGCCCCAGCATGCTACGACTATATAAAGAAAATTCTGTCTCATCATGGTTTTGTCAGTGGTGACTAGTAGCCTTGGGAAGGGACCTTCAGAAATGCACTGCTTTCAACTTGAGTCTGCTCAAACCGAACTAATGAATTTTACCAGTGACTTTAATGGGGTATGAATTACTTTAATGGGAGGCAAATTAGGCCAGCTTGAAACACATTTAGAAATCCCAGTAATGAGGTACCACATAAGCCTTCTTCTGAAGTACCAAACTGGACTTTACTGGTTTTTGTTGTATGCGTGCAAACACTGTGCCCAGAGGTGAGTTTCACTGTGTTCTAGTATTGCAAATCCATTATGGATACTGCATGATTATAGGCAGTAGCATGTGAAGAATACGGCCTATGGTATTAGCTGAATAGGTTCCGTTGGAGCTGATGGGCATCACAGTTGAGTAACACCTGTAGGATTTGGCTCCACTGTTTGTATTGTTATTAATTTGCTGTCGTGTACAGTAAGCAATTTTTCATCTTCAGAGTTTTGTGACGTCTTGCCATGTCAGCAGAGACAGGATTGATTCAGGAAAGGACATTTCAGTTATTTTCTCTCTGACTGTACAGCTCGGGAATCTGGCATTTCTGACATGAGTGAAGGATAAGAAAAAATGAGAAAGTCTACGCTTTTATTCACAATATGTTACAAACAGCAAATGGCAGATAAATTGACATATATTAAATTTCACAGTTAATCATATTTCTGGTCCTGTGCTCAGTTGCGAAGAAACTATTGAGGATAAGGGCGAGACATGTATCAAATGAACTGGCATATCATACATACTGGGATAGGTCCCCCACATTTACCTTTGTGATATAGGGGATATAGAAGGGAACAGCAGATGATAGTGTAGTACAATTTCCCAGACTGAATTCTTCACACTGTAGTTTTTGCTTCCTGGATTTCTAGGTGTGAGATTAGCCTGGAGGTCTCGTAGTATTAGTTTTGGCCTGAACTTTACACTGTATGAAAGAAAGTGAGGTTTAGTTACTGGGAGAAATGAACAAATCACATTTACCTTGTTCTGCTGTTGACCTTGTGAGCAACCTAGGTCATTTTAGCTACCTTGTTCCTTGTTTATGATCTCCTTTCCCTTTGCAACACAAATAATCAATAGCTGCACTATACCTCCACTGTAAAGGTTGGAATAATGCTGCACAGCTTTATTTTTGCTCAAGAAGCTTAATGCTGGAATATTAAGGAGTTGGGAGATGAATGGTTTCCTCAGGAAAATAATTAGGTATCATGGTATGTATGGTTCAACCCAATGTCATAATAATTATTTAGGCATTGGCATTAAGTTCACCGGAATTTTTTTTTCTCTGGTATTAAGAATGGAAAGCATTTTGACTAATAGCTTAAAGCAGCTGCATCTGCTATCATGGTACTGGGCATCAAAGTGAACGATAATGCAATGTTCCATCTCTGAAATATTAATAGGCACCTTGATTTTCTGAGTTTCTGTCTTCAGTGAGTGCCTTAATCATTGTGGGGTGATATGATTTATTCAAAGATTGGCTTAAAATCTAGAATGACAATGGTGTTTTCCAACTAAGGAAATAATACCCAGGTACTCTAAGCACAGTACTTCATACTTAGACCAGGGGCATACAGGTATAACAAAAGCAAAACAGGACATGGAATATAAGCCCATCTGAAGGCAGATCATGTGAGAGGCACTCTTTCCCAAATGTTAGGGCACATGATAAGAAACTCTGTCTGTATCCTGAAGGAAGACTGTAATGTTGGGATAAGGCTGTATTCCAGAACTGTCTTGGCAGACAAAGGTTATCTGATCCTAACCTGGATAATTCTTATCGGGGTGGAATGTGAATGGCACAGTACCTACACAGACTGAGTGCACAGGGGCAAGCATTTTCAGAAGAGATTAAAGAAAGCCCAGTGCCATAGACTTCTCTGAAAACTCTAGCCTGAGTAGCATGCATTCATAACCCATGTTAACAGATCACTGTGTGTGATCTGAAAAGAACAGACTGATGTTTCAGAGAGGATTTCTTATCAGTGTTATCATCGGACATTTGGGGAAACAGGATCCATTTGCTAAGCAGGTCATGTATTTAAGAGATGGTTTCTTCTGTAGTCATGAAACATCTACCTAAGCACGTATGTCCCTTAGCCAGAGGCTAGAGGAGGGTTTACAATTCCAGTTGTGAGCATAAATATAGCTCTAAATAGCATCTGGACCATGAAACCAAATTTAAAATACTGAATTGCAGGCGTTTAAGGGGAAGGCAACCTGACTAATGCTCAATAATCACCAATTTCAGATGAAACTCATAAGGAAAAACAAGACGAGAGAGAGATTATGGAATGATTCTGAATTTCAAAATAATTGTCAAGAGCATAGAATCTAGCAAGTGAATTCTGTCAGTGACTGAAATTGAAGCAAAATTAAAATTTGCTTATAAAATGTGAATTCCTATATCTAGCTTCATCCTCTTCCCACATGAATGTAACTTTCTGTCCTCGAGCTACAGTCTTCCACAGGGAGCACACAGCAACAAAAGAAAACTTAAGAAAAAAGGCTTATCTCTATTTCCCAAAATCACAAACCCTGGTTTTCAGAAAAAGGAGACAGAAGTGACAGCTTTAGGACAAAGGTAGGTTAGATCAAATGAAGCCAATTTGATATGTGCCTAAAAAACTAAAAAAAAAAAAAAAAGAAGTCATAATGAGAACATTCAACTTCTTTCCCAGAAGAAGGGTAAGTGGATTTAACGGAAAATATTTTTCCTTTTGATCTTTGTATGTGGGTATAAGTATTACAGAAAAGCAGCAGCAACCATATATCATGGTGATGACAGCATCTGGATACATAAATATAAGAAAACTCCCTGTATGTGAAAGTTTGTCCCCAGTAATATCAGAGAAAAACTCCAATTAACTGCAAAGGAAGGGAGGGGAAAGATTTCACCTCAAATAATTTTTTAAGGACAAAAAATCTGAATAGCGCCATTAAAAGAAAGGTATCCTACTACCTACCCACAGCTTAATCATCTTCTTACACAAAGACAGACTTCTTTTAAAAATCTAACCGGAGATGTAAGATATCTTTAAGGAACTTACTAATGCTGAGATGCTTATGTTTAAGCATGAGTAATTTCACTAAAATTGTTGGTACTAATCATCTGCTTCAGATTTAACGTGTGCTTTAGTTCTGTACACACTGGTGTCATAAATTGCAGTGCTGCAAGGCACAAGCACAGCAATTACTCCTAAGTTTAAGGAAGACCGTCCCCTAGGAGCCCGTTATTACTTTACTGTTGATGAACATGAAGTTCAATAGAAAATCTGTTACTAGACACAGTCAGCTAGATAAACCTCTAGCATCTTTCATTGCAGAACTTTCTACAGCCTTAAAATATTGTGTAAAAAAGCTTTGTTTAAACTAGGTGAGAGGCAATGAAATCTCAAAGATTTTACATGAGGTTAAAAAACTTGGAACTCATTGCTCTGAAGGACCATGAATAAGATTGCCTTTGAGCAGCTCTTCCTAAACTGTGGGTTATATCCTCTTCCAGCTACAAGTCCCTGTGTTGAATGTGAGGTAAATAAAATGTTTATTAACATACCAATGTGCCACTCTGGTATTTTCTCTGAACATTTGGGAAACCTGTAGAGGACTTTCCAAAATCTCATTATATTAAAGAAAAAGTGATTTTAGTTGCAAGATGTGAATTATATGGATGAGTGAGCATCAGTAAACAAGCTGAGTTTAAACTGATACCTTGGAAAACCTATTTCTAAAAACAATTAGTGACGAATTACTTTTAGCACTTGGGAAGGTCATTAAACTACATTAGCAAGTGCAAAAAAAATTCACAGCTCAAAGATGGGGATGGAAATCTATGAAGTTTTTTCCAGCCGAGGAAACAAACTGGGCAATGCAAATTGTCAGCTTGGGTTCAGGAAACAAACAGCACACCTGCATTCAGTGCATATAGCAAAGAAGTTCAAAGGGGCCACAAGGTACATAGAACAGCAAAGCCTTTCAAATGCTCCAATAGCTCTCAAGCATCACGTTCATCTTAAAAATATTTCAGGGTTTCAAATTGACCAAAAATTGAGGTCAATATTTTTTGTGCCACTCTAGCAGTTCAAAGGCTTATCCATTCGTACTCTTTGTAAATGCTGCTCTATCAAACTCTTTCGTCACCACCTTGCCACTCTTAAGCCAGAGAGGAGAAAAATGGGGAGCCCAAGAAATAAGTATAATAGATCTACTGTCAAAATTGTATTTGAGGCAATCAATCTGTAAAATGACCTAGGAGGAGTTCCTAAGGAACCTCAGCATGTTGTATCTGCTGGGTTTTGATACTAATATACAATTTACAGAATTCAAAATTGAAGCAAAGAGCTAGTTGGAATTTTTTTTTTTTAATCATGTTCACATTGGGCTGTACATTGTGATTGTCTGAAGGAAGCTACGCTCTCTGGACACAAGATCTGTCAGATGCAGAAGCAACAACATCACTAAGGTGGGCTGTGAATTAATGATGTGGATTAAAATATTAAAAGGCTATCCCAAGTAAAGAGGACAGTTAAGGTTAAAACAGGGGTTGAGAACACAGCTTGTGTTCTGGACTCAAGCTTCAGTTTTGTTTTCCTTTGGACTTGGTCTGTGATTTCATTATCAATGTGAAAGAGGTACAGGAACTTCATTTCCTCATGGATCATACCAAGGCAATGACACCTTTTAGCACCCTCTGTCTGTTTAGACTGACACTAAAAATCATGTCCTCAATGAAACTAGCTCATCATTTAATCTTCCATAAAGTGCTACCAAAATACAAATAATGCAGGCTGCCCTGGGAGAGCTATCTCACCTTGGTGATGTAGAGAAAGAAAGGTGGAAGAGTTTTACCTGAAGAACCTAGTATTTTGGTGTCTTTGTACCACTACAGATAGCAGAAGAAAGACTTATCTGAAATACAGAAAAAAGCACAAACTAGACCAGAGGCTCTGCCCAGCCAAGGTTTTCATGAGTGTCTCCTGCATGTCAGTTTCTGATGGAGAGGAGAAAAATTAAGCTATCTATTTTTCCTAAAAAAATAAACAATGCCGATGTTCTCCTGACAATCTTGATCTTCAAGTAAAAAAAAAGGATTAATAAACCTGTGATTACTGCAAACCGTCCTCTATTTTTTCTGCTTGGTGACAGGCAAATACCGCTCCATATAAAATACAGAAGACTTCACATCTCATTTCAATAGGATGTTGTTCCAGTAATCACTGAGTTCAGTTTAAAAGTAACGAGTTATTTGAAAGAAATTTAGGCAAAGAGGAGAGGCAAAAGTAGAAGATAAGGTAGTTAGTTACAAGGCCAGATATCTATCTAAAGTCATGTTTCCTTCTAGTCAAATAGACTGTAATATCAATGGATTTTCTCATCTGACCATACATCAGAGCAGTGTGTGTAAAAAAGTTCTCATTACTTTAAATGTATGACTTAAATTGGCAAAGAGAGAGAAGTCAAATTTTTTCAAAGCTCCTCAGTGTATGTAAACAACTTGGTGTCTAATTCTGTTTGTACCTTTGACACTCGCTCTTAAAAGAGCCAAATTGGACAGTTTTTCCTTAGGTAAAACACCCATATAAATCAGCGCATGGGAGGCACAGGGACAGGAGAAGGGATGAAATTGAGATCCTTTGGGCCACAGAATATATGAATTCCTTTTAATGAGATTTTGATTACAAGCAGTAGTGCCTTGGAGCAAAAACTGCAGCAATAATCTCTAATGTATTACTTTGGAGGAGAAATTTAAACATTATAACGTTAATCCAATGAATGTCCATTTAGGCTAGCTAATGATGAAACACTGTATATTACATAGTGCTAACCAACTAATATGAGGAAAGATGTCTTTTATGAGATTATGTAAAAAGAGATCAGTTTCATCAAGAATGCAGCTACTCACTTGGAAACCTTCCAAACCAACCAAACCCATTTACTCAGTCTCAGGAATCATGGGGGATCAAAACCAGATATAATGATCTCATTTCCCCCAAGTGAAAATGCAATATGTGATTAGCCATTATTGACTATTATACAAAATGAAAAGGAGTTCAATCCCACATCCATATCCTCTCACATGGTGAAGTCTGGCTATAGAAAGAGGCCTATAAACGTAACTCTTTTGATTGGAGGATCCAAGTCCTTTCATTATAGAGACATATTTTAAAGGGAAAATGGTGGTATTATACATTACTGATAGCTTTTTCGGAGAGGAATGCAAAACTTCCAAAACAAACCGCAAAATGGGTGAATTCAGTGTACAGTGCTTCAGTATCAGTTCAAAATTCACAAGAAGTTTATCAAACCATTTGCGTAAGTTGGAGTATAAAAAAGACCGAGCTGCCTTTCATAGACTCTTACGTTGCATTTTCCATTTGGCTCCAGTTGAAAGCTGGTGATTTGGAATGTTCTAGTCTGAATGTGTTTACGTGAACAGAATCAAAATCAACACCACAGTCCTGGGCTGTGAAGCTGTGTGATGAAAAATCTCGCAGAGACCAAAGGAGTGCTCACCTGTATGTACAGAGTTCTTTGTGGTTTTTGCCAGACCTGAAGCTCCAATCTCAAATCCTCTTCTAAGAGGTCCTGATACAAATCTCAAAGCTATAGTCAAAACATCCAATGCTAGCAGCATCCTCAAATATGGAAAGACTCAGCACTCCTGAAATCTAATTCCTTTATTTTGTTCATTTGCCTGTTTCTTCACCCTGTTTCCCCTCAGCAGTAGGACCAGTAGCAAGTGCTATTTGATCCTACACATCCCAGCAGAGTATGAGTTATGAGGCTATTTCTCTCATACATCTGCCATCCAGAAAAGAGGATAAAGGATCCAAGGATCTGGACTAGGTCTTGCAAGGAGGCAGTCTGCAGTAAGGAAGGCAGGTTAGCATTTTTTTTTTTTACAACCCTCTCAAGCTGAATTAAGTGAATAGAGGAGAAAATTGCACATCTGCACAACATTGCCATCTGAGTAGAATGAGTTGCTGTCTGTTGTGCCTGCAGAGCTAAGAAATCTGAGCAAAATGAGCAGTCCCCGGACAAAAGCTGGAACAAGCCAAGGTGTGCCTGGGAATCCTGGGTGGGTGTATGATAGCCTGATCTTCTCTCCTTTTTCATGTATATCATTTCCCCTGACACGGGATAAGGAATGGCTTCCCCACAGTGGCTAGAGCAATTGCTCCACAGGTTAGTGACTTTAGAAAAATATTTGATGCTTTTCCGATTTATTTTAATGGTGTTTAACTGTTGGAAATGAGGGAAGTTAACGTGTGCCTGTCAGAATACTCAGTGGAATACCAGCGAGCTCTTCATGTTCCTTGGTGGAAACCTAGCAGTGTAGAAACTGTCGATGCCACAGACCTGCTGTTTGAAACTCACTGCTCTGCTTATCTAGTGGATCACATAAGGCACTGCCGAGGCTAAGATACAGAGCCTGAGTTTCATACAAAACTCCATCTGCATTCTACAGCCCAAAATCTAGAGGAAATCTATTCTGACACAGCTGAATGAAAATGAATATTGCTTCTGTATTAAGATGCACTCAGGGATGTATTAAAAAACACTCCTGTGCCTCTGCAAAAAAAAAAAGAAGGGGGAAAAAAGCTTTTATTACATAGACAGTGGATGCAGTGGGAAGAAGACGAACACTGTGCCGAGCAGAAGATGCTGCAGGACAGCATGGGAGGCAGCTGGCCGTCAGCCAGCGCAGCCCGACTGTGTTGAAGTAACCTTCATGCAGCTCTCCCAGACACACGGTGCCTCCACACAGGAAAACGCAGCTTCAGCTCTGCAGCAGAGCCAATGTGTTACACCCTCGGCACTAGCTGGGCTCCTTCAAACACCCGCTGATATGAGGAAAACACACAGAAGCTTCAAAACTAGGCTCGCTGTTGGAAAGCACAACATACACAAGCCTTTTATGTGAAACAAAGATCTTCTGCTTTATGGAACTTCCTGGTCACTGGGCAAGAGGAAGTTCCCTTTTCTTTCAGTAGCTTAAAGAATTACTTCGAGTGCTAAAATGTCCTGTGAAAAAAGGCTCCCCATGAAAGCTCAGGACACCAGACAGTCCTGGCCCAGCCATACCTGCCTGCTCCCCCGGTCGCCACCTCCTTGGCTGAGGGAGGCGCAGTGAACGGCGGGAGAATGTTGAGTGCACCAATCGGAGGAAACCTCAGCCCCCAGGCTGAGCTGGATTGGCTGAGCCGGGCCGAGGTGGGCGAGGGTGGCTGCAAAATGGCGGCAGTGAAGGGCTGGGGCGTGCTGCCTACCTCAGGAACCGCAGCTCATCAAGGGCCTTTTGACTTGGCCGGCCAAGTGCCCAGGACTGGGGTGAGGATGACTCTGTGTGTGTGTATTTTTTTGCCCTTTGATTAAGGCGTGCAATGGTTTAATACCCCTTAGCTGCCGGCACTGTAATTCCTGAGGGCTTTGGGCTCACACTGTGCTGCCATTTGCCATAGGAGCTGCAGCCGAGGATGAAGTTTGTGGCTGATGATGGAGTGCTGGGTTCAGAGTGGAGTCTTTGTGGCCCCACAGGGCTGAATGCCAGTTGCAGTAGGAGAGAACCCGATAACTCCTGATGGCCTTCTGGGCTTTGGTGTCTTGTGCAGCACGTCAGGCAGGGGTTGGTGGGGAACCCTACACTGAAATAGTGTAAAGAAATGGTGGGGAGAGCGTCCACAGCATTCATTTGTCAGGGTCTCTGCTTTCCCCTAAGAGGTAACTTTTGCTGTGAATGTAGGCTTTTATTTGTGAATCTGGTGAGTATCTTCATTGCTAGTCTTCTGGACATTGCTGTTAACTGCATAGAAAGCATTTTACATCACTTCTTGTGAGCTCTCTTAGCCTATTTGCTGCTAAGCTTTTAGCATATGCAGTCGGTTTTAGTTGGAGAACCGTTAAATGCTAGGGGTCACACCTGCTGAAAATCAAAGGCAAAGCCAATAACCAGCCAGGTATAGAGATTGGGAGAGCTGCAGAAATTAGGGGTATAATTGAATCCAGGTGTTCCATTGTCAGGTGGTTTCCTGTTAATGCTCAAGGGCCTGAGTGAGCCTACAGACTGAAAATATCTGGATGTGAGGTGGGAGGTCATAAATAAGCATGTGGTTCAGGATGTTGGGCTCTGGGGTGTGAGAATGGGGACTGCATCCTGAACTGGACTAGCTGCGTTTTTTTCTGTTCATGGTCTAGGCTTCCATGAGCTCCAAAGGTGCACCCGTTGAGAAATTGTACATGGGATGGCACGTTTACTGGCAATGTCAGCTGATGTTTTTATGATATAATTAAATAGCAATTACTTTCCTTCCTTCCTTCCTCCTCTGTCTTCCTACGGAGAGTTGTGAAAAGAGCATGTTGAGATCTATTCTTGGTGAAACTGTGCAATTGCGCTTCTTTTTTTAATTATTATTTTAGCAGGCACTTTCCCTGCATAAATCCAAAATAAGAAACCTGACAGCATATATTTGAGGCACCCAAAATCTGATGTTAGTTTTCCTGGGTCTGTGACAGTGCATTAGTAATGACTGAAATAGATATTTGTTGGATTTTTTTTATATTCTGTATCCTTTTACAAAAATAAGGGCTAATAACTATTTATTGGATATTAATATATATTAGACTGCTGCCTTTTGAATTTTGTTCTTGCTGTAAAATTAGTTTATTTGGGTCAACTTCATCCCCAGTCACGCTTGTCTTCAAAGTTCCCAGATATTTTGTGTCATTAGATTACAAAGTTAAGGTAATTTGTGATGGTCAGACTGACTTGCTTGTCTCCCACTTTCCTCACACAAATGTTTCCATAGATCCCTTTGTGTGTGTATCACCTTACACGTATAACTCTACTTTTATTGTAATTTATTCCTGTAAATTACTTATTATTAGAAACAAGGAAACTTGAGATTACTTGTCTTGGCACTGTGACAGGTATGGAGTCTTCTACACTGGTCGTGGCTGTATCTCTGAAATAAAATATAAACAGGATTGTGTAACATATGAAGAGAAATTTAAGCTCACTTAATATCAAGTAATTGAAAACAAATCCAACTGTCTTACTTTTCCAAGAGTTAAATTCAGACTGTTAGTCTTAACCGCTATTAAATCCCCTGGAGGCAAGACAGTTTATGCCAGCTGTTGGAGCGTGGTGTCAAGGTTTACCTTTTCATGCAAAATTCCCTCATCTTTCTTTTACATTATGCAGTTCTTTAACTGAATAACCCTTGTCCAAAAAAAAAAAAGGTACTTACATAGTTACCCTCAAGGAAGCGGCTGTCTTGAAATGTAAAGCTTGGCCAAGCTGTGGCTCAGCAATGTTTTTGTTTCTCCTGCATTGCAAAGTAACATCAGTTTAAAGTGCAAGGCACCTGTCCTTAAAACTTTACCTCCACATAAAATGCTTCCAAACAATTCACCCTTAGTAATTTATCAGATATAGTATTTCTTTCTGCTGCACCCTGCTTACACTGAAGGCTGTGGCACTGTCTTTATTTAGTACCTGATGTCTTCTCTGTCCTTCAAATGAGATGTAAAATGAAAGAAACAGACAAGATACCTTTAGTGTCCTTTAAAGACTGAACAAAGCCACATTTTTGGAAAGGGTCATCTGCCCCACTGATACCTAACTGAAGTGAAGCCACATTTGTTTTGTGGCTACACATCTGGAAGATCTTACTGGGAACGAAGGGTTATTGCCAGAGAAGAATTTGAGCCCTTGAAAATCTGGTTATCATTTTATTCATCTCTAGCACACCTTTGCTAGGACTAAAAATTCCCAAAACCTAATGGCTTCTGCAGGGGAAAAGTGTTTCTTTCAGCTCATTCATGAGTGTTAAGATAAAAGTTTGTTTTCTAAGCTGGATCTCACTGGAATTTTGGGAAGGAAGGAAGAAATACATTTCAGATTCAGTCTCTGAAGGAAAATGACCGTGCCATGATTCTAATACATGATTCTGTCCTAGGCAGTTTTAGTGAGTATAATTTTTTTTACTTGCTTGCTTGCTTATGTTCTTGTTTTATGTCTGAAAGGGTTTTTTTGTAGTGTTTGTCTTTTGGTGTATTCAAATATTTTGTTCTCTGTATTTTTTGAGCTTAACACTGTTTCTAAGGAAACCTTACAAAGCATCGACCATGATTATATCTGTCATTAAGTATTTCTGATTTTTCAGCTGTACTGAAATTACTACTGTTGTGTATCAGTACAGTCAAAGTGCTTTAGTACATCAGCTAATTTATTGACAGAATGGGTTAGTGGGAGTGTCAGTAGAATGACAGTCAAGCAGAATAATTCTTATGGCTCTCGTTATACTTTTAATCAGCAGAAGTAAATATAATGTAGATTGTTCAATCAGACAAAACTAGTGTTAATCCAGCATTAATATTTCTCATTCTTTAATAACAATCAAACAATGTAGGTAGCATGGATACATCTTTTTACAGCTGTGACAAATACATTTGTTTGCTCTGTTATAATTTACCAAATTGGCAGATGCTAGTGGAGGGAAAAAAACTATAGGTTAGGCATATGTGCTGTTTATGGCATTGTCCATAGAGGTGCTGAGTGGAGCAGAATGAAAATGGAAATTTTCTTAGCCCTGTGGCAGCTATGAAATTCAGGGTGAAAATGACCAGTTTAGACTTTTCTTTAAAGCTGCATTCAGGAAATTTAGAATTTTTTTCTAGTTGAGTTTTTGTTTTGAGAATTTTGACTTCTTTGATTATTTCTTGCTTTTTTACAATAAAAAAGGAATAAATGAAAGTTAGAGCCAAAATAATTTCAAAGAAAAATGTAAAAGTTTCACTAGAAGACTTTTGGAAGAAGCATTTTGGAGTTTTCAAAAATAACTTAAATGTGAAATTTGGCAGAACAGGCCGTTCTTGAAATTTCACATCACTCTTATGATGTGGAATAGGCACGTTAATTTTCTGGAAAAATCTTATTAAAAATTTTGACTGGCCACATATGATTCTGTAGGAGTATGAAGAGATAGAGATTCTTGCCAAAATCATAACACCCATAGAGCTAGGCAAAATGGCTTTTAGCCGTTGGGACCCAATGTCTGTCAATAGCGCAAATAAAATAAACTGTTCATTGACTTCAGGACTGAAGCTACGCTATCTACCACACCCATTTCTGCTTCTTTTTACTGTGTGCCTCCCACTTCAATTTCAGCTTGGATGATTATGTGATAAAATAAAGTAACTAAACAACATTGTGCATTGCAAAAGTCAATTCTGAAATGCTCAGTGCGTTGTACGCTGGGGCAGATGGCTGTGTTTGAGAAGTACTGGCACAGATCTAACCTTACAGTCAGAATTACACCAGCTCCTGTGTTGTCCACCCGGTCCCATTCTCCTCTGAGACTTCTGTGCCTCTCTAACCCATCCAGACTAGGTATTTAAAGTAATTCCATATCAGTGCTTCCCCCCTCACACACAACTGTAGTTTGGCACCAAAAAAGATGTACAGGAGATAAAACTTTTAAAGTATGTTCATAGAAATAGTTTAAATCACAAGAATAACTTAGTACAGAGTGTTCCTGACTGCAGGAAACAGAATCCAACTCGAATGTTGTCAGATTCCTGGAATCAGAAGGAGGTATTGAATGTTGGAGGTAGTTCAGAGGGAAGAGTGAGCGGTGGGGACTCATATAAAAGGAAACATTAGAAGAGTGAAATACGTATAGTTTGGCTGAGCAGTGGCTACAGAGAGACATAACAGCACACAAATGTTTGAAGGATCTAAGCACCAAAGAGAGTGGAATTTTGAATGCTAAAAAGGGATTTTTCTGGGAGTAATGGGTGAGGCTTCACACAGCACTTCAGGAAAATCTAAGAGAGCCCTCAGCTCTGGAATACTGCGGTATTAGCCACACTGAGGGAGCTCTGAAGTGCCAGAAGTACTAGACTAGAGGCAGCACCAGAGGAACTTTCACTGCTGGGCAGGCTTTTGTTTTCTGACAAGTTGAATTTTCTGGATGTCATTCATTCTTAGTTTTGGAAAAATGTGGCTGCCACCTCAATCAACTTTTTTTTTTTTAAATTGTGGATTCTGTACCACCATTAATTCCAAAGAAGGCAATTTGGGTGGTAAAGAACTGAAAGACTCTTACTTATCCTTTATCCTGTCATAGCACAGAGGACCAGTAAACCCCACAATAGAGGAGGTGCATTACTTATGCAAAAAAGCACCTGCATTAAAGGCTTTACCTTGAAGATGGAGATGAAAGCAACCACCTGCAGTCCCTTTTTAGGGATCTGCAGAGATCTTTCCAAGCCTCAGGGACTTGACCTTAAACTGAGATAAGCATTATTTACACATTGTACAGTTTCTACTGAGGGATTAGAAAAAAAATGGCGGCAAACTTTTTAGCAGAACCTGTTGTGACAGGACAAGGGGGAATGGCTTTAAACTAAAGGGGGGTAGATTTAGACTAAATATAAGGAAGAATTTTTTTACGCTGGGGGTGGTGAAACACTGGAACAGGTTGCCCAGAGAATTATAAATGCAGAGATCCGCAGAGTTTTGTTGAACTCTTATAGTATTTTCCCTGAGGTTAATGGTTAAGTTTCAAGTCAATGTTTACCCTTTACTTTTCTTAGAATGAAGCTTTCCAGAAATAGGGAGAGATGTCTAAAATGTGTTCTCTTTAAAATGCTATTTATAACACACATACTAGTGTCTAGAAGTATATTTATAGTCTTACAAATGTATCTGGAAATAAACATTGTACTGAAAATAGCCAGATTTTTATTTACTCAGGGTGCCTAATAATGAGGCAGATGTATCCACAGCCTGTTGTGAAAGTATCAGGGATTTATCATCTGTCCTTGCAAAGTAGAGACAAGGGCAAGTTGTGCTGTAGTATAAATTGGTGTGGTCCTTGAACCCGTTTGCCCTTACTTATCTAGGTCAGGACACAATCCAGAGAGAGAAGGACCTTCCCTGACAGATTTGGTGTTTGTATTGCTGCAGAACTCAATCAAAAATTCCCACCATGTACAATCAGTAACTGTGGCCATTGAAGCAAAAATAGAACAATTAGTAACCCAAGCAAGCAACATGGGAAGCTGAAAGGAGCAAGCCAGTGAGGAATGACACAGATAGATGCCAGCAGTAAAGAGTGGGAAAATAAAGTAGAACATCTGTCCAATTTACCTAATTGTGTAATAAAAGTAAAAGAAATCTTACTTCTTGAAGTAGTGCACTGAAAGTTCGTGCACGAAATATTCAAAGCATGGCACTGTTTGAGGAAAGGAAAGGTGATAATACCCTGCGTTGCTGGAAACCTGGCTGGCAGGTTTTCTTTTGGTGAAGGTCATGACTGATGGTTTGGATTAGTAGGCTGAATACTGAAACAAAGTCAGAGATCTGGTTTCTCTTTCCAGGTCTGCTTCTGATCAGCTGAGCGTATTTTTCCCAATATGTGGTGTTCTTTCACTTTCTACCTTTTGTCTCCCTTGTGTAAATCTCAAGATCTTTAGGGGAGGGGTTGATTCAGTCTTGGCTGGAGCTGGCAAGTGTTATTGTAATACAAACAATATCTCATAATTAAAAAATCTGAGATAATGATATGGTAAAAATTACTTAACCTGAGAAATCTGTGCCCAAATATCAAGACAATATTGGATAAGTAAGAATAAAATTTTTTCAAAGCATGTGATAGATATGTGGGAAGGAAAGGAAGGGGCCTTGCTAAAGTAGTAAGGGAATGTCCTGTTTGAAATTCTTTACCTCCATACTTGGCAGAAGTTTAGACATCTCTGTCGTGAGATGACGTAAAAAAGTAATAGATACAGGCAACCAAAACCTGGGAAGTGAAATTCAAAGGAAAATGTTAGATTACAAAATTTCCAACACAGACTTTTTTTTCCTAGATGTCTCTTACCTGGGAACCCTAAAGGAGAAAAGTATTCTGATTCAGATGAGAAGCAAGTTTTGAAATACTGGTGTTTTCTGCAAGCTGAAAATTCTGGAGTTTGTCCCAAGCCAGTAGTGATCCAACACAGCATGGGTAAGTCCTGCATATTCTAAGGCCAGAATGTGTTGCATTCTTTACCATGCCAGCTATTAGCAAAATATGAAGAAGAAAAAATTCTCAGAGTTATGCAAGAAATTGGGCTTTGGATTTCTATTAATGATAAAATTAATTTTATATCCAAAACAGTGGACAATGCTCCCTTGGAGAACAATCTTCAGAGTGAAAATCCCATAGACAATGAACGCTGAAAGCTGTATAATAGTCTTATCGCTTTCTGTAGCAGCCTTGGTTGAGAGAGCTGTAATTAATTATAAGAAAATGACAAATGGTCAAGGCTATGCTGAAGGCAGTGGCCCTGGTACTTGACATTGTAATGCAACTGGGGGAAAGCTTGTCAAATCAAGGTTGTGTTAATTTATTAGGCAGCTATTTGTGCCAACTTGAATAAAAGGAAGAAAAAATAAAAGGTGGAATGCTACTGCAAGTATTAAATGTTTGGGGGATTTCCATCATCTGTATACTTTAAAGAATAAGGTAATTTTATTCATCTGACTTCCGCTCCAGATGCATGTTTACATGTCAATCACACCTCACACAGTAGGCCACCACTGAAAACCTATACATGATTATTAGTTGGTTATATCCTATAGTGTCAGTGGAGTAAAATCCTAGTTTGGCCAAATGTGGGTTCAGTTTCTTGTCAATAAACTACAAGTCTTTCATACTCTATCTATTTTAATTCTTGTCGGAATAAATGTTTCAAATTACCTCCTTCAGCTCCTCTGATTCTTCATACATGCGCTTTGCAAAAAATGAGCAGAGTCCCATGGTTAAATTGTTGGGTTAGCACTCAGGGAAGGTAGATTCCAGCTTTGGCTGGGCTGTTGACTTCTTGTGTGTACCTAGGTGACTGCTTATTATGCTTTTTTCTGTCTTGCTTATTTCAACCATAATTCCTAACAACAGGAACTTTTTTCAGCTATACAGGTCCCAACAAAGCTTTCAATAGGAGTAAACTTATGCAAAAGATTAATATTTGCATGTAAACTGAAGTCAGCTGTTTGCTTTCAGCATGCCTCTTAGGAAGGATTTGTTCTTTTTTTGGTAGATGCTAACAAACATGGCAAAAGCCATTGACTGCAACAAAGTGAATAACATGTGACAAGCAATGTCCAAGAATCCTGGATCCCTGTCTCCTTCCAACATTAATATGCAGTCCTTAGAAAATGTCATTGTGTTGTCAGTCCTTAGAGAGCATCATGATACTGTCTGAACGGGCTTGTGTAGGAAATGGGCCTTTAAAGGCCAGGAAATATTCTACTAATTCTCCCTGAGCAACAGCATATGGGCATTTAGCACAGATGCTGTACTAATTATGATACATTGGGAACTTTATGTCAATGGTCCTAAAATCTGCCACTCCAGTTATACCACACGGTATAGGTAGCAGTTGTTATAAAACATAAGGATTCTTAAGAGTCCCCCAGTCTTCATTAATCTATGCATCTTGGGTTTTCTGAAACTTTAAAAAAATCGGTAAGGATAGAAAAGATCCTTTATATATGTGATGACCCTTCAAATTGTCTTTATTTCTCTCTGAATGTTGGCTGTCTGGCTATTTAACTAGTTAACTTGCATTTGACCACTATTACATTTTAGACCAGAATGTGACAGTGTGTGATGGTACTGCTTTTGCAGCTCTCCAGGTGGCTGTCACCAGCTCATCACTCCTGTTTTTCACCATTCATTAAATTATACCGGGAAGAGGTGACCGATCTAACTGTAAAATAACCCCTCCTCAAAAAATCAGTAATTTTTTGCTTGATCAGTTGATTGCCAGGACTTATGTCATTTTGCAGCATATATCTGATTAGAGGCACCTTTGGCTGAATGTTAAGCATATATCTACTGTGATGCAATTCCAAGCAGTGCTATAAATCTATCTATATAGATGTCTAATATACAGTTGGCATCTGAAAATTGTTTGAAGTGATGAATTGCCAATTAATTTCTTGGTTTGTTCTGTAGGCTGGAGCTGGGGCTCCAGTGGTCCGCTAATGTGCAATTCCTTTCCACTGCTGGACTTCGTATTCAGCAGGTTCATGCTGTCCCACTTAAACATGGCCTGATATGGCCGTAGTCCTCTGGATTGTGTTGTGGGGGGGGTTATATATAAGCACTATAGTGCTTATATATAAAAGCTATGTATGGACTGCTCTGGACAGACCTTCTGATACCATAGTATGCTGGTGATGAGTCCCAAAGACTGGTGCCACAACACTGGGGTAGCAGAGCAACCCACTGCCCCTGCTTGCCAAGAGTTGAGAGATGGACTGGCTGCTATGCTTCTGTTGATACTGGCCACGCTCTAAATACTGAGCAACATACAGTGACCAGAGGGGCCATTCAGACGTGGTAACACAGTTAAAATGAGGGCATTCTTGACATGGATAAGAATCCTGGTGTGGGGCAAAGCCACTTTCACATCAGTGGTGCAATTAAAGTTGGCCCTGAAGCAATTAGCAAGCTGGAATGAGGCTTATTTTCTTAGTACAAGTTTGCTGACTGAAGATGATGAGTCTGTGTTTTTATTTTTTTGTTGCTGAGGCTCAAGACATGAAAATGTGTCTGAAGTCTTTCATTTCCACCTATTGAAAATGCTTTAAAAAGGAAAGAAATAAACAGATGGCTCTCATTAGCACAAGAGTGCTTTAATCTTTTGCACATTTTAAATTTTATTTTCCTTTCAATGTTTGTAAGTAAATTGGTATAAAATTAAGACTTCACCAGAGCAATTGAATTTCACACATTTCAATCCATGAAAGGAGAGGTGGACTCCATCCAAATTGCGACAACTGATGTAATCCTGGCATCACAATTGTCTATTATGATCAACAAATGCATTCTAAGTGAACAAAATGCAGTGAGGCTGGCCCTTACACATCTTACTCAAGCAAAACTCATTTGAAAGCCCTGTGTACAACTGGGTATCTACAATTCAACCAAATAATTTTTATTTTAAGCTGGAAAAATACAGAACTCATCATTTTGAGGAACGTGTACAAGAAACTGTGGATAAAATTTGCTATTGGTATAAATTGCCAAAGTTGCAGGGACATCAATGGAGCTATATAATTTTCACCACAAAATAACCTCGCAACAGCATGCTGTGGGGGTCACCTGACAAAGATGTTAAAATACCTAGATTCTTATGGCTCACGAGCTGAATGATGTTTAACCAATGGGGCTAATAGGACCCTAATGCCCCATCCTGAAGAAGCAGAGGTTGCTAGAACCTCCAGAACTTTGTGTCTTCAGCACATTTTTCTGCAGTTCATGCTTATTAAATTCTGTTTCAAGCCAGGGTGTGTGGCCAGGGATGGCTGCTGCCACAACTTTTGATTCTACATCAGTCAAAACGTGTTCAGTCAAAATACAATTCTTGATTCAATTAATAGGGGAGGGACACTAATTCTTAGATCTTAGAAGGTCATGACTTCCCTAGAAGAATTATGAGCTTTACTTCTTTGTCAGAGTGATCAGTAGGATTTGTCCAGAAGAGATTCCTTGTAGCACTGAGATAACAGCCCGGAGTTATGTTATGAACAGTGGTTATGTCACATTGTTTGTGAAAGCAGTGTTCTCAGTACATAATTACAAATGCAAACAGAAGGTTTCTGATACCTATCTTGTAAACAGTATAACATTCTTTAAGGCTTGTTTTATATGATAGAAATTGAGGTCTGACCCTCTCCTATTTATTTAGAAAAAGGTTGAAAATTGGAGAACTGCTAGATTTGCAACATCAGAAAATGAAGTTGAAGGCTCTTAGGGGAAAAAAGATTTTAATTATGTCCCTCTTAAAACAGAATTGTGTATAAGGTGGCTTTTCTATTTCCTAGGATCTTTCTTAGTTTCTGAAAAAGAATGTTTATTTTTGGTGCCACTGTACAACATTCTGATTTAAAAAAAAAAAAAAAAGCGCTTAACATTTCAGTTACACTGAGGCATTTTGTTTTGAGCCTATCCTTTTAAAATACTAGACGTTTTAAGAGAAAATAGACTACATCTCATTCTGGAAAGTTATTTTTAAATGGAAAAAAAATGAGCATTCTCACTTGGCTAATACAGAATTTTTCAGGTTTTGCTATCTAATTGCATTTTTCTGGATGAGGGAAAGTGTTTCAACAGCATGTCAAAATCTGAATAACTTTAAAGGACTTGGCATGTTTCTCCCTTGCAAAGTTTCTTTTCCTTGATATTTAAACAAAAAACGTTCTGTGTCTGATTAAAGTACTTTGCACACAGTTCTCTGGACAAAGTCAGCTGTTTTGTGTAGGCTGCTGGGGAGGCCAGATAGCGTTAGCTTTTTTTTGCTTTTCTGTATTTCCTAGGGCTATCAGGGTTTCAATTCAGAATCATTTAGTCATGATTCAAATTAGAAGAAATTAGCTTTACCTCCTGTCTGTTAATTTTAATTTTTAAAATTAGGTGTAAATGACACTACTGCTGACATTCATTTTCATGGAAGGAGTTCAAATGTCATCTTGACCATATTCTAGGCCTCATGGCTTTATGGATGTTGAGAGGTCTTTTTAGACGATTCTCATGCCTTATGGCAGAATAAAGTACCCTGCATCCGTCAAGAGAAATGTTTTTCGTTCTTGTTCTTAAGGTTCTACAAAGATGAAGAGCCCACACACTCTCCAGCCAATTTGTTCCAGTGCTGAAATAACCTTAACGTTTGAAAGCTCTTACAGCTATCTACCCTGGAGCTTCTTTGCTACATTTTTTTTTTTACCTTATTGCTTTTGTTTCATCTTGGACAATGAAAATACTGTTGCTTTGTTCTTAACAGCACTTCTTTCTGTATTTAAACACCATCGACATGCTCCTCCCTCAACTCATCACACTCTATACATATATTTGCACCTATACATTCATGTACATGCAGAGTGTGTTCTAGTTAAAAAGATGGAACTCTGTGCTAATAATAACCACTTGTTTCAACAAAAGTAGAAAAATGAGACCATCATAAGCTGTCTTTTGTCATCTGAGATATTTCTTGCACAGCCAGATAAAATTATTACAGAGAGTTACCTAGAAGATATGCTGGAACCTGAAATCTGTCTAATGGATCTCAGTTGAGAAGAAGTTCAGAAGGGAAGGGGTAAAAATAAGAATTCTGATTAAAATAATTGATTTTGTGTTTTATTTGAAAAATGAGGAATTTTTTAAATGGTCTTCCTTTCTTCCTTCTCTGCTTCTGGTAGCAAATAGAAAGGAAAGCCTTTTATTTCCTTGGAGGTGTCTATAAGCTCATGAGTTCATGAAGGGGCATCTGAGATGATGACGTCTAAACCTTTAAGTGAAATAACTTATGAAGGCCTTCCCACAAAGGTCTGACAGCATCAGTTGTATTTGTCATAGACATTTATAAAGGGATTTCATTGATGGTTTTTTTTAAAGGAACATAATAAGCCATAGGCTCATATGAGTTTCAGGCATGCATATCTAAAGGCAGAGTGTGCCCCAAAATTTAAAAATGTTGCCACAATATTTTCTGCATATTATGCAGGTAAATTCCTTTTGTGAAAGAAATTTAGATCACTGAATCTTTGGAATGCTGTATTTGAATATCACACTTGATAGAAACCATCCTCTGAAGTACAAGACTGCTACTGTCATTCTATTGGATGAGTTATTAGCAGACTATGTATTTTTGTAAGACCATGTAACTTTTTTTTGTTTTTTTAATGAAATTTGGAAAGGCCTTTTTAACCAGAAGAATCTTTTTCAATCTCTTTCAAACTGCAGTAAAGATATTCTTTATTATTGAGGTTTTAGTGCCAGTATTTTGAATGTGTATCTATATAAAAACAAGCTATAACTGTTCTTTCTTTAGCAGCTAATAATCTGTACAGGGGTAGTCCCATATTTTTCTCACCAGCAGGTTCTCCTCTGATGTTTGCTCTTTCCCCAGAATATGGTTTTCTTCCATCAAGCTCCTGTTGCCTTTGGTATCATTCTCTGTCATCTTCAACCCATCCCCTCTATCTCCTGTCTTTTCTAATAGGCCTTTCCTCCCTACTGCTGCCTGCAGGCCTCCTTCACTTTGTTCTTAGTCGAGTGATGCTGTTATTTTCTTTGCCAAGTTCTATCCCTCTTAGACATCAGATCATCTCTCTGTCTTTGCCATTGTATCCTCTTGTAGCTTTATTTTCTCCTTCTGTAGGCCACCATGGCTGGCACACTCTGTTAGCTCAAAAAGTCGTTGTGTCTGCCACAGCCACTGGCTTGGGTCATCACTGCCTTCCTGCTCCTGTTACATCTTTTCTCCCTTAATCTCCAGCCCCTAACTGAAAGTTTTAGCTCTCAATTTAACAACATGGTGATTCTATAGTTACCTCTGTGTCTGAGCCCTTGCCTGCACTCTTACTTTTGTTAACTTCTGCTGTCCAATTTCAGATTATTCTTTGCTTTGACAGGAGAGTATCCTGTGTAAGAAAATGAAAGAGGGTAGGAATAGTAAAGCTTGTTTTCCCGAAAAACCTTTAAAAAGTTATTTCATTCCTCTGGGTCTTTATTTTCTAGCTGTCCTAACAAAAAAGTGAATATACTTCATGACATTAGGAGACTTAATTGAAATTAGGGCAATTCATAACTTGATACTGTTGATTTGCTGGTATTTTTATTTAAAAATAAGTTATTATTAACACTAACTGTCAGACTGTTGAAGCAGTGTATGGGATAAATACACTATGTGTTTGTTTCTCAGAGCTCCCACTTTAACACACCATGTCTGTCCTCACATGCACTGTTCTTCTTCACCCTTCATTAAGAACTTTTCAAGCTTGAATAATAGAAAGAGAATATGGCTCTGTACGCCCTCCAGGAAGTGTGGGACGTTGTAGTTACTTAGTAAAGAATGGTACATTAAAGAATTCAGGCAAACACCTAATGCTGATGCCAAACCAATTGTTTTGCCAGCCCTTAAAGCACTGGCTTTATCGTTAGCATTGATCTAGACCTTAGAGAAAAGCTGTCAGGAGATGAACCACCTATTGATTTGGTCTTCAAGGCTTTCTTGTGTGTCAGCTTCTGTGAGAAAGCTATACAACATAGTTAGACAATTGGCAAAGAACAACTTTGTTTTGAATTGACAACCCTTCTGTTTGCACACGCATTGCATTCGAGTGTTCAGTCTTTCTGTTGAGCTTGTATCATAACTATTGGCCCATTTTGAATGTAAGTACTCAAAGAAGAAAGTCTTTGGGGTGTGTGGTTTCCCCTTTTCTTACAATTTCCAAAACCTGGTGTTCCTCATCCCCAATGTAAGGTAGCAGTTACAGTGCTCTGAAGCTAACAGAGAGCGCCTGTTTAAAGAAGTTACAATGTAACTTACATACAGAAGTAAAATAGATGGGAAAAGAAAATGTCATTTTGCTTGTTCTGCACATAGGAAACTGAGGCAAAGAGATTCAATGAATTAACCAAGGCAATGAAGGGAGTAGATTACAGAACCGATCTATATTGTAAGTGTACGATCGCCTCCTGTATTAGACTTAAGGTGCTTTTATCTATCTGAGAAGTGAACCCAAGTCCTTCTGAACAGGCCAAAGTTGATATACCATTTTAATTACTGCTTCTGCATACTATCAAGCATACAGAGCTTCACTGTATACCTAACAAGTAAGACATAAGTGTATTGACTTGAACTGTTTCCTTTTACCTTACTGGGAGAAAAATCTGGATCTTAAAATCTGGAAAATGAGCTGAATTCTCAACCCTATAAATGTTACTGCATTAAAGCAGCTATGAATGATGGTTTGGGAGTCCGTCTTATGAAGGATCTAGAAGCAGTGACCTTGTCACCCCTCCTTCATCCATCGTCAAGAAATTTTACACTAGTGGTTTAAGTTAGGACTGCACTATACATAGCTGAATTGTTTGACACGTATGGATTACCAGTTGGATTCCAGCATCCATCAGAAGAAAGACTGGGGGGTCTGGAGAAACCAGATTTCTACCTGGCCAAGCGCCTCTGTTTAAATGAATTTACTGCTTACTTATTATTAAGATGTTGAGAAGATTTATTCATCAGAGTCAAGTCAGAAGCTAGGATCCTTTCCAATGTAGACAGTTTGGGCAGATTCCTTTTCATGTTTCCCTGTAACTTAGATTTAACTTTCAGCCTAAATGGTGGGGCTGTTAGTGCTGGTTGGGGAAACACTGCTGGTGCTCTTGAGAGAAAATGTGTCTGTTCATCTTCAGCCAAAGCAGCTGAAGACATGAAATACTGGGAGGAGTGAATACTAGAAGGAACCTCTTTATAGCACTTGAAAAGATCACAGACTTGCTAAAGAAGCTTTTTTCTCTTCTTGCACCACAGAAGGATGAAGTATAGAAAGAGTCCTTAACATCTGAAAGCACAGAGTTTTCTGCAGGTGGTGCTGTAATATAGAAGACCCTATCCCTAAAGCTGCCCTTGGCCAGGTGCGCAGAGCATCAAAAAATGTGTTCTTTCCAAGGGGAAATGCTATAGCTGGGCTCTAGCAGCAGTAGGCACGGTACATCACCTTGGTTCACTGCAGGAGGAAACACGCTAGCTCACTAGAGAGTTGTAGCTACAGGCAGTGTGCCAGGTACCACATCATATGGCCCCAGCTCTTCAGATTGCTTTAAAAGGAAAAAAAAAAAAAAGTTGTATTCTAGTTCAGCCCCAACTGGCATTTAGCTTTTAGGTCTATTACAGAAGTAGTACTTCAAGCAGCATTTGTTGCAATACTGGGTCCCTGGGAATAGGGATGGGAGTCCAATGGAGGAAATGAGAAGTATATGCCGTTGCCTCTGTAATAAAACACTAATCCTACCTCTCCTTTCAGAGTTCTGACTTTTAGAAATACACTGTTCAAATCACGTGTAGAGTTTGGTCCTTTTTTTTTTTTTTTTAACCTAACAACTAACCAGTATATTACAGTAATGTAATTTGATGGGTCCACCTTCCCATTGCCTTTTTTCCCAGCTCAAACATTACATCTGTTATCGTTTGTGCTGGAGGGTGTGATTATCCTCTATAGATAGAAATGTTCTATTGACTGAGTCAAAGGCATTTACTTCGTCCAGAGAAGTTATTGTTTGGAGGCCAAAATGTCTCCAGTTCATATCCTAGTTCTTGTTTCCATTATTATATGTGTGTGATATTAATTTCTGTCTTTGAGGGAAAAAGAAATCCATCTAGTGCTATGAGGAGAGGGGAGAAATGAAAGTGAATGTCTGTGGACATCTCCCCTGGCGTATCTTTTCATCATGGCAATAGCAAATAGTAAGTGTTTCAATTTAAATTCATAAATAATTCAAAAAAAAAAAGTTGGAAGGTGTCCCAATTTTTATCTGGGGTAACTTAGTTTTCTTTTCTTCACTAGGACAGGGCTTATATCTTTGTGTTAAATAATAAGAAATCAAAAAATATCAAGGAACCCAAAAATCCTCTATGATGCACATAACATTTATATGAGAGAAGTAGCTCTCTCTAGTGGGGCCTCCTGTTATCAATTTAATCCAAACAGAAATACAGAGCTTTGCTGCAGGAGTTAGTAAACTGAAACTGTGAAACAGTTAAGCCAAACACCAAAACAGCTGCTATGATTTATATATACTTACAGAAATGCATTATAGTCATCATTACCTTTTATCTCAGCTGTAGTGTAGAAAATTACCTTCCACTGTCACAATTTATAAAATACTCTTTGAATGTTTATCATTGATACACAATCATTACAACAGCAGCAAATGAGCAGGATTCTTTTTAATAGCTCTTCATGATATTCAAGTAACTTATACTAGAGGTAGCCAAAAATTGGCAGAGATGGGAAAAAAAACTGTAATAAAGTCATTGAAGTTACTTTCCACTAATAAAAGCTCCATTACTTAAGAAACTCAAAACTTCCTGAAAAAGGTAACACTTGTCAAGTAAGTGTGAACACTTAGAGAGGAGAAGTGTGAGACAGAGATCCAGTAATGTGCTCAGGGTTGCCAGACTGATCAGTTGCAGATCCTCAGAAGCCTAGTTCCCAGCCTGCAATTCTTTCCTCAAGCAGTGTTTTCCTGCCTTCTCCCAGTGTTACTGGGAAAAGATTTTCCTTTTTCCAGTAATGTTTGCAGTTACAGGCTTACAGATTTGGCCTTAAAAGTTCCACCTCTAAAATACAAACCTAATTCTTTGGCATCCTTCATCCATACCCATATCCATTTAGCTATGTTATTGTATAGCTGTCAGCAAGCCAGAGCTACTCGTCTCATAGAACAGCCATCCAAAACTGAACACGCACAAAAAAAGATTGAGGGCAGAGAGCATTCGAGTGGCTACCCTCCCCTACCTCTGTGGAAGGCAGCCAGTTAATTTATTTAAAATAAAAGTATTTCAGCCAGCTGGATAGTGGCACTTGGCTGCCCTTGCAGGGCCTCCCTGGCATTTACTCTAGCCATGGGGTAACTTAAGTATTCAGAATGTGTAAAGGTAGCTGTTGATACCTAAGGCTGTACACAGAATGAAGAAATACAATACCCCAGCAACAAGTAGTTCAGCATAGCAAACTGAAATGCCCAAGCCTGACCCTTCTTGTTCAGTCAGTATGTTCGTGCTGCTGTTGAAGTTAAAGGCACAAATGTCTGACCACTCCCCAGCTCTCAACCTGGTGTCGGAATGGGTGGCTGACTGTCCTCCGTTCTCTTAGAGGCACCTGTCAGGACTGCTACAGTATATAATGCACAGGACTGCATACCTGTTTGGGAATGCAGGCCATAGCAGGAAAAATGAAGAGGAGCTATGAGTTAGGAGTTAATTTCAACAGGTTGTTTCTTTGAATGCCTCAACAAATAGATATGACTGAGCGGAAATTCATGGCATCTCTTGCATGCTGAGTATAAAAACTTGTGTCCTTAAATTGAAACACCTAGGAAAACAAGGCCTTACTCGTTTATACCTTCCCTGATATGGCATTCTTGGCTTTGAGCCATCTTTACCTTTTGGAGGCATCTTTGGTAAGCTGGACTGGTGTGTTCTGCCGTGTGTGTTGGTGAAGTGAGGCTCCCTCTTCATTGCTTAGCCTTCATGCTAGGTCTCTACGGAGCAGTGCTCTATGACAGGTGGCTGTAGTGATCAGAAGGGTACTCTTCACCTTGGCATGCAGGTTTCAACAGAGCAGAGTCACAGGCTGCAGTGTACACAAGGGTCTGTTTTGTGTATAGTCAAGTCCAGACAAAGAAAAGATCCCTGTTCTTTAATTACAGGATTCAGTACAAGAACTCCTAGCTTTAAAAGTGCACCACAGCATTGGAATTATTTAAGCAAGTATTACCACAATTTCTCCTGTTCCTTATAAGAGATTGATGTAGTCAAGGTCATGACTCGTGCTGCATTGATTTCTTGACAGGGGATTTAGACTTTAAGTGATGGATTGTGTTGTGAACTGATAATTTTTTTAAAAATTAGTAAAACTTCACAGTATACCTTTAATTGTTCATATTTACTGAACAGTGAATGTATCACAGCTCTATGTTCTATTACTGCTTCCTTCTGGAAAGAACATTTAGAAGACAAAAGCCCTTTTCAGTGGCCTGCCATACTGTTTGATAGCTTTTGTAAATGCTTTCAAAAATGATAAACATGATGAGCCAGGTCCTTAGTTGGTATAAATCATCCTCACCGCACTGGATTACACCAGCTGTCACTCTCCGAAGAGTTGTCCAAAAAAGCCTTTCACTGGCTACCTGGCAGGGTTCAGCTATGTCAGTCTGTGAGCTCTCAATGGCTCTGCATATGAATTGCCCCAGTGTGGATTGAGTACTGCACTGTCCACACTCCATTTTGGACACTGGGAGACTTTGTGCAAGCCAAACAGAGCCTCACTGCTGCTGGACCCAACTGCAAATGATAGCATCCATCATCACTTTCTTCCTACTCCACTGAAAGTGGGTTTATGAATCTGAACCACAGCAAAGCAAAACTTGGCTAATATTTATTTGAATCTTTAAACCAGTTTTCTTCAGCTGTATTTTCCCCTAGGTTTAATTTTCTACTATCATTCTGAGTCTTTGACTGCGATGACAGGAATGCTTACTGAATTTCCTTTTTTTCTTTTTCTAATAGAAAAGGGTAGAGGAAATACATAAAACAGTGTTGCATTCGCCACCATGCATATTCATGCCAGGAATTTTTCTCTCTGTAGATTTATCTAATCACGGGAACGCATAATCTAGTTGTCCAGTGTCAACTGATTGAAAAATTGAGTATCAAGGGGGAAAAAATGTCCCTGAGATATGGAAAGTTCAGGAATCATTCACCGAAGTTCATTTGCTTTGATAGGGTTGGGAGGTTTTTGTTGCCTTTTTTTCCCCTAATGTTCTGATCTGTCCAAAACAGAATTTTTAAGTAGAGAGGGGGAATCCACTAAATTATTGGCTATATACGTTCTATGCCCAGCTGTGCTCTGCCCTTCTTCATTTATTTATTGGTCATCTGTGTTAATGTATTTGGAACAGCATCCAGATACCAAGTAGTTCAGGAAAAGGTTGACTTCTGACAACAAAGATCGGTGTTCTGTGAAGTTAAATGCAAAGCCTTTTTCACTATATATTCTGTTGCTAATGCATAACTGGATTTTGGCTATCCATTATCACAAGAGTGAAGGGACATTGTCTGTGGATATGTCTTACGGATTCTGCATAATGTTTTCTTATACCACTTGTAACCTTGCTTCTAGCGAGCATAATGAAAGTGGGTGTAGACTGCAGACTACTCTGGGATGTCTTTGAATTGTTTTGCACATCCAACAGTAGAAATCTGATCCCATGGAGAGCTTTTATAGCATAAGTCAGTAAGAACACTTCGTAATAGTATGAGCCCAAATAGGTTTTGGCTCTAGAATTAGTAAGTAAATTGCTGTTGACAAATAGCGCCATGTCCCAGGTTTAAGAATGACATAAATCAATGACTATTTCAAGAGACAGACAGTAGTTTGCCTTGATTCCTGTGGTTAAACTTGTGCTGAGCATTTGCCATCTACAGCATTTATCTGTATGTCCACTGGAATTCTGTGCTGACAGTGACTGCACAGGACAAAGGTCTACATTCGCCAAGTGCAGGCTACATGGAAAAGATGAGGTGACCAAAAGCAGAGGTTTCCAACTGACATAAAGGATTCAAGCTTGTAATACCATTGCATTTTGGTTGGTTTTCTGTGCATTTGGAAATACCCTGAATAATTTCCCAATTTGTCAAAATGCTGTTTGTGTTTTCAGTGATTAATTCCTGATCACTCCAGTACTGAATAGAAAGGACAGTGTTGCCTCTGGGGTCCTCCATCTTTCCTTTCTTTTATGAGCCTATATAGGAGGTTACAGAAGGGCATCAGGCTCTCTGCACCATTTGACACTATGCCAGTATGGCGTGCTTTACACAGCAAGAAATTGGGTCCTTCCAGCCTGTACTGGAAGAAAAACTCTTACCATTTCTTCAAGTGACTACATTCTTGCATGGAAATAAAGCAGGAGTGTGGCCCTTGAAAAACAAAATGCCATTGTCCTCCTCACCTATTCACTGTTTAGCATTCACCACCACGTATTGCTGTGCTAAGACTCCAATAAGACTTCATCAGTCATGGTTTTGCAGTCCTACTAAAAAAAGTTCAGATTTCATTAAACAATGCTGCACGCTGAATGGATAGGGTAAAATTTAGTGAGATTAACTGGGCTGTATTTTAGATGCCAATCATCTTTAAAGCAATGAGCAATGTCAAGATAGATGAAAAACGATGTACCGGAGAAGTGTCGCCATTGGGAATGAGATAGTAACTCCCACATAGAGAGAGGGATGTATATATTTGCTTTAATAATGTCTGAATGAGAATCTCAGTTTTAATTTTTCATAATAACATTTGGCAGATTTTGAAGGCTGATGATATTTTTCAGAAAAGGCTCATATCTCTTCTAGAGGTGAGCAGGAAAGAAACCCTTCACCAACCTGTTCCTGTTAATTGTAATAGTATTCACATACTCTTGTAATTATTTCAGGATCTGTTCCAAATATTTTTTAGCTGGATCCTGATGATTATGAACTTCCAAGGCCTGTTTTCCTACAGCTTGCAGTGTCATGCTAAATGGACTGCAACAAGAAATGTTGCTGTGCCTGAGCTGTACTAGAGCCAGATCATAATTTGCAAATGTGTTTTTTGGGAGCTGCTGATATTTCTCACCACCTCCTTGCAGAGAGAGCAGAACACTGCAGAACACTTCCCACTGCTGAAATCTGAGAGTGAGAACTTTTCAGGCTGATCTTCTTGACAGTGACCGGTAAAACATAAACCAAGACTTTCAAAAAGGGCTAAGGAATCTGGGGTACTGCAGTTCCCTTTTGTACTCCAACAGACACTTGCAAAGGCACCTGGCATTTTGGAAGGACAGAATATCTGCCTTCTAACAGGTAAGCCCCACCTTAGGTATCTCAATTTACCCAGGGAACGTGTCTCCCAAATCAGTAGTCATATGATCACTATATTACTGGACTATTTAGTACTTGCCCAGCCAGAGGGGGGTGTGTGTATATATATAATGTATGCCTTTTTCACACCAGTTTCTCTCTATTAGAGAAAAGTAAAGAATGCAGAAATGGTGAAGAGTAGAAGTAGCCAGTTGAAGGATTAAAGCACTGATATAAGGTGATCAATAATTAAATAAGAGGCATTAAACAATATGGAGTCCAGGAGCCAAATTCTGAGATAAAGCTTAGCTGTTAAAGTCAGTGAAACGTTAATGCAGACCACAGGTGCGCGGTGATACGCCAGCCTTAGCCTCAGTTCCTGTATGATCCGGACACACTGAATACAGAGAGGATGGACAGGCTGTTGGTTCACCATTTGTTTAATTGGCAGTCATTGTAGGAGTTTGGGTTTCTGCAACAATGAGTAGAATCCTGGAAACCATTTGGACAGGAGCATCTCAAATTGTTTTGGAGGCAGTATAATTATCTGGAATGTCATTATTTTTCATCCTAATGAAGTGGTTGAAATCTTGCACATTTTCCATCAGTCACTTCCAAAAAAAATTGAGCCAGCCATACACAAAAAGTAACAACTTGATTTTGTCTGGTGATATTTGCAAAGTAATAAACGCAGCAACATCCTTAGGTGAAGTAATATAATTAACATATTATTTCTGCATAAGGACAGCATGTTTTTTCCTGTAATGACTTGGGTGGCTTGATGGCAAAGTTATGGGAGGGAGGTTTATTCTTGTTCTTCAAGGGCAACAATATGCTATAGTGGAAACATACTGTAATTTTTTCACCCCTTTATCAGACATTTTATTGTTCAAGAAAAAGCGTTTCGGAAAAATGTAACATGGGATGAATGAACAATGTGCCTGCTGTTGGTGGAGATAAACACAAAACAGACAGAATGGAAATTAAAGACTCTCATCAGAAGTGTCATTTTTTACCACAGTGAGAATGTTTTCTTCAGCACCATAATAGAAACTCCTAATGTCAAATATTAAAACACTTCCTCTGAAATAAATTCCAATCACATTACAGCAGTTACATGTAATTTGATGGCTCTAAGCATGTGGGCCAAAAATGTTCTTCAATAGCTGAGCTCGTTATTGTCACTGTTAGCATGTCTCACATGAGGTTTTTTCTGCAGATGCTTACCTCCTGTCAGAAGGAGGTATCCAGTCTGATGGCTGCAATGAAGTGTGCTTTGGGAGCCACACTTCTGGATTTCGAACTTACACCAGCAATGCAGGAAAAGCAAATTGACAGGTCTTGTTTTCAGTACTGCTCTATTCTTAGAGAGGAGCTACATTAGGAGGATGAGTTGTTTTAAAGTGTTTGCCAGCAAATGATAGATCTTCTTCTGGGTCATGAATTCTTGTCACCTTGTGTATTAATAGGATCTGCCAAGGTTTTATCATAAGTTTCATTGCTTACAGTAAGTCACATGGGTAACAGAACCACAAAGAGTTGACCATCTGTGACCCATATACCAAAGAAGAGAAGGGAAGAACAGCCGAATAAGGACACAATGTTTGAGTCAGGAGCTTGATTGGCTTAGCAAAAATGTTTATGCAATGCTTTGAAAATCGATTGGCAAGCACTGCAGCAGTGTAAAGCTTTCTAAGTAATGTGGGATTATCTCTGTTACCATGTGCCACCCTCACACAAAACTGCACGTTTGTGTTGTGGGGAGATTTGGGGAGTGCCACACTCAAACATTATCCTCTCCCACTTCAACAGACAAGAATCTTTGTAAGATTCCAGCAAATGTCTGGCCCTGTGTGTATGGTCACAAAGTCTAGTACCACCATCAATAGGCACTGACGCTCCCATGTGTTGGTCTGTGTTTCATGCTATTTATGATAAACAAGAGGAAAGTTCATTTCTTGGTCATGTTTTCCTGCATTTTGAAGGGTCAGAGGTTAGAAATGCTACAGAATAGTAGCACAGCAGACTTACCCCTGAGGGAGTCGCAATGCCAGGTCTTAATAGGATTGCCCGACTGTCAGCATACAATATTTATTCCTAGGCAGCCAGAAAATTTTGGACCCACTGAAAGACACAACTGGGAAAGACTTCACAGCAGGGACACCCTGAAGGACAAATTCTGTGACCACAGTGCATGCCTGTGACTTTGAAATTTGAGGTTGTAGTTAAGTCATTTTGCAAATTTAATGGAACCAGAATAGTTTGTCCAAGCTGAAGATTTACTCTGTTAGAATGTGAGTTTTTCTCTTAGTGATAATGGAGTTGCTGCTGAGGAAGGGGACAGATTCTCTTACTACCCTCTGTTGCATTGTATCCCTTCAAAATCTGGAAGCAACTGAGATTTTCCTCTTCTCTCCCCTTAGCATCACAAATATTTTTTTCAACACTGTTGACCATGGCAGTGCTTCATGTCAGAGATAGAATTGCCCTAGTGCAATAAGCTTCCCTGTGCTGTTGCATCTGTAGCTGATTCCAGCAGACTGACTCAAATCCAAATCTGTCCTGCCTACCCCTCCTTATCTGCAGGAATATACCCTTTTCCAGATACATTGAGAGGTATCTGGTAGATACGACCAAAAGCATTGTTCCATGGAACAAGGGAACCTTAGTTTGCCTACTGATGGCAGTATATAACAGTTAGCTTTTTAATTAAATGGTAAAGAAACAAATTAATAATTAGCATATAGATAATGTGAATTAGCCCTTATGTTATACATTAAATTCTATTCCAGTTATTGGACTGTAGTGCACTGTTGCAAAGTACTAAGCTGAAATCCATGCCCTAATTATTTGCCATGATGTGCATGTCTCAGCTTTTGTACTAAATGAATGTAGGTAAAGATAAAAACGTATTACACAAAGCTAGGATTCTAATGTAAGATAGGCCAGTGCTAATTACTGGCTAATCGTTGTGTTAGAGTAATTATATTATGTGCTTTCACAGCCTTGGTTAGTGCCAAGTTGAACACTAGCATATAATTTGTCAGAGAGGAGTTAATTTTTCTTGTTATCATAACAAGATAGTATTTTCTTTTTTTTTTTTTTAAATATTTTTCAGGAATGTATGATTTTACCACTGTTTTGAACATTTTTCCTGTCTTGTTAGCCTTAAGGAACTGTTCTGCAAATGTTGTTGGTACCGAATTAAGGGCAGGTTTCATTCTCTATTGCACTAATGGGAGAGAGCACTAACAGGTCTTGTGACTGATCAGTTAAGTGGATGTGATGATTATATAAGGCTGCATTTTCAAAATGATTTTTCAGTATTGGCCTCCTTACTGGAGCCAGACAGAACCTTTCTCAAACAGGTACAATGGCAAGGAGTCATTTTTTTGCATAGCCAGCTAGGAAATATCCCAGGCCTGATTCTGCTTGCCTGACAACCAGTGACAGCCTTCTCTTTCTGGACCCAGAGCAATGCTGTCCTTACAATACGCTCAGCATCCTAAGTACCTGAAATAAATATATATAGTCATGCAAGCTGATAGTAGTGAAAGCCAACACAGTATTTTTAAAGAACTGTTTACCATGATAGCAATTATGGGAAGATGGATGGTTTGAATCTCTAGAGCAAGTGAATAGTTAGAAACAGCTATATTCTTTGCTTAACTTATGTTCCCATTATTCCACAGACTTGTGGGATATATCATTAATTTTAAAGAGGGGAATAAAAGCAAATTGAAGGACCTAGATTCAAAGGCAGTACGTAAGCATCGCCATTTATTCTCTCTGTAATGGCTTTAAAATCTATGTTGAGCTTCTTATGACAGAACTGGCAGAAGAGTGCTTCCAATTAAATACGGATTCTTTGCGGATCAAAATTAGAAACTTTTGCTAGCTGAAGGTGACTGTGTTAAACTTGGTGGGGACAAATGGTTCTTGGATTCCTAAAAGTTACACTATATCTGCTTTTTATATATTTATACAGGCAGTTCTTTCTGTCTGGCTCACCTAATATAAAAAATATTTTTTCTTCTTTTAGGTTTTATTCAAAAATAATGATTTGATTTAATTTAATTTATTTCCTGCAAAATCTTTCTATCCTTGACATACTGAATCCACTTCTTGATTTAGACCGTTGTGATCCTGGAGAAATGGCTAGGTTTTGGTACTTTTTTTACAGTTATAGCTATGTCTGAAAAGTGGTTCCTTTTCTGAAGATTCTAGGGCAGGTTTTTGCATGTTCCTCATGATCTCTAATTGGAAATAATCTTCAAAAGAGCTCAGTATCTGGCATGCTTTTATGAGAAGCTGGTCACTTATTTTAGCACCTGAATAGATGAAGAGCTCTTTTGAAAAATCTGACCCCAGCTGTAAGTGCTGAACACATTTCAGAATCCGATTTGTTGTTTTCCAGCCTGCAGACAGTGAGATAATTATCTGTCTCTGGTATTAATAGTGAGGGAAAGCCATGCTCCCAGTCTCTTGCCTGGGACTCCTTGACTGCATCTATACTAATAAATTAAATGGGCCTTGGACACAGGCTCCCACAGCAGTGCTTGACCATGCTTAACATTCACACTGTTAAGGCTGGTGTCAACTGGCCCTTTTCCAGGCAGTGCCTGGCCATGGTTTGGAGTAGTCACGGACCACTTCCACTACGGACAAAGCTACTTTGTATTGCGGGGGCAAAAGAATTAGTTGTAGGGATGAAAGCCTGTGCATTTATTAGGGTGAGGGGAGGAGAAAGAGGGGAAAAAGGTAGGATTTGTATGAGCTATTGTCTGAACAGGCTGATGGATCTGGCCAACGGACTGACAGATGATGATGCCGTTACTGGAGAACTCTGAAGCGTTATTTAATTTTATCTACTGGTCATAATAGATTCTTGTGTATCTGCCTCTTTCTGAATGATTTATTTTTTTAGAGAGGAATATGCTCTTCCAACACTGCCCTGAATGGAAAGGCTACTACCTTTTGTGATTTATGGGGAGTAAAAGTCTAAACTGATGTCCCAAAGGTTGCCTTTAGAGGCTCTTCCTGAAAGTGTGATGCTACCAAGCAATTTGCCTCCATGTTACAGGATGACATAGAAAGCTTCAGAGGAAGCTAGTAGTAATAGGTCCCCTAAAGATGTCACTAGAGTTAGCTCCTGTGACAGACAGAGTGTTAGAGCTATCTGTTTATATCTAATATTAATGCCTTCAGTTTTGAAGAGACGGGCTAGAATCTAGGCTGTCAGCAAAAATGTCCCCTTTCTTCATCTGATGAATCTAAAGAACTGTCTAAACCTGACAGTGGAATCTCATTAATGGGGGGAAAAAATACCGACATGTGAAGACTTCACGCCAAACAAATCTGCGGTAGGAAATCTCACCTCTCTTATGTTTGTGTTCTGAGAAAATGTCACCTAAGAGACACCACAAAGTTTCTGCAGAGACATCAGAACCACCCTCTCTGTTACAGGAAGTAGGCAATAAAGCTCAATAACTGAAGGTCTGATTTTGTAAGAGCCAAACGCTTTCTATTAAGTGTGTAGCCCCATTAACTCGCATATAGACATTTAGTATTGCCTCTTTCCAGCTTGATCCTGCTGCTTTCAGAAACAGTAGCAAAATATGAAGCAGCTTTTCATGAAAAGAAAAACAGGCCCTGAGTCACAGTCAGAGCTAAGGCAGTGACTACTGTAGTGGTAAAGGCAGGATTGTAGCGCTGACTTGCTGTAAATTCTTGGACAATCCTTTCCCCCTTTGAGTTTCTATTTACTGTCTTCCAGTAGTTGCCTGTTTAGATTGCCAGGCTCTGCGGGGCAAGGATTGGTTCTCATAATGTTTGCTGTGCTTTTCATAATAGAGTCTGAATCTCGGGTGGCTGCTATTAATCATGAATTATGTATTAACGGTAATGTTGTGGAGTCGACTCACAAAATCTTATCTGAAAACTGACATAGATGAGCATTATAGGCTCTATTTTACAGTTACGTAAACTGTGCTGTAAGTGGCAGAGCTGGGAGATTCAAGGGCAGAGTTGCCATGGGAGTAGTAACAGAAAGGAGGCAGAAAAAGGGGCTTCACGTTTCATGAAGCCTGCTTCTGTTCATGTAATTTCTCAGTTTGCACTGTGACTTTAAGTGAGATGGAAAATCAGTTAATCCATTGTGCAAGATCATTTTAATAAATGATTGAAGGGGTGAGAGAAGGCAACTCTTGAGCAGCCCCTTGTAACTTTGTGGAGTTACTCCAGAGTCAGCCATTCTGGGTCTGACTATGGAGTTGTTGGCACGAGCAGGTGGAGGGCAGACTTGCTGCACAGAAATGGTTATAGCACATACTGAAAACTATAGGAGGGAGACAAAGTGCAGATTAGTGTCTGCAGTTTGATACAGATGCAGAAAGAAGGAAAGTGAAAAGACACACAACACAATGAGAAAGAAAAGGCAAAACCTGCACGTTGTTGTAAATCTCCTGACATCCATGAATAGCTGCCTCAGAATTCTGATTTAGATTTGTGTTTAGATTTCCCTTACCACAACATTAACAAAAATATTATAAAAAAGGAAAAATGTAAATTAGTAAAAAGGAAAACAGGTGTCCCCAACATCAAAGCAGAAGCAAAGAAATCTGCAGATAACAATATGTCCTGGTTTTGGCTGGGATAGAGTTAATTTTCCTCCTAGTAGCTGGTATAGTGCTGTTTTGGATTTAGTATGAGAATAATGTGATAACACACCGATGTTTTAGTTGTTGCTGAGCAGTGTTTATACTAAGTCAAGGACTTTTCAGCTTCCCATGCTCTGCCAGCGAGAAGGTGCACAAGAAGCTGGGAGGGGGCACAGCCAGGACAGCTGACCCCAGCTGGCCAAAGGGCTATTCCGTACCATATGACGTCATGCTCAGTATATGAACTGGGGGGAGTTGGCCGGGGGGCGGTGGCCGCTGCTCAGGGGCGGGCTGGGCGTCAGTCGGCAGATGGTGAGCAGTTGCATCACTTGTTTTTCCTGGGTTTTGTTCCTCTCTCTCTTTTTTTGTTGTTTTCCTTTTCATTGCAATTTTTATTATTTTTATTGTATTTTATTTTATTTCAATTATTAAGCTGTTCTTATCTCAACCCACGACTTTTCTTACTTTTACCCTTCCAATTCTCTCCCCTATCCCACGAGGGAGGGAGGGTGAGCAAGCAGCTGTGTGGTGCTTGGTTGCCGGCTGGGGTTAAACCATGACACAATATTAACAAATATATCAACAAAATCACCTTCTTTTCCTAGAAGAGGTAGCCCGCTTCATTCTGACTTAAGTCCATTGCAGTAGATTTACATCTGGGGTGAATCTGATCCAGTGAATTGACTGAGCCTCTGGCATGCAATACTTGTCTAGTGCATTTTAACTAGACTGTAATGTGCTAGATGCAGGCATCCTGCAGATTACTGAAGTGCAGGACAATGTAACAAAGCAATATCTATTACTGAAAATATTTGGGAAACCACTATCAGACCTGAGATTCTGCGTGTTCTTATTGGTCAGTTAACAAAATACTGACAAACAAAGTATGCATCAACACAATGAGTCCATTTCAAAAATGGCTGTTCTTGAACTCTACCTCATGCAATGGATTGCTTTAGTGAGGAAATCATCACCATACAACTACAAATGATATCTCTGATACTGTGAGAATTTACAACCAAGCTATTAAAGCCTAAGTCAGGGAAATGCTACGCTTAAAAATGTTCACAGAATTGGTCCCTGAGCATGACCTGCTGCTTATGGTTCTATTTGTCTGTTGGATATATTAAGGTGATAATGATCCTGGGCTCATCCAGAAACATTAGGCAGCCTGCAGCTTATGGCCATCTTTCCAATCAAGGATTTAGTGTCCTGAACCTAATCCAGGCTCTGGCTGCTTGCTTGACATCACTGGCACAAAGCATAGAAGAGGGCAAAATACAGCATTGATGTGATTGTGAAGGTGGCTCTTTGAAAATACAGCTCAGTACTAGCTGCAGTCAAACAGGCATAGAGACTCGTAGGAATGAATAGAAAAATCAGAGTAAAAGAGAGAACATAATTGTGCTGCCCTATAACCTGTGGTGCCCCCATACCTCGCTGGACCGCTGTGGACAGTACTTGCCACCAGACCGCACATGGATAGTGCCGAAAATTTGCAAAAAGGCACAGAGATGCTCAGGGGCAGAGCATGGCTTACAGAGAGGGAGAAATTAAACGGGGCAGAACTTACCAGCTTGAGGTGGAGTAGGTGTGAGATGTATAAAATCATGAAGGAGATAAAGAATGCGCATAGAGAATAGTTATTCATTACTTTATTGCTTTTTGTAACACAAGACACAGGGGATCCCAGTGACATTGTCAAACTGCTGGTTCAGAACAAATAAGAGGAATTAATTTTTTATACAAAGTGTGATTAAACTGCGGATCTTGGTACCGTAGGATGCTGTAGAAGCCAAAAATATAAATGGTCTCAAGCAAATTCGTGAGAGATTGGCTAGCTATAAGTGGCTTTTAAACAAAATGGCTTGGCTGTAGTTTCCAGCTGAAGAAGTCACTGAACAACTGACTGCCAGAGGAAGCTCAGAGGTCTTAAAAGGGATAGGATCACTTACCTGGTTTCTTACACGTTTTGTCTGGGCAGTCTGTCTTACCTACTGTCAGAGCAGGATACTGAGCTAGATGCACCTTTGATCTGATGCCATACTGCTGTTGTTCTTATGCTATTCCAAAAATCAGCATAGCCAACTCTTTCACACATCTTCATTCAGGTAAAGCTTGGATAGATGCCC
Organism: Aptenodytes patagonicus; assembly: GCF_965638725.1. Lineage (NCBI taxonomy): Eukaryota > Metazoa > Chordata > Aves > Sphenisciformes > Spheniscidae > Aptenodytes > Aptenodytes patagonicus. The sequence continues at coordinate 5,084,227 of NC_134963.1, forward strand.
TTGGTAGAGCTTGTAAAAGCTTCACTTTCTTTGCTGCTGTTGGACAGTATTTCAGTACCTTAATACCATCTTTAAAGCAGCCCTAGTCGCTTCTTTGACTAACTCCAGGGGCTTGACATGATGTTGTGAAGTGCTGCCAGGAGCTGAGCAAAACTTTTTAAATTCCTATGTAATAAATTCAAAACTGGGAACTGCTTCCTCATCCTGAATCAGAAATAAAAGCTGAACTCTTTGAGCAAAATCTAGTAAATGAAGAGTAAATATATATGACTCATTCAAAAGACTCAATTTTTTTGAGATTGAATCACTTCTCAGTCTTGATTAGTTTGTGATGTCTGAGGAAGCAAAATGAAATATTTCAGCTTTGTCCAAATTAACTGTTTCAGCATGTTTTTAATGGTAATTGTTTTGCCTGAAAATTTTTAAATGTTTCAGATTTACCCCCAATTACAAGAAAAAAACCTTTATCAATAGAATTCCTGTACTTGCACTAGCTTTGCTCATGTCCTCCAACAACACATTTATGTTCTTGCTGACAGTTTGCAGTGTATGCTACATATAACTCCTACAAAATATTCCCAGGAAATTTGTTCTGTAAATGCCATTGAGACTTACTTTTCTAGGGGATAGATAAGGGAGATTTTGTGTGAAGGTGCTGTGAATGAAAACAGCGTACCTTCCTGTTGTTCATTTCGTACTCCCTGAAACAACCAGGTAGATGCTAATGTGCTGGTGCTAAGTTACATCTCCAAATTACTGGTACTACCTTCATCATGGTTTTGGGCACTAACTGATCAGCAGAGATTAAGATAAAACATCCTAATGATTTTTGGCATGTGACACTCCAGCTACCTTTCCTGTTCTGTTATGGAGATGGAGACAAGGTAGCAGTCCTCTGCTATAGTAATGATGGTGAAAATTAGCAAGACACCATTCTCTGCAGTGCTGGCCTTGCTGTAACAAGCTGCTTAACACCCTCCTGTTGTTTAGTAGGCTCTGGAAAAGAAGAGTCAGCTCTTCAATTGCAGTATTTTGGTCGGTGATGATTGCAGGACAAGACCAGAATCCTTTTTTTCCCTAGAGAAACAAAGAGTGAGTTCCAAGTGTTCTTGTGTGAAGGACTTGTGCCTCGAGAGCACTGCAACAGCCAGTGGGTGGCACTGTTGTTGCAAGGAAACTTAAAAAAAAACACCCCTGTAACACTTCAGAACTGCTTGGATGGAAGTTTTCCATTGAAAACAGCAGTTTTGCCGAAATTGAAACGTTTCATGGCACATGTCTCTTCTCAATGAATTTTTAATGGAAAAAAAATGTAAGTTACTCTGTTTGACTTTATAATTGCAATGTAGCTTGTTTTCTCTTATTGATTCAGTTTATTAGTTTAGGTGGATACACAATTTCAAATTAATTCTTAATTTTCTAGTTTTTTATCCTAGTGACTTGAACTCTCAAAGTGTAGTGGTCTTACTTTGTGGAAAAAGAAACATTTTGGTATTTGTTAAAATAACAATACATTTTTTAAAAGCCTTTCAAATGCTGTCCCAGGGAAAACATCATCTTTGACTCTCAATTTGGGACAAAAATATGTTTCTGAAGGTCTGAATCTTGTATGGTCTGGATGATCTGTATTTTGACCTGCTCTGAATGGGTCTTCTTGACAAGAGAACGTGCTTTGGGATGCTCCTCCATGGTGCCATGTGAGTGGCAGTGCTACCCAGCAGAACATGCACTACAGAGGGACACCTGAGCCCTGCTCGCAACAGCCGTTCGTTACTCTGTGGTGTCAGGCAGGTGGCACCATACCTTGGTGTCTTTGTAAGCTGTCAAGGGCAGGAAATGGTGCCATCGTGGGCCTGAAATCTCAGGTAGTTACTGCTTTTTAAAAATAACCCATTGGTGGGGTCCGACTAGGAACAGCTCACTGTCGCTGTAAATTAATGTGGTGGTAGAATGATGGGTGTTTACAGAATGGCTAACTGGGAGGCAGAGGGAAAGAGAACTCGGTGAACTGGAGAGGGAACACCTTCCCTTTTTCCGTCTTCCGAAATAAAAAAAAACCACTATTTATTCATATATGGCTTGTCTTGTTTGTTATGGCAAATGTGCAAAACATGGTTTTGTTCTACATAGACAGGGTAAGTTATTTATAGTGACTTCTCATACAGTCTTGTTGGAAGGAGCCCAAATTCTTCATTCTGCCATATGCAAAACTTACTGCAGTTATTGCAGACTTCTCAGATTCTGCCCACTTCATGTCAAGTTAGCGTTGCTACAGCTTCACTGTGCAGAGCGGTAGGATTTAGAGTGACATACACAGGGGCCCTGTGGAAATAAAACTAGTGACAGGGATGTTGGCTAGAGGATCTGGAATTGGTATCCATAAATGTACTTGTTTTCTAATTGGAAGTGAATAATGGCCATATAAGCTATTATGAGCAGCCTGTGTCTCTCTGGATTGCATGGCACAACTACTGCAACACCATACAAAAAATGCTTAAGCATATGCAGTCATCTCACTGAAATCAAGATACCTAATTAGGTCAAGACAAATTCCATAGAGATATTCAAAGTAAGTATGTACATAAATGTTTTTTTAGACTAGGGCCTACAGAAGGACCTCTAGATGTCCCAGAGGAAGACCACAATTTCTGCGCTCCCTCCAGGGATACATAGCTGTGCTTTTGTTCTTGTAAGTGCTGCACTGCACTCTTTGAGGAAGCTTAGCAATAAAGAGAAGCACATCCTTTTTTGTTTTTGTTTGACACAGTTACTTTGGTGACTGTGTCAACAGTGGAGACAGAACCAAATTGTGTTACTACCTCTGTCAATTTTTAAACAGCACTGCAGAGTCCCCTCTCCTCCCCAAATGAGGAAGAGAAATTCACACTGTAATATTAATAACTGTGGGGCCCTTTAGCCTTTAATAATTAACACACTGCTAACTGTAGCTGAATGTTCCTTTTTCTTATTCCAATTACAGACCCATTTGGACCAGGCTCAGCTGAGGGAAGTGGCTGAGCAGCAGTGTTGTAACAGAGACCTAGATCTGAGTGAAATTGTTCTCCTTTGGCCCACACAGTAGATTAAAGAAAAGTTTGGGCTCAGACAGTAGTGAAGCCAAAGCATCAGGTGTTACAGAAGAATAAAGTACTTCTGTACCCCAGTCATTCCAACCCAGGGGACTACTTTAACATCAGCGCCAATTCCTGGAGCCTGCTGATGAATACACTCACCTGGCCTAATGTAAAATGAAATGTTCTTTTCAGTAGGTGATAATTGTTCATGTACTTGCCATTTTTCCCCAACATACTGCTGAGTAGGAGGCTCTTGCTACCTTTTTCTTCTTTGTGGGGTGACAGTATGTGTTCATTGGTAGCGTATGAGTAAGACAGGAGACCTGGTCTAAAACGATAGCTCCCAGACTGGCTGGCACTAGTATTTTCTGCCTGAAGTAGAGCTGCTAGTGCAGCTCTAACAAGACGTTTAGCATTTAGCAAACCTACTATGATCTTTGCAATGTGATTTACAAGTCTTGGATAAATGTTGTTAATGTTTTGCTGCAACATCATGATGTTTTGGCAGTATTCCTGCTACCCTAGACACTTAGTGCTAGCAGACGGGCCAATTTAACAGTAACAGTTTAAATGCTTCTCAAACTATAGCCCTACTTCAAAAGGTCTGCTGTTATGCAACCAGAATTAGAAGGGAAGGGAACTAGTAAATCCCGAGTTGTGGTTACCTAGCAGCTAAAACTGAGTGATGGAGGCTGCCATATATTCTGTCTTCCTGCCCCTGGTTGTGCAATCCCATACCTTCCCTTGTGCGTGCAGCTGTAGAGTGAGAAAGCGTAGGGAGCTGATCCAGCTGAAAACTAACCTAACCAAGAAAAAATTAGTTTTTGTTGGTATGGCTTCCCATCCATGTTTAGGTTAGCTCAAGCTATTATAGCATTATACCCAGAATTAATCAAAAGAGATAGTGAAAGAGGCTTGGAATTGTATTGGATTATGTCATATAGTGGGATGTTTTTAATAATTATAACTCTGTCTTAGAGTTATACTATCAGTCTTTTCCAATACTTGGTGAAACGTTAATTCTCATTGTCTGTGGCATAGCCATGGGTATGCTTATTTTCAGCTACCTGTTAACAATTAATAAAGCTCTCGAGATTTTCTGATTTTCAAATTATTTTCTCACCGCTTAAATTTGAGAAGTTGTGAGATGGAAACATAGTAGGGCTAAGAGTGAGAAATTCTTTTGCTCAGTTATAAACGTGGGTGGCAGCAGCTGGGAATTAGAGAAAATTCCACATACACCTACGACAGTGTAAGAAGAAGGGTAGTTACAACATTAGATGAGGTGACTCAAAGGCATTTAAACAGCATATATGCCTGGGTTAGAAGTCGTCTACACATGCTGACCCTTGAGGGTCCGGCAAGTTTCAGAATGTGGGGTACTCAAAATCAGATTTAAGTTTTCAGTAGTTTGAAAGCAGGAAGCAGATTAAGAATTCAGGGCATGAACATGCAATGGAAATGCATCCAAAATAATCCAAAATCTCATTGCAGAATTCTAGTCTTGAATTTACCCCTGAGTTACTGAGGGATTATAAACGGAATCTTACTTGGATTCAGTAAGGAAGTGGAATTTATCTTCCTTTGCAAGTGTGGAATTTTTAGTGAAAGGTTGAAATCATGTATTTTATCTATATTATTTAGGTTTTAATTTTATTTCTATATATAACTTTATGCATTTTATTGCAGTGTTGGTTCGTCATAGGCATTGTCATCCTGTCTTAATTTGCAACTCTCTGTAGTGTTTGTTCCAGGGTCAGGCTGCACATCTCATGAGGCATCTCTGCTCATGACCAGAGCGTAGGTAATGAATCATGTCTGCCAAGTGCCTGCGCCACATCCTGGAAGATGTAGGCCAGGAGAGCTCCAGTCATAGAGGAGAACAGGAAAAAGGCACGTGAACTATAGTTCTCTCAGAGCATAATGGCAGTATTTCAGAATTAAAATATACTGCATTTTGATGGTTCAGCTTTTCAGTGAGAAAACAGTATTTTCAGCAAAAATAGGATCTTGCTTGAAACTGAATTTTCCATTGGAAAACTAGTTCTGACAGAAAAATTTCTAAAAATGGATCTATGCTTGATCCTTCTCTAAATTTCCTAAATGAGAACAGCAGTTCTTACCTGCTTCAGCAACACACACAGTTTCTCAATGGCTGGACCTAAAAATATAAATGAGAAGTACAACTAAAATTACAAGTAATTTTATGTTACAGAAACATGAAAAACATTGGAGTGGATGAAAATGAAGAAGCTAGGAAGGGTTAAGATTGAGGATAATCTGATAATTCGAAGATGACATTTCAAAATCTTTAGCACTTATACAGAAAGTCCAAAAAAGTTTTTCAGATGTTTTTAATTAAAAGAACTCTAACAAGCTCTGGTTGGGAAAAGTGAGTACTCACGTTTTTATCTAACATCAAAATAAAGACAGGATTGCTTCACACATTTTGGACGTTTTAGTAGAGGTCATTTTTTGGTTTCTCCAAGCCTGTTCACCCATCTGTGATCTTTTCAAATACCATTAATCGAAAATGTTACACCAGTAGCGAGAAAAAAAAACCAGCTTGTTTTAAAGAAAAAAGCATGTTGTTTGACAAAATAATAAAAGCAGAAGAAATCTGACTATAAAAGAGACTGTAACAGATAACAAAACTAGAGATCAGAAATCAACGGTTTCATCCTTAGGGTTGTTTGCAATTTATGATATGACCTTATGCTAGAGAGCCAGTCAGCTGGAAGGCAGTTGAATGATGATTACATGCGAAAGACATCGGACAGGGTCCTGAAGTTCTGGGTTCAGTTCTGTGTGGGTGAAACTCTGCATATGACCACATGTCAGTTGGCCTGTTCTCCACTTCCGACATGAGGATGACAATACTTCAGGGCAGAGGCTGATTTCTTAGTGTGTGTCTCAGTAGCGCTTAGGACAGTCCCACTACTACATCCCACCACTTACTGGGTCTTGTAGGTTTGCCTTGGTTAGGAAGTTCTGCTGTGCCAGAAACACTTTTGAGATTTTGAACACATAGAAATTGCAAATCTGTTTCAGAAGGAACCAAATACAGTTGAATATTTTACATGCAGAAGTTCCACCAGAATCCCTGGTATCTTAGAGTTTTGTGACTCACTGTGAGTGTGGGAGAGCAAAGTTCAAGTGCCTGCTTAAAGTTCAAGTCCCTGTAGCCCCTGCTGTGGATAGTCAGGTGTACTTTTGCTGTATATTGACCAGAAATTCCATCCCAGACTTGGCCAGCCTTCCCATAAAACTCATCAAAACCAACCTTCTCTCATTTTAAGTTGCAATGTCAATTGCTTTACTTTCTGAAAATGCATTTTGTTGTAAAATACTCAACCAGCTCTATTCTGGGTACTACTGTGGTATTAACTGTAAACAATAATTATGAGCAGAGGATTTAAAAAATCTCTGCAGGTTCTGATTAGGATAAAGACCTAGGTTGAACTTTCCTGGAACACTGGAAAACACTAGTTAAATTCTTCTGATGCAGTGCTTTGTTACGTCTGGATTACCCTGTTTCATGGCCATGCAGACCGTAGAAAGGCAATGGGTTAGCAGAAAATCCAAATCAGAGGGGAAAAGTTGCTCTTTAGGAGAAATTTGAAATTAGTATGCTGAATTTACCCTGGGTGAGAGCAGAGCTTGTCATTAACTTTGCAATCTTTGTCACAAGATGGTCACAAGATGTTTTGCCTACATTTTCGTAGCCTTTCAAAGTCCACAAGAAGATGCACGTGTCATCGCCATGGAAAGTCAGGACACTCATCAGGAAAAACAGCCAACACAGACATTTTGAAGATAATCCATGAAGAATAATCCATGAACAACTCCCATAAAAATGGTAGCTGCTTAGGAGGCGGAGATTTCATTTTTAATGCTGATCTTTTCTCCCTGCAGAATATTGCTCCCACCTTATCAATATTTTAGAAAAGAAAGAGAAACCTTCTGCAGCTGCAGAGGCAATTTGGAGGGATTAAAAATTTATCCTGTTTTGAGCAAAGCTTTCAGCAGGTGTTAGAATCCACTTAATCACAGGTGGGTAACCCGCACAGCCTCTCTTTCCTATGGCTAAACTGGAATAAAGGTCCTGGCAATTCTTTCATGCAGGGATCTTTTGTGAGGACCTACTTCCAATTCCAACTATAGCGAGCCACATGCTTTGCCTAGAACAGCACAAATTCAAGTCTAGGATGTAAAAGTGATGTTTTTTCTTCTAGTTTCTTTCATTTGGTGAGGAAACAGAGTCAAAACCACTCTTGGAACAGATACCATGGCAGGGTTACACCAGGCTTTGAATTTGGCTCAACCTCAGGGGAGGTTTAGATTGGATAGTGGGAAAAATTTCTTTACCGAAAGGGTTGTCAAGCATTGGAACAGGCTGCCCGGGAAGTGGTTGAGTCACCATCCCTGGAGGTATTTAAAAGACATGTAGATGTGGCGCTTAGGGCCATGGTTTAGTGGTAGACTTGGCAGTGCTAGGTTAATGGTTGGACTCGATGATCTTAAAGGTCTTTCCAACCTAAACAATTCTATGATTCAATAATTAAAAGGGCTAATGAACATTAGCTGAAACTCAGAATTTGGGCTCTGCAGCAAATTCAGTCAATTCTATGTTGATTTTCACTCTGAAGTGGAAAGGGCCACGTGGTTTAGAAATTTCTCTCCAAAATATCCGCCTTGCCAAGAATTTTATTGGGGTGAAGAATGAGGAGAATAGAAAACCTCCAGTTGAGACTCAGAAATCAAAACAAAACCTTAATCTCTAAAAGGCTTTTAAACATATGTTTTCTTCCCATCTCTAAAGGAAACCTAATTAAAACATTTCCTTTCAAGTATTTTTCAGTGAAATTTCATCACAATTATAATGTTAAATGGAACATATTACTTAAACAAACTAGCATTTTTTGGGTGTAGAAACGTTACCTGGGAGTTGGGGAGACTTCTTCCTTTTTTTACTTGGTCTATTTGACACTATCACAGTTGGTTTACTAATCCATATGAATGAGCAAATATGCACCATTGCTAAGGACAGAGCACTTTTAACGTTCTTCTGCTCTCAGGAGAGCAAGTTGTGGCTGACAATGATAGACTGTGTAGAGTAACCATACCATTTGTTTACAGATCTGCACGTAATTTCCACCCACTAGAACTAATTGTTTTTATCAACACCAGTAATTAGAAGCGCCAAAGAAGCATCAAATTTTCTGACAGGGCATGGTATAAAATGGTGTGTAACAGTGTGCTGTGACAGTTTAGACTAAGGCAGATAGCAATTTGGGAAAAGAATATAGTCAAAGAGCTTGTTGATACATAGAAAGCTGATAATTGGAGCTTCCTGCTACACTAGTGGAGAAATAGCATAGATCCCATGGCAACTTCTCTTGGTCATTTTCTTTAGAACTCTCTGTGAAAACACACTGGGATTTACAGGGACACACCACTTTTGATTAACCTTTTGTTGGGAAAGTTTTCTCAAATAGACAATGGCACGGCAGAGAAGAATTGCTGTCTGATGCAAGTAGAACAGAACAGTTGGGTTGTCAGGAGAACCAGGTAGAAGTCAAGAGCTCCAGTTCAGAAACAGTCCTTGAATCTAGGTCTCCCACTGCAGACATGAGCATTTTCATCATCAGGGTGTTTGAATACTGTCATATGGGCGTCTATCAGCTTTGATCCTGTCCCGTTATAAAATAGGAACATGTTGGAAAGCTGGGAAACATGCTTCCAGTTCAGTATGGGGCTCAGTGAGCCTGTGGGAAAAGCAATCCCCACTTCCCGTCCCTATCCTTCCCTTCCCTGAACCGCTGCCTGATAGGACAAATGCTCTCCTGGACACGGGGAAGTGCTAATGCCAGGACTGCATTGTTCCACCTATCCAAACGGCAAATGTATTCAGCCTTGTGAGAAGTAGTCCAGTGAAGGGGGAAAAAAAAAAAAGGATGATTTTTCAGGCAGAGGATTCAAGCTTTGTACCTCAGTGCCAGACAGGTTTCTGCATCATTTGTGATAGGTAATAATGGAAATCTATTTCTGACTAAGCTCTAAATAATTAGTGCCAGAATGCCATCGTGGTGCTGATGACTATTTATCCAACAGAAGAAAAGCAGCATGTTGATTCTTGAACCACAGAAAGCCGTAATTGTCATTTAAAATCTGGCATGTTGTTTAAAATACTAAATTCATTATCTTCAGAATCTTTATAATTATACATCTAAACTATCACTCTGAATACATTTGCAAGTGTAAAGAAACAGGCATTCTGTTTTTCTGACAAGGGATTAGACTATTGGTTGTTCCATTTTTAAGATCTTCCTAAACCTAAATATCAAGGCCCAACTGAAAAATGAAATAAAAACATCCTACCTGCACAGAATGTAAAGCCCATTCTGTTTCAAAGCTATTCATTCCTGTTACAGTTACCCAAAAAAGTTGTAATTATGAAATTGCAACACTTAATTTGGAACATGTCTTTTGCTCACACAATAGCAAATGTTCCTGCTCCTCCTCTCACAATAAAATGACCATATCAAATAAATTTTTTCATAAAAATAAAGAAGCGCTGGGGAAAAAAAACCCGCAGCATATTAAAACTTCTCAGCTTCAGAGATACCAAACTGTTATCAAGGACTGTGACAGGGTATACATTTTCAGAAATATTGAAAGGAGGGAAAAAACCCAAGCTTTGACATTAACAAGATGATAACAGCCATTGGCTCTTGTTCACTAATTTCCACCCCAGAATTTCAGCAGTGAGATAATCAGCCTTTCACTGACTTGTATGGGAATGGATCTGACTTGGATCAGACTCTGCTCTTTGGCCTGGCTGTTATTATGTGGAGTTATTCGCTGGAAGAGTTTTGACAAAAATAATAACCCACCGAGTGAGGTTTTCAAGAGCAGAGGCTGTATGCCAGACAGGTAAATCACAGACAAGTCCAGATCCTTGAATTAGCTCTGCACTCATGTGATGTCTGAATGTAAGCAGAGCTCTTGGGAATCCAGAGCTTTGAAAGCCTGGGAGACTGAAGGATCTATCTAGTGCTGATTTCAATGTGAAATATTCTGCCAATAGGGAAAAAAGAAATCAGACATTGCTCGTGCTCTAAAAAGCGTGTTGTGGCTTCATGTTACCAAAACTTGAGAGTTCATAAGATGATTTTCACATCATTTCTTCCAGTTGCAACTAGGAACCAAGAAGCACTGGTGAGAAGACCTGCAGATCTTGTTTCAGATTTTCTTCCTGATGTGATTTCTGACTGTATATAGACAACCCAGTGCTTAAATGCTAACAGTTAAAAGGAGTTAGGTCCTGCTTGTTATTTTAAATAATTGAGACACTGCTTCTTCGATGCAGCAACGCTTTAGTGATGCTATGTTAATTAATAATAACATATAATCTCTTGATTCAGTGACTCTTGAGCAAGGAAATTCAAGGAACAGAAGTCATTACGTGCCCTGAACTTTTCTGTTGCTGCATGTGCCATGTGTTCTGACAAACAGTTAGCCTTCCCATAGCAAACACCCCAGTGTAGATTATTACATACTCTCCCCCAGGAAGGCAGCAGCAGAGAAGCACTGTCTGTTTGTAGCCTTGTCTGGGTGTGTCTGCTCAGTAATTCCTTGTTCCCATGCTGCTGGCTGGCCTTCCATTTTATTGCAACAACAAGATGTTACTTAGATAATACTCCTGTTTTCTGGAGTAATAGTGTTTTGGGTTTTAGTTGGCTATCACCCTAAAGATCAACAAGGCTCAGTTTTCTGTAATTGCAGGCCTTGGAGTGTATGGGCAGCTGAGGCGGCTTTCGTATCTTGGATGTCTGGTGTATTATTTATCAATAACATCAGGAATTTATGGGCTTGGTGTCAAGATTACACAAGGAGCTCTAGTTATGAGAAACATGACAAGAATGTGGCCAGGTACTCTTAGCATGTGTCTGCAGACATCCATATGTGCTGGGCTGGGTTTTGGCATGCATTTCAGTCTCCTCTGTACTAACAAATGCTGCAGCATTTTAGGCACCGATCTACAAAGCAGCCTGTGTGGGTGGACCCCTTGGCAAAGCTCTCTGAATTCTGAAAGTCTTTGTTTGCCAGCACAGGAGGGAAAGATGCAGCTCCTGGAAAAAATTACATTGATGCACATTTGTAAGAAACCTCAGCCTCACTGCTATTGATTATGGATTTTGTGATACCTGCATTTGGGGCTCAGATTCATTCATCACTGACACTTAAACTTGAGAGACAATCTAGCTATATGCCAAGGAACATCTTAAGTGTTGTTTGTGTGTTCCTTGTACAACCTGTGCAATTTTGGCAAATAGGAAGAAGAGAAAATACCATAACACTTTGCTTAAAAAGAAATTCTTTCAACGTTCTGGTGCATATGATGTGTTTTATAGAAAGGGAATTGAGCTGAAATAGTACTATAGTGACATGCTTGATCGCTAAGGAGAGGAGATGTAATGATTTTGGACAGCAACTGTCAGGGTTAAGAAAGTTATTTGTTCCATTGGTTTATGGCACAGACTAGTAGTATTTTATTGTCAAACAGAATTAGTTTTATATCAAGAAGAGTGATTACTTGGGTTCACTGTGTTTGAGATTAAACTTGATGATTTCATGTCCATTATTGATTTAGGCTTTACATTCAGAGAAGTAGCGGTTTATATTTTACTTAAGGGTATTTGATCACAGTAGATGTAATCTTCAATGGTTTCTGCAAATAAAGTAGTAAAGTTGCTATTCCTCTTACAGTAACTGAAGAAGAAAAGTGAAGGGGGCTAAAAAAAGACCTTCTTATATCAACAAGACCAGTGCAAAAAGATCTAGAGAAGATGGCAAAAAGTGCCGCTTACCTTTTCCAGTGTGCAAGGGACATGCTAACACCTGACTACAGCATGCACAAAAGCAGGAACCACACAAAAGATACTCTGTCAATGGCACATTGCAGCTCCAGACTCAGACGATATGTATTTGACAAAGGGATGCCAAAAACTTACAGTACATCGTCTCCTCTCATTTATCCTCAAATTACACCAAAGGAGAGAGGGACAGCCAAGGTGTTTTCCAACATTAGAACAGGGTCAATGAAGCACCAAATGTGGGTGGCCTCTGTAGGAGGCAAATGTGTAAAGTGTGTAATATGTGTCACTAAAAATAGCCCCTTTCAAAACATCTTAAATCAGACAGTCTGTTAGAACATGCCATGAGGAACCAACCAAGCACTGTGGTCTGATCTGGGTCCTGCTCTGCTGCTGCTGGGAAATCTGTAGCTAAGAGAAGACAGATGGTTTGTGGCCAGCCAGGGCTCTGCTCCCTTGGGCAGTGGTGCATGTCTACAGAGGGAGGAGGGAAAGCATTTCATGGAAGCCACTGTCAAAAGCAGGCCATATCAACTTGAGAGCTCTGCATGCAGCATCTGCCAAGGGATGGATGGTATGGGATGCTATCTATTGTACCTTCACCGTGAGCAGTTGTGGGAGCAGAAACAAGTCCTGCTAGCTTTATTTAGAGCTGTCATATTCAGGCCATCATCATTCCAAGCTCCTCTGGCTTCCAAAGTACCATCCTTTGTTAGAGCTCTCCTCAGACACAGATGTCTCAGTAGATGCTGAACTAGCATTGCACCCTTAAAAAAGTTGTGGGGCTATTTGGCTAGCACTGGGTCATGCTACCTTTACTGTCTTCTTTCCATCCTGCTGTATGCTTGTACGTTGCCTCTGTGACTTAGGCAGTTTTCAAACACACTAGAACAGGGACCATAACGCACATCTTTAACGGTGTTTAGACTTACCTGGCACCTGTGTGCACAGGATTTTCACCTGCATGCTTACATAGCCTTGACCTAGCCAGAATCACTGTGCAGCTAACCTAAAAAACACCCTCTGCATGCAGACAAGTCTGACACAGTGTGGGATGTACTGAGCTCTGGCTCAGCATTGCATTTAGTCCTAGCTCCCATGAGGTTTCCTGTCTCCTTACCTGTCTATATATTGCCTACTACTACTAGATGGTAATTCAGGAAGCAAATCTTAAATTGTGTTATGTTCCTTGCCCAGAATGCAGTGCACAAAACACCCTCTGTAACTAAGCACTTGTTGCACAGTTAAACATTAATAGCTACCAAGACATATAGCAGCTGATGTTGGCCAAGGCTCATGTAATGATGTTTTCCCTTCTGTAGTTTGGGTTACTCCTAGTTCTTCATTCCCTGCAGTGTATTTGGTTCATTAGGGGCACAGCAAAGCACAGTTCTGCCCTTTCTGCCATATCCCCAAGTGTCCTGTGTTTACGAACTCATTTTTTTCTGTTTTTCAATTAGTGCCCTTTGCCTTTCATTATTTCACTGAACAACATGGAGAATAATCTGGATCCATCTTCTTTATTCCCTCCTATCAGATACTGCCAAACATTGTTAAGATTGCCCCTGAGAGACAGACTTCTTCAGGCCGAACAGTGCCAGCTCTCTCAGCCTCACCTCATGCGTCAGGTGCTACAATCCCTTAATCATCTTCGTGGCCATTCACTGGACCTTGTTCCAGTATGTCTATGTCTTTTTTGTATAGTGGGGCATCCAGAAGTGAAAACAGTACTCCAGATGTGGTCTCACCAGTGCTAAGTAGCTTTTCCAGGCTTTGGAAAGACGTCTCCATTCCAAAGGAGAAAGAAAAGAGAAGGGGGAAGCAGATGCATGGTTTTGAAACTAATTGGATGCATTCATTGAGATGGGAGTTAAAAATAAAAAGCTGTTGCCCAAAGCATTATTTTTTTTTTTTTTAATCAATTTGGGGGTTTGTTTATCATTTTAGTTTCTCTGTTCAGTGAAATGGTTCATATTTAATGGATCACTAAGTTGTGACCACAATAGAAGTGACAGAGCATGTGTTTTCTAATTTAGGTGTATGGACAAGTGCCCTCTTTTGCAGGAAAGAGAACAAAGCTAATATTGCTCAAGAGCAAAATAGTTGAACCAAATGCTTCTCAGCATAGGTGGCAAAATGAGTGACAGTTTCTTTGTGGCTCTGATAAGCTTTTGTTGCTGTGATGCTTAAGCAAAAAAACCTGCAAATGTGACTAAGTCGTGCTGCTTGACTGGTAGGTCAAGGTCATAAATCATTTATGATGCTTTGGAGAATGTTACCCAGTGGCACCTGGGAACACAAGTGCTTGTTAGCTTTCAGGAAGATTTAGCCTTCTTCCCGCATAAAAGATTTGTTAAAGGTATTTGGATACTGTAAGAGATGTCAAAATGGATGTAGATGCCAAAGAATACTTGAAAATCTTAGTAGCTTTACTGGGACCTCATTCTCAACCTGGACTGGAGACCATTGTTCAGGAAGGCAAGGCTCTGGTATCTGCTGTATTTCTCCCTGCCTGTGCACTCTTCTTCCTCCTTGAACAGCAGAAGGGTCCATTACTGCCGCCTTTCCCTGCTCTGCTGCAGTGTAGGAAGACAACTGCAACATTTTCTGTTTGTGAGACTTTTTTTTTTTCCTGACTACAAAGCCAAACAAGTCTCACAGTAAAGACAAGCCAGGTTTAGTATATAAAAGCGGTGTTAAAAAAGATTAAACCAGGCAGAAATAGATTCAGTAAAAAGCATATAGTTTTAAGTAATTAGGAGATCTGGCGCACTTCTAACACATTTGCCCCATTCACGAAAAAAAGAAAAAAGCTGTGAATCTATTCTTCTGTTTTCTCTTTTTACAGCATGCAGATAATTGCATGATGTATCATTTACAGAGTATGTGATGCTGTTACTGAGAAAATGCCAACTGTTCCCAACTTCTTTACTGATGTGGCTACCTCAGTGTTTCTAGCCTCTGTTTTTTCTTTCCCGGCAGGAAAAAGAAATGCTTGTCTAGTGCTACGTGTTGTTACCTTTCATGGAAGGGATTTCCAAGAAAGATAGTAGAAATATTTTTTTTTTTTTTATTCCATGAAAACTGCCGGTCCTTTAACTGCAGAAACGCCTAATATCTATGAAATCTGCAGATATAATGCATTTAAATATAAGTCATGGTAGCTGCCTTCTCAACATGACCCATCCTCTGACTTGAATTTTTAATATGAGGAGTGTTGTCTGCTAGAGGCTAGCTCAGGTCCAAAGGAGCGCGGGACTTCTGTCATAGAGGAGTCCTGTATCCTTGCTAAAAAACCAGCCTGTGAGCATAAGCAGCAGGTGATTAATTTTAAGAATGAGTCCAAATTAATGGCTGGATTAAATGGCCCCAGGGGCTTGCATGAAATAATTTCAAAATTTTCATATTTAAAAATGGCAGAAAATGAAGGCAAAAGGCAGCCCCATGCACTTGTATGTCTCTAGGTCGGGACACTCTATCAGTTTCTGGCAAGTCAAGGGAACTAGTTGACTTACAAACTGTGTTGTATTGACAAAACCATACTTTCGTTATTTGGATTGGTACTGGTACATACAGTGCTGACTCAGATCACTAGCGTTTCCTTTTAAAGCACTGTACATCCTCATGAGTTACAATGACCAAGAGCCTAACAAAGTAACCCGCAGTAAAAAAAGGTAGCACAGTCAAATAACAGCTGAACATACAGCAAAATCCTTGCTTTGATCCTTGTTTGCCTTCAGAAATACAATGTCAAGTGTCCTTATTTAAATGAAGCTTAGTTTAAAGTGGAAGCAGTTGTCTCAGGAATGCTGCGGTGGCTCCTGGATGTATAATAAACTTGTTAAGAGAAGGGCTGACTGATTTATACTTTGTTACTGATGTGCAAACTCCTCACCAGCACATGAGGCTTCTGTGTTTACTAGAAAGTTCTTTTCTCCTCCCCTGCTGCCACTGCCCGGTTTCTGATGTACCCCACGTCCGCACTGTGCAGGCAAGTCCCCCAAGGAAGCCCAGGAGGTGGAGCAGTCACATGGTCCTCGGCGTGGTAGGCATCAGCATCCTCCTATTTGAAAAGCAGTCAGGAATCCCAAAATGGCTCATTGCATCCCTACTGTAATCAGGTGTCCTGCCAACTTTTCTTTTTCAATATACTTTCTGCTGGTGATGTGAACAGAAAGAAATGCAGCAAGATAAGATGAACTCTTTCCAAATTAGGGAATGCCCTTAGAAACTTTGGCTTTTAGAAACTTTATCTAGAGGAATGCAGCTTCTGTGGGGTAGCAAATTAAATCGCTTTGGTTATGTGCTCAGCTTCTTCTGGCACAAATCCTAAAAGGCTGAAATCTTTTGCTAGTCTATATTTTGGTGGTGCGTGCTTTGGTGCTTTTAAACAATTTGTGAAGTTAGAATGATGCATTAGAGATGGCTTAAAGTCAGAAAAGAACTTGAGCAACCCTCTTCTGCACTGGGCCAGATCTAACCGAGAGTCAACACGGGCACCATACACAGTATATACGAATATGCCAGACAAAGCTCATTTTATGCATTTATTTCCAGTAATCATGTAACAATGTACCTGAACAAGTGTATGTACCTCCATGCTTTTACATTATGGAGCAGTTTTAGAAAAGTAACTGCATTTGCTGTATTGAACCACAGCCTGTATTTATCTGGCATCGGCTGAAAACTTTTTTTGCACATTGGTCTCACAGAGATGTTATTGTACAGACCTGTGCTGTAGGTTTTCTTGACGTTTGCTGAATTGTCTCATTGTGGTTATGGACTTTAATAGGATGTCAGCGTTAGATGGCCATTAATGTGAGCCAACGTAGCAATTCTCAGGTTAGATTTTTTTTTCCACTGAAGCCTGACTTTGTTAGAGCCTTGTGTGAGCAGTGTTTTCAAAATGTCCCTTCACTAACTTGTTTTGTAACAGAGCTGGACCCCGTAGCAGCCGTTGCCATTTTTGTGTCACACACAGGGACCTTCAGGACATTGAAATAACATCAGTATTGGCCCTCACTGGCAAAGACAAAGAAACAAAGAGCCACGCCATGCATGTATGTGTGTGCGTGCTGTGCCTTTGTCTTCTTCTGTGTCACCATCGTATGGGGCACTTACTTACTTACTAGCAAAATAATGACAACCCAAAATGGTGCTTTTGCACAACTGTATGGCAAATCCCAGAATGAGTCTCAGCAAGGTAAGGAAAAGCAACCATGGGGATTGTTAATGTGTGAGGAAGATTGTGTGTTGTCCTATGGATCCTGGTCAGGCAGGCGATGGTCTGCTGTCTCCTTTCTTCTTGGGTGCAGTCCTACACACAGCCCTCCCCTGAGTCAGGCTCGCCTTGAGTCACCAGTCAGGCCACAGTGACAGTTCTGCTGTGGCCAGCAGCAGCCGTGCTAATACTGCTGCTGTGGGTATTTTCAACAATGTGGTATTTGGACGATCTCTGATTTTTCCCAGCCCCTGCTGAGCCCCTTCTCCTCTCCCACTCGGAAGGTTATGAGTCAAAGACAGCGCAGCACCGCTGCACCTCTTTGTGCAGGCCCCTTCTCTTTTTGTGTAGGCAGACTTGTGTAAGGTTGGGGGGCGGTAGCAGTACCAGTTTGCCTTTAGTCTTCAGTGAAAAACAACTGCTGAAAACGGCCTTTTGTGCTTACAGTGGAGCGGGTGGGGATCCAAGCTGTCCTGTTTTATTCAATAACTGATGTCAATGGAATTAGCATCCTCTGGCTTTGGATAAAGTTCTTAATTTTGTTTTTTGTATCCTGCTACGTAGCAATCTCTTCAGTCCTTGCTAAACTCCTCCAGAAAAAGAGATTCTTGTAACCTGTCTTTGTAAATCAGGCTTTTGGAAGCGAACATGTGATTTAGATTTAAAAAAAAAAAAGATCCCACAACATTTTCATTTAATTTGGCCAATTTAGTGCTATCAGATAGATATTAGTAATGATGCCATATGTATGCATGTATGCTACATGCATATGTAGCATAGTATAAGTGGTATAAATATGTCTTATTTACTGTACCTGGGATTAAAAGAGATACCTATACCCAGTTTATACAAACCAAGGGGAAACATTAACAAAGGCTTAACTATGATTAGGCAAAGAGTTCCCTTCTATAGTTTTATTTCCTTGCACTAGCCTTAGTTTGCCTGCCTGTCTGGATTTTGGCTCTGACCATTCACTGTATACCAAAATGGAATTAAATTGTGAAAATGAAACACACTCTTAATCTATCTATTGGAAATAAAATGAAGTACCTTGTCAAAATTAATTTTCCATGGAAGGAGGAATATTTCACCTGAAGTGAAAGGTTGATTTATAGCCTGCAGTATAGTAAGTGGCATCTGTTTACATATGCTAGAATTTTTTGAATATTTTAATAAGTTGCTAATTCATAATGAACAATAATGCCACCTTGTGCTTTTTCAGAGAGGTTAAGCTTTCATTATGGGATTTCCGAGTTTCTTTTTGTTTATTCTTTTTAAAGAAGATGCAATTACACATGCTTCACTTTTTTAAGCACCTTTCATCATAGTGATGAGAGAGAATCACTGCAAAGATTATAGACCATGAACTCCAACTAAAGAACAAATTTCAGTTCTTATGTGAGGTCTGACATTAATTCACCCTAGACTTCTGCCCAGACTGTGTATTTCATCTATATCTTGATCAGTATTGGGTGCAGAGTGTATGGTCCCTTCTCAAGAAGAATTGGTATGCATTTTAATGGACTTTTTTTTGTTTTAAGCTAGAAGTGTCTAAAAAAGCAAAACCTCAACTCATACAAAAAACCCCATTCTACAAAGTACTAGTTTCACTTCATGAAGAAAGTATAGACAATGAAAATACAGACACTATAAATTCCACCAGCACATGTACTCAGAAAAAAGGAAGTCTGGAACAGTAAGCAGGAGAACATTTTAATGTGGTTGAGTATTGGTGTGTGTGTCTGTCCCCTTTGCCACTAGCTAGGGTCAGACTTGGGCCAGTACAACTGCTGTGGGCTTCGGTTTGGCTAGCAGTGGTACCCAGAATACCAGGAAATCCTGCTCGTCATCACTTAAGGACTTTAAATCCTTAAAGTCATCATGGTTCCAGTGGGACCAAGATTATATCCTATTCACAGCATACTCTAACTCCTGCTGGCGTGCTATTTGAGCACAGGAAGTAACTAATGGATAAGATTTCAGTGTAAATGTATTGTAAAATGGCATCATTCTTTGTAATGAATGCATAAATTATAAATATAGTATAGATAGACCTAGCTGAAAATGAATGCTTTGTAATAGCCATAGATTTCAGTGAGATCAGAATTTTGTTCATATGGCCTATGCTTTTTCGTTTTTAAAGCCTACTGATTAAAAAAAATCCTACAGATAATACTATGGCATAGGAGAGCGTATTCTGCTCTGCCTACCAGTTTTAAACTGGAGGATTAAAAATATCCATTGTTCATTTCCACTAAATCTTGAGCTCCTTACTTGGTTTTTATATCATCAGATCCCCTTAATTTTTGAATAGACTAACCCAAGATTATCAGAAGGAATGATATAAATCTTCATCTGCATTGGTTTATAAATCCTTACGCTGATACGTATGTTTCTGGAAGCAAGTAACACTATGATACACTTTAAGAGTCTCAGAACAGGTCTCAAAGCATCATCCACTTTGCTTTAATTTCTTAAATATGCTTCCTCTGTCAATAAGACAGCTCAATTTTATTCCCTCAGTAACCAAACTTTTGCAGCCACTGGCCATGTGGATCACTGGAATGGGGCGGGGGGGTGGAAGTTATGCTATAAGGACTAGATTGGGAGGGTACAGAATTACAAAAAATCACTAATTTTGCACACTGGCTCCATTTTCACTGAGAAAATCTCTTAAGCTTCATGAATGCTACATAATGCAATGTGTCACCAGTTACGTAAACTCTAAACACCATCACTCGCTCTGTTTGGTACCCGCTAGAGGTGCTACTGATTGGAAATAGCGGAGTCCAGTTTTCTGTAGTGCGAGGACGTATCCAACCTCTCAGGCTCCAGACCTGACTGGTAATTGTCTGCCTCTGGTCCTGTCTCAGTCCAGCACCTAACAAGACCAGTGGGAGTTTCAACTGAGAGAGCCTTCAGGATCTGGCCTATTTAATTTGTGAGAAATATCACTATGCGGGCCTTTTACCTGCCAAATCCTGAGGGCTCAATTTTTTGGAAGAAAAAAAAACAGTTGCATTTGTTGGGCTATTTTTCTCCCAAATGACTGCAGGTAATTATTTTTGGTTACAGAGCACACACACACACATTGGTAGTTAAAATTTACACCTATGGTACTTGTTTTTTACAGTCAAGTATGTGTGTGTGTTTGTGTGTGTGTAAAAGATAACCGTAAAGACTATTTCTGTAAAAGCTCACAGTCCGATACCTTTACTTGTACTGAGTAGAGCACTGCAGCGTGAATAGATCCACTGGTGTCTCTTCAGTAAGGTGCTGCTAAGGGGAAGGGTGTCATAGTAATGGTCAAATAGGGACCAAATATAACTGCCAGTACAAAAAAAGTGTCATTTATGAAAAACATTTCTCATTTTACTGTTGAGAATACTAAGTGGTGACTGACTGGAATTTGTGCCCAAAGCACATCAAAGTTTAGGTTCTCTGAGGCACTTCCTAAATCACAGTTTTCAAGCCATTCATCCAATTGACTTTATATAAAAACACCTTTCAATACATTAGAAATGACAATAGCGATCATTAAATCATTCGGGTGATGTTGAATTGCTCCCATTAGTACAAAGGCAGCCCATACCTTTGCAGTGAGTTTGTAGTCAGAGCTCAAATGTGGTCCAGCTGAAAAGAGCAAAAGGACGATCGATGGAGGCACCTCCTGAGCGCTGATGTCCAGTACTGTATTGTCTCTGGGAGGCCCGATTACACCGGGAGGTTTCAGGAGAGTCTGTGTTTCTGGGTCTGCCACCACTTCCAAGACCTTGAGCAAAACCTAAAAACTGAGGCCTAGTTTCCTGTTCTGGCATTAGCAAGGTACTTTCCTAGCTCTTGCGATGAGGTCAGTGGTCACTTAGTAATTTTGAGACTCTGACATCAGGAAATTCGGAACACTGAATCAAAAATCTGACCTATGATGATTCACACTGGAGAGCTAAAGGGACAGGTTAAGTTTGTCACCTTTTCCTTTAAATCCAAACATACCTCCCTACTGTACGTCGCAAGGCAGTGCTCATTTGGTATGTTCATCTGTTCTTTACATTTGGTGCTGGGAAAGGATCACTCACTGCCGGAAGAGAGGGCTGGAGCACCGTTTGCTGGGACGGTTGGGTGAAACCCTTGGACTATATAATCTGGTAATTTGTGTTGTTTTGAGCAAGGAGGCACATGAGCAACTCCTGTGATGGTGATTCTGCTGATTTACTGTTCACGCTGCAGGGGCACATCACACAACCCAACCAGCAGACCACCTTCACCAGTATAAACACAAAATGGTTTAGTCAGTTTAAAAAAAAAAAAATCACACGAACATTATGTTTATTTCTCCAGCAGAATCTGTTTCGTTCACAGTCTTTCACTTGCTTCTTTTCTGAAGAGTGCAGTCTTTATTTCAGACATCTGCCTGTAGAAAATAAGTATTTTTTTTTTTAAAGGGCACATTTAAAGATGAAAACTGAGGCTTGAATAACTTAATCAGCATACAAATTACACAGATGTAGAAGTTCTCTTTCATTGTCTCAACTTACAGTTTATTTTGTACAGAATTCATTATGTTATACATCTAAGACTTATTATATTGTATAAATATCTTGGGGGTGATGTATATACATATTCAGTGTTATAGATTCAGCAATTAATGTATGCATTTCACAATACACTATAGTGTATTTCAATGTAGTGCACATGATTTATATTTCAGAAAAGAGCGTATCCACTATGAAAAATTGGTATTTCATTCATAGGGTACTCTACCTTGGACTAAGGGGGGGGTTCCATTATATAATGGACTGTTTATACTGTGTCGTATGGCTGTAAGATTTTCTTGTACATTCCCCAATATGAATTAAGAAACAGCAGCTCCAAACGGTAATCTATGTGGTCCTATATCAAGAGGAGAGCAGGGCACTGGTTTCCTAAGTTCTTACTTGAACGGGAAAGGCGGCGTAGACAAGCCACATGGAGCTAGGCTGTGTGATGGCCAAACAAAATAAAAGGTTCTGCGCAGATGAAGACTACTAGCTCTGGCCTCTCCGTTCCCTGTATGCCAGTGCTCAGCTGCCATAAATCACTCAGCTGATTTACAAGAGTTGAGGGTCTGGCATCAGCTTTAAAGTTCACAAACTCCCCGTGTTCCATTAATCCGCTCTTTGCTTACAGAATTTTTCCTGGGTGTCTCCTGGTATATGTATTGATACTACAGACTGTCTTTCCTTGACAGCAGGCAAAGAAACTCGCTCACAATGTCTTCTCTATACATGCCATAAGTACGATGTTCTGTTTGTTCGGTATTAAATTACAGGTGTTGCTTTCCTGGGCACCTACTGAAACATAATTCTAGTTAATCTGTCAGTATAGTTTCTATTTTCTTTTTTAGACAATTCTAGTTTCCTGCATACATACATACATACATACATACATATCGTGCCTTTTGATCATTTGGCTACCTTTGCTTTGTAATCTCAAAAGCAGAGATTCTTTTATCAACGTATAAATGGTGTTCATTTAACAGCAAAGCGGAATATTATATATTCTGTGAATAAAAGACTTTATTTTAAAAGAGTAATTGAAAAAAATTAGGTGAATCAGAAAATTGTGGGGTCTTAAAGTATTTTTAAATTAAATCTACTTCCATTTAAAGTATATAATTTTGAAACTAAAATTTGAGATATTTCATTTAAAAAGGACTGATCAACTCAGAACTATATTTTGCATTATTCATCTAAATTCTTTTCCTTTCGATTTTATGAGAAATAGCATAAGCGCTTAAACCAGCGCTTGTACATTCTTGTACATAAATCCAGAACTCCTCCACTTTATTGGTGTTACCCCAATTACTGAGAATAGAATTCTCTCTTCCCACTTCTTTTGTTTTTCGTATTGCCATTTTTCCATGTAAGAACTTTCATGTAACAACATGTGATGTAAAACAAAAAGAAAGGTTTTATGAATATGCAGTTGTAGATTTTCTTTTTCCCCCCATTGCCAGATTTGGGGAGGGGTCTTTTTTTGTGGACGGCTGTATCCAATTCCTTTGTTTAGCTGATCACCAGTAGTGGCTGTACTCCCTTCTAATGGGCTCTATTTGTAATTTAACTTTGGGATAGATGATATGTGTATGTTGCCTATGACTACAAAAGTCACGACTCTAAAGAAGCCCCACATTCAGCCACTGAGCCACCTAAGAACTTCATTGAAGAACTTCACGACCATGCTGACAGGTGCTGTACCCAGCTAGGACTTTACCACCCTCTGGTAAATAGAACACAGACCCTAGCTACATGTCAGCTGCTACTCCAGAGTGTATTTTAGATACACGCTCAGTCAAACACCAGAATGGAAGTATTTCTGGTCCAACATTAACAGTCCTGGAACCCTGCATTTATAACTGTCTTCAGCAGCAACATCTGAAAGCACAGGGGTTTGCAAGCCACATGGCAAGTAAATGCTGAAAAAGCCAGAGGTCTCCTTTGGTGGCTTCTAGCACTGTCCACATTGCATGTAGGACTGTCCTTCCTCCACACGCAAGCGTGCAGCCTGAACATATAGCCGCTTGTAGGTACTATGGACAAACAGGGATTAGGCCTCAGGTACAAGTTCATACATACAACCATATGACAGTCGAGAGGCACCCTAACGTAGTGATCCTCAGTCTTTCAAGCCCTAGCCCTTGAAGGGAAATCTCCTGAAGAAGTCAGTCAAGCTGTTGACTTCCATTACCTATATTAACGAGCGAGAAGAGCAGCTAAGCACAACTGCGAGTCCCTGGGCGCTCAGTGTGCTTACGTGGCACTGACTAGGGACGGAGTTCAGCATCTGCTGGTATACTTAGCAGAACTGGGGCCGCAGTGAAGAAACGGGTCATGGAGTCCAGTACACAGCACCAGTTGCACTGGTAAACTGGGGGATATGCGTTCATGAAAACAGCTGTGCTGTTGCCCTCTGCGACTACCGTCAGCAAGTTGTTTCCTCTGATTTCAAGACCAAATTTATTTGTGGTTGATTTATACTCATTTACTCTTGTGCAAACAATACGCTTTGTTTATGGTTGAGCCAAATACAAAATAACACGTTGGGAAGAGATGTTAAATTCTAAAAAGGGATTTTTATGTTGTTAGTAATAGGGATCACAGTAGGAATTAATATTTCCTTACAAGGTCTGGATCATTTAAAGAAGAGAGAACATTTGTTAAACAACCCAAGATTTCATTTGACGCACAAGTGCTTCATGAAACAGAAGCATCTCTGTGGTCTATTATTTTATCTACTTAAAATTAGATTATAACAGATGCCATCCCCTCACTATGCAGTTCAGTGCCAGCAAACGTAAGTCTCTAATCACTTATATAAGCCTGGTGTCCTCACTTTCTAGTCTCACCATTAAAATTCTCGTATTTTGCAGCAGTTATATTGAACATGTTCCCAGTTGTGGATTAGGATCCAAATGCAGAATTTCCCATAGTTAAGGTTGTCTGGTCTGTTCTAATATCAGAACTGAATTATAAAATTCAAATCCTATCTTGATCTACCTAAAAGATGGGAACTACAGTACGTAAGGCAGTTGTAATTTGGATCTTGTGTTTATTGCACAGGATCCATCACAAGAACATGTGCTTTATTGTTTTTGTTAAGTATTATGTAGATTCAGTTTTTTTCTGACTGTAATTTTCAACTTATTTCAGTCATCCTTCAGTAAAAAAAATACATGTAATGCATATGAAATGGCAGCTTTGAATCTCCAGCACGTTTTCCCTGTTAAAATGGGGAATAGTCACTTTATAATCTGCCCAGTGTGTCTTTTCTTTCCTTCTTCCTTTTTTAATGAACCACGGTGTAAAGTTTTTCTCTTTAACGGCCTTATGGTCAGAGATGTTCTAGACAAGGTCTGGGGCATTAGCTGTTGAGCATGGACTTCTTTGTCCTGCTAAACTCTACATCAATGTATTAATTAGTACAGAGTAACAGTGACACCAAGCCTTTGCTTATTTGCTAGGAAATTTCCTTCCTATTCTACGCATTTCAATAGCACATTTGACTTTCTCATTCTGATAATAATGTGTATTGTCAACCAAGCTGCTGTTTCAGCAAAGCGTTTTCCTTTGAAGTATGTGCTGTTTTGTTGCAGGTTACTTTTTCATGTTAGCAATGACAAAAGTAAACCCAGGGCTACTTCTTGATTTTTATTTTCCAGGGTTTATTATTGTATTTACAGTTCCCTGTAAGAAGATACAACCCTTTCCCAGTAAGAGTTCTAATACCTTTCTATGTTTCAAATACTAACGACCCATATATCCATATGGAAAGGAGAAAGATAATCAGTGACGAAGGAGGTATCTCTAGGGGCTGATGCAGATGAATAGAAAACTTAAATCATTATAAATATTACTGTACTACACTTTGGTACAACCAGAAAAAAACCCTTCAAAGAAAATATTTAATGTTTCCTAAGTCAAATAAAATTCATAAACAGTAGGAAAAGAAATTAACCACGTGGGGGTTTTTATATCTGTAAAAAATAAGACGACTACTTGGCTGCATTGCACATAGGCAATAAAATTAGATTAATTCAGATCCCTTTAAATGTAAGCCTCATTTCAGGCTGTAAGCAAGAAATGTCCACTGTGCTTTACAAAGGACGACGACTAGAAAAATCAATGCAAACAAATATCCCTTTCTTTTCTGATTTACCGTTTATCATGAGAGATGACAAACAAATGAAGTCTCCTCTGAGTCTGAGCGTAGTTGTATTAGCATTTTGCTAGTACCAGGCAGTATACAAAAACAGCCATCGTGTGACACCTCCAACACCTACAGGTAGCTGTTTTAGGGGCACATCCTGGTTTGTGGTGAAACAGGTTTAACTCAGCCAGCCTCTTGTACCTGCTCAGTGATATCAGGTTATCATCTCAGTAACTCCACGGTTGGACTGTCTTGCTCCTATTGCTGACTGGACTGACTGCTCCACCATCCATAAACAGAAGGCATAAAGGTGATTACAAACATAAGAAAGTAGTTTTACATATTGTCTTGCAGTCTTTCCATATAGTCCCTAAGTTCCTTGGAATCACCAAGATTCATATCTTGGCATACCCATTTAATATTATCATCACTGTCAAATAGAATTGAATTGGTGTAGGGGCCTCCATCCTCCGGCAGTATCGTTGTATATGAAGTGAACTTTACTCGCTTCTGCTTTGGCCCAGAAGGATTTATAGGTTCACTTTTAACTTCTTTTTCACAAAGGTACTCAGAAGATCTGAGGATATGATTATGAAGAGTCTTCTGAGAACTCCCATTAAGGAGAAAGTTGCTTTCTTCAAACTGCATTCCTCTGTCAATCATGGTAGTGCACTCCTCTGACGGGAGCGAAATGTCAACTGGGTTTTCCAGCAGTTCAACCTCATTTCCAAGCCAGACCCAGTCATGGGAATGGGGGATGTTGCCTTGCTCACTCACAGCAAACCTTTTATGCCTGTACTTCCAAGCAAATGCCACACAGTTAATCAAAAAGACCAAGATTGCTAAGCAGAAAACACACAGCAGGGCATACATGCCAATCTCCAAATCTGTTAATCCTCTTGAAGTCAATGTGAGATCACCGGGATTGTTTTCTCCTGGTATTTCTACTTGCGTAGGGAAACCTGTGAAGGCAGTTGGGTTATTTTGGAGCTGGCCATCCTCCAGGGACTCCTGATCAATGGGAGAGATGGAAGTTGTGCTTTTGTTTGCATTGTCCTCGAGACTGGACACGTCCTCATGGTTTTTGGACCATTCTTGTGCCGTCCTC
Organism: Aptenodytes patagonicus; assembly: GCF_965638725.1. NCBI lineage: Eukaryota > Metazoa > Chordata > Aves > Sphenisciformes > Spheniscidae > Aptenodytes > Aptenodytes patagonicus. The sequence continues at coordinate 5,111,194 of NC_134963.1, forward strand.
TCTTGTTCTGCAGGTTTCTCTATAGAATTGCTTGCATGGCTTTTAAAATTTCTATCCACATCATCAATGTCATTAGTGTTTCCTTTTTGGTCAGAATCTTTTTGACCAAACTTCACTTTGACACTTCCTTTCCCAACAGCCAGAATGCTCTTCCGCTTCGTCTTCTGACATGGCTCACTGATGACCATTTCAATTTTAATCAAAGGTCCTTGCCCATCTCCTTCCGCCACTACCCCAGGCCATTTGGACTGAAGGTTTTGGTGTGCAGACACTACCATCTCATCCAGTGAAGTGATGGTGATCGAGAAGTCCTTGGAGTCATAGATATCTAACGGCGTCACTGATCCATCACTGAACAAAATCCAAGCACTGACTATGGCTTCCTGCAGGGAGAGAGGATGAGAAAAAAAATGTGTGAAAGGTAAGAGAGCACGCATCAGACACCCAGTTGTTTAAGTCTGTTTGACACTGGCAAAATGAATACACAGCTTAATTTTGGTTTATTTTGTCTTTAAAAAAAAGAAAATCAAAATGTCTACCCTGCTTCTTGTTTTCTTCTCGCAGATTTGTGTTCTCTAGACCACTTAGGCATTTATCTCATCTTCAGGAACTATCAAAGACAAGGTCATCTAAATTTAATAAAAGGTGCTGACAAAAAAAATTTGACAATTCTTTTTTTCAGTCTGAAGTGAGAAGCCTCTTTTGAATGCCAGGGCCCCATGATGAAAATAATCATATTTCCAAAGTCCTGTTTATTTAATTTGATAAAGGACCTATAATGGGGAATTTCTGTAATACTACAATTCTAATGCCATATTTACTACAACATGCAGAGCTGTTATGTGTCGGAATGGTGATCCCATTCAGCCCATTGAAAAAAACTAGGTTAATGCAGTATTTTACATTTTCTGTCATGCTTTCAAATATACGAGATTATGTGAAATACATGAAAGTGATTGTAGTTCTTTCTGGGAACTACAGAAGCACTCAAAACCAGCATTTTTTAAGGATGTTTTGACCAAAACAATGTCTTGTTACTGCAAATTGCTAGTGCTAAAAGGATAGTTACACTTTCTCTAGTGATATAGAGTCTCAATTCTATAATAAATACAATAAAAAAGGTAAGTGTAATTTATTCTGTGGTCTCATCGAAAGCTATTTAATTCCTCAGATTATACGATTCAAAGTAAGTACAAACTCATCCTATTTCAGCAGTGCAGATCATGAAAACTTCCGTCCACGCAGCCAAAAGGTCCTTTTGGCTTAACTGACTTTGTGAGACTATTAAGGCACGGGGGTTCTACCTCTGCTTACATGGCTAAGCCATGTTTTCCCATAGAAAAAGTGTCTTGAGTGGCACGTACATGCTTTCTACAGCATTATGCATGCACAGACGTGTCCATCACTTTCCCTGTGCTGCACAGGTCTCCAAACTAGTTCTGAGGAGTTTAATGGTCATTCTGTACGGGTGTTTGCACCTGTAGGAGTTGGTCAGTAAGATGAACAGCCTTTACTATGTGAAGTTACTGCTTTTCACAAAGCCATACATTATATGTGATGTCTAAAATTTACAGCAAGTACCTTTCCCTAGCTTCTGACAAAGCACAGTACACAAATAAATTAATTCTATATACTATTTTGGATCATACCTGTTTCGGAGTATGAAGGATATCATATGCAGAGGTGGTAGAAACGATAGCTCTCTTATTTCCCTTGCTGATTTGTAAGGAGAGGGACAAGCCTGAAACTAGTTGTACTCCTAGATCTGTAATGGTTACACGGTCATCTAGAACTATCACTGTCTTCTCTGCCAAGATGGAATCAGAAAGAGGTGACAGAACCTTGAAAGAGAAAGCAAACGCCTTGCATGAAACAGCAACTAACTGTGTTGTAAAGCAAGATTAGACGCTAATCAGCATAACACTTCAGATTAATCCTGGGTTTGTCACATCCATGTATAAGCTATAATTGATGTTTCCCCAATACATTACATGTATGTGCTGCTAAGTTACTTTATTTACAAAAATAATTTAAGAAAACAACCAATCACGTCAAAATTGCAGCTTCACCTCAACAATGGAGTATAGATTAAATTAAATGGACTTGTTTTTCAAAAAAAAGTCATTTTTGTGTGGTCTATAAAACCTCTTATGAATGCAGTATAGCACAAGACATAGTGTAAGACACTGATTAATGCTGAAACTCAGTAAGGGAATGAATAAGTGTACAAAGCCCGGCTGATAGGAACTTGGCCTGCTGCCTTTATAGGGACAGAGGACCTGAATGAAATGAAAGTGAGATTTGCAAAAGGACTTTGAAAATCCCATGGGGTGCCTGTCTGCATTTTTCAATGCCAAAATAGTCCTGTCAGTTTGCTCCAAGACCTGGTTTCTAACACGCTCAGAAGGAGACAGTCATCTTTCTGCTGATGCCAGAAACAGCTGGTTCAAGCCCAAAATATTTGAGGTGCGATTTGTCTAAACTAACGTGAGAAATGTTATGATGAAAAATGTTACGATGCAGTGTAGCTACCTGCATCGGCGCTAGCTGCCTTCTGCTCCTTTATAGTCACTGGAGTGAAAGAGACATTTTAAGGACAGAGATCCCTTGACCTCTTCGCGATGTTTGTTTTAGGCTGAAAGGAGCTGAGCCTGAAAAGTACCTGTTCCTTTGTGTTGACTACAAAGGAAACTTAGTGGGACTGGAACATTACGGATGTTTGCAGTTGAGAAGAAGAGCCCCAGTGCTTGTATTCCTTTATTTTGATTAAGGAATATGCATGAAGATAGACAGGTGGTGAACATCAACACTCTGAAAGATTTCTGATGATTATTTTTGTGTCCATTTTTTGTGTTTCATTTTGTGAACATAAAGGGACTAATTTTTCAAAGACATTTAAGCATATAAACATGCCTGTAGATCTTTGGTAAAATTTCCTAACAGTTAGGTTCATAAGGTCCCACTTAAATTAAAAGAAGCTAGTTGTGTGCATCATGTAACCTGTTTCACTGTTCAGAAAATCTCACTGTTGCTAGTCACATGGACGTGGATAAATCCCTTCAGAAGTTTCACCTAAAGGTATTTTGTACAAATAGCAAAAATGAAAACCCATTCAAACTTCCTTTTATGTTTAGCATGTAAATTTTTTTCAGCTTCTTTTTTTCTGAGAGCAATTAATTTTGTAAGCTAACTAGCTCTTGTGTGTGTGCATCCAGAACTCTCTCTACGGAAGCTGCAGATGCGTTTTAGGCTGTACCTGGACCGTGGTGATGCCATGCTCACGACCAACCAGAACTCGACCATCTTGAAGCTTAGCAATCTTGGGTTCTTCTACCTTCATGAAATCAGTCACAAGGTCAGTGATGTCAAACTGCCACTCAGAGCCTAGCATATAGGTCAAGTGGCCTCCAAACTCAGAGGATTCAGCTACAAACTGTGTGAGGACTCGCACCATGGCATGCTGATACTGGAGGGTACAACCTCTTCCTTTTTTCTCATCATCCTCTTCGTCCTCACTGTCACGGGTAGGCCTGTAAATAGATCCAGGTTTGTTATCGGCATTGCCTTGATCTCCCTACAACACTGCAGAGCTTCAGGTGCATGTTATTTTCAATTAGATTAATGTTACCATCGTCTGCTACTGTGTGAGAAATAGGAAACCAGATTTTGGATGTGTAGGTTCCTAAATCTGGGTGAGATGCTTGTACAGCTGTTTTCTGCTGTGAAAATTAAAAGCTACTGTCACTTCTGTTACTGAATTCTTTGTTTGAGTGGGACCTCCCAGCAACTTGAAAATATGTCTGCCATTGCTGAGATTTCCGTGGAACCATTGGTTGTGGACTGTGCCTCCAAGCGGCAGTCAAATCTTGCAGAGGGCTAAGGAAAGCAGCGTGAAATCACAGAATCATAGAATCATAGAATCATTGAGGTTGGAAAAGACCTCTAAGATCATCAAGTCCAACCGTCGACCCAACACCACCACCCACTAAGCCATGTCCCTAAGTCCCTCATCTACTTGTCTTTTAAATACCTCCAGGGATGGGGACTCCACCACTTCCCTGGGCAGCCTGTTCCAATGTTTAACCACTCAATGTTTATGAGAGGGCTGTTCTGGAACAAACCCCTGCAGCAGCTCAGCAGGGATGGGAGAAGACGTTTTAGCATCCTTTCCTACACCTTTGCCCATAACATTTGTATCACTTTGCTCATCTCTTCAAAACTATTGTAACTCATTCGGGATCCCCTGCTTAGGTAATGCCGCCCCACCTTATCCCACATCTCTATCTCATAGGTTCATCAAGCCCTCTGCATTTGAGAAATATACCTTGATTTCACCTTAAATCTGATACAGTTCATGCAAGTGTCTGGTATATTTAGTCATGTAATGACCACATGGGGCTTCCAAAAAGCCAAATTAGGCACTTAAGTTACCACCCGGGACATCAGTTACTCAGATTACACCATGCCAGGCTGTTGAGACTACCGCTCACCCCATAGAAACAATTGCAGCATTAGACACACTTCCTTTAACATTTTCTCTCTGTCCCTCTTGCAAAATATAACCCGTGCCAATATAACAGCATTCCATAAGCGTCACAGTGATTTGTACATGACAGCAGTGCTGTCACACCTCACAGAATTTTGTCTGGTTTAAAACCCAGTTTCCCATCAATTCTTTTTTTTTTCTTGCTATTGTTTATTCCTCGGGACAAACACATGGATTCTCTTACCTCTTTCAAGGCAGGTATTAAGCACTAGGTGGTCACACTGTTACTCATTATGCCCCCATGCTGTGGAATTCCTTGCTCAGACATAATTTACCTTCCTCCTTTACTTTCAGCCTGAAGCCACCTCTATAGCAAGGGTGGGAAATACAGGGTAAGCCTCTTATTTTTCACAGTATTTTGGGAAGCAGTTTTGTGTTTACTGTGTTCCTTTATTTTATCCTTTGAAATACCAGCTATGAAAAACTATTATAAAACAGAATTGCTTTTGTTATAAATTGTTTTATGACAAAGTTGGCAAACAGTAAGCTGAAAACATATCTAAGAAAAGCCCTTACGCTCTTCAAAACGATAGAAAGTCCTGGTGTTACAGAATCTAAACCACTCGAAATAATACATTTTCAATGCATCAATTGTTAACTGAATATATATATTCGGCCTCAAGTAAATGGTATTTGGTGCAGCCTTTTTAGTTTTGTGTGTGTAAAACAGTGTCCATCATTAGTCGCTGAATGAAACATCATTGAATAACCACTGAATTGGTAAGAAAAAAACAGGATCCTAAAATAGGATTTACATTACACAAAGAAATTAGTCTTACAGACTTAGATTAGCTGGTCATTTCAGGGAAATTGTCAATTGTTCTCTCCGTCCCAACACAAGTGCAAATCTGGACCATGAGCTGAAGCCAGCCAGTCAGCAAAACAGCCGCAAGGAAAGTACTAGAAGGGGGATATTCATAGAGCTTACGTGGCGCCCATGCCTATTTAGATTACTTTTGGCTTTATAATGCTATAAAAGAGTTTATGAACTCCTTAACGTCCCCACTTCCAATTTATTCCTGTGTTCTGACCCTCTTCAGCTCATCTAAACAGTAACCCAGCTCTGAATAATCTCAGACTTTGGGAAAACCAGGTTTAGCTCTGAGATTTCAGGATTTGACCCCCTTTTAGTAATACAGACAGTACATTAGTACCTGCGCAGAATTGGAGAAGAATGCGCAGGAGCTATTCAGGCAGGAAATACTTACGGGATTTTGGGGAAAAGAGCCACAGAACCATTGGGAACCAGTTTTCTTACAGGAAGAGAGACACAGAGCCAGTGTTCTGTGGCTTGAAGAAAAATGTTCACATGTTCAACATTCACGCTGACTTATTTTTTTTTACAGAACTCTGTTTTCTGTTTCATAACCAGATGTTTTACTCTGATCCCATGTATTACTGTTATTCATATTTATTTCTGCACTTACTTATTTCTAATTTCACTGTCTAAAACTTTAGACTACCAGGCTGTTCAAGAGGAAATATATTCAAAACAACTTTGAGAGAAAGAATTTTTCAACCCTAGTCCCATACAGCTCAGAAATGCGAATTGTGGGAAGAATGACCAGAGATAAGGAGTGTTGTGGAAGAGCACGGAGGGAGCACTCCTGCCCTTAGTACCAGGCTTTAGACTGTATGGGCAGCCAGTACTACCAACCAAAACAAGATGATTCAAGTCCAGCTCTTTCCTTGTGGTATCTCTAACAAACAAAGGTAAGGGCTCCATTTCATTACAAAAACATTTACAGATGCTTGTATCTGTATATATCTCCTTAGAGATACATGGTTTCTATTGCATGCAACTGTGGAACATCAGAAAAGCATCTCTAAACCATGGAATGGGCAAGGCACGTCCTTATGTCAGTGCAAAGTAAAAAGAGAGGTGTTTGAATTTTCAGTACAAGCTTTGCAAGTCTGCTTTTACCAGGTACCAACTCAAGTTCTTACTTTTTTTTAAACAAATTATATCCATTTCCACTTCAAAGCCACAAATCCATGATTCAGTTAGTAAGTCAGAGCATTTCAATGTTTTGCCTCCATGGGCCCGACAAAATGTTTGAGATCATTGAATTGCATGGTTCCCTTTAGAGTCTTAAACTTCTTGTTACAGTGTTTTCAGTAGGCTTAAAATCTTTCATTAAGCAGTGAGCTCATTTTCTTTTTAAGACATGTCCTCATGAATATAAGCTATTGCTGCATACTGTGCTTTTTTCCCCTTGGTCATCTCCGAGGCTAGCTCTGGATATCTCTCAGAATCCTTCTTACCCCATTTCTTGCTGCTTTGCAAACTTTTTTGGAAGATTTTTTGCTTTTCTGGAGTGGACCAAGGTTGCCAGAATTACATTTAATTTACATTTCACACAGAGAAAGCCTTTGCCAGAGAGCTGAGTTAAAACAGCAGCCCTGTTACAAGGGTGCCTGCTAGCACGGATCACAGTGATCAGTCAACTTTATATTATAGACACTGTCTGTGAGCAGTTTAAGTATGTCTCTCTTAATTTGCACCACTCTCAAACCAGGTATCAAGTACTTGGGCCAGATGCTAATTTTCTATTAAAAAAAAACCTAAAGAAGTCAGTTTTGCTGGTTCTGAATTTGAAATACTCATTAAAGAGAGTCATGTATTTAAAAAACATTTGCAACACCCCTAATTGAAAAAAAAAAAATCTGTTTCGGATACAAAATACAAGCCAATGGAAGTGGATTTAGTGGAAGCTACAGAAATAAGCTGCACATAGCTCCACTCACAGTTCAAGAAGAAATGCAATTTGGTACCTTCACAGATCTTGAAAATACAGTCTACCTGTTAACAAAAATCTCTATGGCCTTACCTCCGTAGGACATTAAAGTCAATTAACTAAAGGAGTGGATTTACAGCGTGTTCAAGCTTTGTGCGGATGTTGTTATTCACAAATGGAATGGTTTGAATCCAGCGCCACTTAACTCGCTTTAAAGGATGGCTTTATTTCTGAGCGGCAGCACTCACACTGAGGTTTAACTAAAGCAGGTTATTTTTTCCTTCATTTAACTTAGGCTAACTTTCCTGCTTTTGTCTCTAGTACTAGACAGGACCAAAGTAGAGCTACCACCTAATTAACCATTACTTCCACAGACCCCCATTCATGAGCAATAGCATGTCTGGCTTAACCCTGTTTCGTAGGTTTAGAAGGTTTATGCTACTCAGAGGTTTGCAGTCATCATGACTCAGTAATGGCTTTATCAGCTATTGCTCAGTAAGGCCAGATGCCGGCAAAAGTCCAGTAAACTATGTGCCTGACACTGAAGCATATGCTGGAGACGTACTGTGTGATGTCTGCCTCCCTGGGAGCCTCATGAAAACAATGTGCTACCCCAGTTGCAAATATTTACTTAAATCACATTTCCAGCTTGTTCTATGAGACTTTAGCCATGCAATTCCTATTAATGCAAGTTGAAGCCACGCATCCCATGTAAATGTATGTGCATAGAGCTAGTGTAGGAACTTCAAGAAGGTGGTAATTATTTTGCAGATGCATGAGGAATCAAAATAAATGTACTTGTTAGACCAGCAGAGTCTGCCTGGACCTCTTCTACACTCTAATGTTTGACTGTAATTTAAATATACACCTTTGGTTTGCTGAGACTGTGGGCTTTTCTGCAGCCCATTGCAGGAGTAGAGCTAGTTGGAGGACCGTGAGTTGATCCGCTGAGCTGACTTTCATCTGGAAAGGGAGGCTCTTCATAGCTGCAGTAGCACAGACCATAGATCAAGTTCTCCTCTGGATAATAATAAAGGTTTGCCATATATTTACAGACTGATCTGGTAAATTCTATTACTGCTCTTACGTAGGGGAGACTATTTTTTTTTTCCAGTTCCTGGCATAAAAGCAGCCTGGTTTTTCTTTCTGTTCCTCCAGCAAGTTCCTGCTCTTCCAGCAGTTCAGGTGAAAACTGACACAGTTCAAACTAAGCTAGGCATGTGCCATTTGTAAAGACCCTGTCTTTTTCATTGCTTTGTGGAAAGTATTCAAGAGGTTAGGTAAGCAAACATGTCTGTAATCACATGTATTTTACAATTACAAACATGACAGGGTTTATAGGGAGAAGCAACACATTTTATTAGGTCAACAAACATCATTGGGAAGAACAGATGTGATTTGGGGCATATAAACACTTTTTCAGGTCTGAAATAGAAGCAGCTATATTCAGATGAAGAACAGCCATGCTGAGGCAGTAGTTTCACAAGCATTTCTTTTGCCGACAGCACCAATAAAAACATTTAAAAGATTATTGTAAACCCCGTTATATTTTGCCATCTGGCTCGGCCCCTCAGACAACTGAACCAGCACAGCCACGCTGAGCGTGTGGGAGGGAGGCAGTGGCAGAGCCAGAGGAGATGAAGGAATGTTTGGAGGTTGCTGAAGTGTCTCTGCACAATCCCTATAAGAAATGCTCAAAAATTTTACCTTCTGTATATTCACGAATTACTTTATAGCAACGTTTAGTTCTTGCTGAGAAGACAAGGGAGTGGTGTGAAGATACCAACCCTAGTGGACAGGAGGAAAGTAGAAAATGGTTTTGTCTGTGGTGAGGTGAGGAATGAAGAAGACACATTACAGTCCTTGCATGACTACACCTGAGGACAGTGACATAGTTTCAGCTGACCTGTGGGCCACGTGCGACTGAACCTAAATTTAAGACTGCCTAAGCCTGTTGGCAGGGACTTTCGAAAGAATCCAAGCCCTCTTCTTTTCAAATTAGCTTCCTTTAAGGATAGATATCAAAAACCTCATGGAAACTGCAAATACTGGCTCTTACATGAAAATGGAGTTGAAGCAATACAATGCTGGGAAATGCTTGGATTTTGTCTTTTTAAAAAGATTAAAGCACCCTCCTCTCTCTTTCAAACCTATTCTCAGGTATCACACAGGACAACCTTCTCACTGTACAGCACTAACAGTGTATTATACCTACCAGGAGGGCACTGTGAAGAATTACAGGCTGAACCATTGTTCAGAATAAGCGACTGTGGCCTTCTGGCTATACCACTGAATGAGGATTCAGGAAACCAACCTGCAGGTCCTGACTGTAGTTCAAATGTCTTGTGTGCTTCAGGTCACCACTTAAAAACTCATCATAAAAACTCCCCCATGTTTAGGATATTGGGAAACATGTAGCTATGAAGGAGATGGAGGTATAAGCAGATTAAAAAATAAAGAGAAAAATTAAAAAAAAAACAAACCAGAAGGAAAAGCCACTAAATCTCAGGTAAAACCCATCCAAATCTAAACATAAAGGAAATGTACAAACCTTACGTACAAAGTAAATGTCAGAGTGAGCACAACTAACGCTAGTCCTAGATTGCCTATTGATTTAGAATACCCCCCAAAGTTAAAAAGAAATCCACGTGAATGTTCCATAAAACGAGAGATAATTTATTTCTAGTTGAAACCTTTCCCGTTCACACGGGCATGGACTGCTGACACACAGTGTCATAAACTACCAGCTGCAATTCTGGGGAATGATACAGTGGCCATACTTTCCCTTCCACCCTTCACGGAAAATGCTTGCTGAAGATGTGCCAGCAGTTCAGATGCAATCTGAGCAGCAGCAAACTCGCACCGCTTGCCAGCTTGCAAACAGAGCAGACTCTCAGACCATTACCTTTATTTCAGCTGGCCAAATAAATCAGAACTAGACACCAGGGGGTAAATTTCCAGCGCTGTGTGTAATGGGTTTAAAGTCAGAATGTCCACAACCGTTAACCACAGTTGAATGTCTAACTCACTGAGCTTGCTGCTGAAAGTTTACTCCTGTAATAAACATCAACAGCCTAATCCTGCAGCCGTTTACTCAGCAAAATCCCTACTGGTTTTTAGGAAGAGCTGCGCCTAAGGGAGTGTTACAGCACTAGGCACGTTACAGACAGAAGAAGGTAAGTTAAGTGAAACTTTAAGCAGCCGGCATATGTTCAGTTCATTCATCACGTAGCACATCTCTCCTTCCACAAACGGCAACTTTGCCTTTATCACTGAAGCAAACACACAAATTTTTCTTGTGCCAGATCCTCATCACCTCTCCTGTCATAGCCAGAAAAAATGTCCACATAGCCAAGAGGTAAGTCAGTCCCCTTCCTTGGAGCTCATTACCTGAGTATCCTGTAAATTGTGTCCTATTACCCTTAGTTTTATGTCCTCATAAAGCATTAGGTAATTCTACTCCACTGCTGTCTGTTTGGGCTCTTTAAGGGTCTTCAATAGCCGAGACGTTCTCCTGGGCAGATCGAGTGCTTTAGCTAGAACTGCCACAGTGTTTAGCACTACAGTTACTGCTGCCAGAAGTGCTTTTTCACTGTATTATAAATTTGAGCTGGTGTCATGCCTTGTTCTCCGGTAGTATTTTTCAACTTAGCCTGAAATCCACCAATATAGCAATGTTCCTGGAAGTTCTTAATCTTGCAAATTGTCCGAATGATGGTTATTCTACAATTGGTATTTCAGTAGGGACGGCTAGAACAGAGCTCAAAATCCCTGCCCCCTTCCCTCCCTTTTTTTCCCCATCCACATTTGTCCTGGTAGAATCTGTTCATCGGAATACAGTCTTCAATAGGAGCGTCAGTGGGTTTTTTTTGCCTAATTCAGATCTACTAAAGAATGCTTCAGCCCGGTCTGCTGTAGAGTGCATCTGTACAAAGACCGATTAATCATCCAAAGTCATAGAATCGTAGAATGGTTTGGGTTGGAAGGGACCTTGAAAGATCATCTAGTCCAACTCCCCTGCCAGTGCCCAGTGATCTCACTCCCTCCTTGGCCCTATTTTATTTAGCACTGTAGACAGAAACTTAAGCACTGGCAGCGCTGACTATCACACACACACACACACGATGTTACATACAGGCTGGGAGAGGTCCAGCTTCTTTTCCTCAGACTTGCACATCGGAGTGTATGATACGATTTCCTGAGATTGTGTGGAATTGATTAATGCTCCAGGCAAAGCCACTGACTTTTAAACTATATAGATCAGGATAAAATGTAGTCTACTGATATCATTGTTGGATGTTATAATGAAGGCTAAGACAGACTGTAAAGCTAATTTTAAACAGAAGAGTTTAGATTCTGAGAAATACTCTAAAAATTTGTTGTGTTGTAAAATCAGAGGCCCTGGGCACGTATCTGGACTGTACCAGTGCTGTAAGCATACCTTTTATTGGAGGTGACGGGTATCCTCCAGCCTTTGATCTGGCTAAGCTCTGTATCAGAGATCTCTATCTGCAGCGGGAGCCGTGGAACCCAGACCGTCACTTCTAATTGGGTGGTAAAATGCTGGTAAGTGAAGTTAACAATAGTATCCACTTTGCTTTTCATTTCCTTGCCATTAACGAAGATGGAGTCACATCTGTCAGAAACCTAAAAAAAAAAAAGAAAAGAAAAAAAAAAGAAAAAAGATTAATTAGGAAATTAATAAAAGTTCCTGAGAAAGCACAAGGAATGATGCATCAGTCCAAAGACAACACTGATAATGTGAGTCATGCATATTGTATTTTCAGTTTTCTAATTAGTAGCAAACAGTGATAAATGGACCCCAGGGAAACAGTTCTGCTTTCCTCAATGGATACTACTCCAACTACAAAAATAATTTAATGATGTTATATAACCTATGTGAATCTTTTATACTAGGCAAATTAAACCCTTCATGAATCAAACTCTATGTGCATCAAAGTTTATGTTTACAACTTGCTTAAAGAACCTGGAAAAAATGGGGCCATATGTTAGTAAGAAAAAGACTGACTCAGAACCATAAACCAGAATCCTTTCCTTTTTCCTTGAGCACTGTAATGCTGAAAGACAAAGATCCCCTTATGGCTCATGAGCAGAAGTGCAGCAGAAGCATTAATTTTTAGAACTGTTCAGTAATTGTTTTAGCAAAATGTATTCCTAGTTGCTCTGTGTCATTACATGAAATTACTGCCAAAACCAGCACGTGGGCTCTATACTACAACTCATCTACCCTCTTGGTCTCAGGGATCCTTTAGCACAAAATCAAGGTCCTGAGCACAGATCCAATTTATGTGAAGAACATGATGTAACAACGCATTTGACCTGCATCCTGGAAAGACGGAACTCCTTCTTCATGAGGTACGGTTTTTTAATATATTTATGAACGCGCGCGTGTGTGTACTTTTAGATTATATATACATACACACACATTTAGATTAATGTATAATGTTTATATATATGTATCTACGGGTATATGTGTGTACACATGTACATATGCATATGCATATGTAATTGTATCTATATACAGGTTTGCATTCTGCTTTGAAGCAAGAGAGAGGTGGTAGTCTCCAACAGAGTCCATGTAACTGTGGTTTTAATCTTTTAAAACCATGGTTTATGAGATGTAGTTGTGTTACTGAAATGGACTTTGTTCTCCCGTCAGGACTGTTCCGTGTCGTGCTGTACAATGCATTGGGACGCAGACCAGAAGGGATTCTGGCTAAGCCAGTGATTAAATTCTGGTTTACTGGAGTTACTGAGATAACTCATGTAGACTTCAGTGGGGAATATGCTGAAACACGGGTTGGTTTTGCTCTGCAAACGTACCTCAAATCTTTTCTGATATTAACAGGAATTCAGGGTTACTGAGAAACTGGGTATCAGCCTTTTTTTTTTTGTCAAAGGCAGTCCTCACATATGACTTTGAAATTAAGTTTGTCCTGCTTTAAATCTCATATGGAATAACATCGTTTTTCTCTTGAGCTCTAACATGGTATATTGCTGTTAGATGGACAGTACCTGAGTTCTACTATCATATGGAGCACACTTAAATAACAAAATTTTGCCTAAATGGCTCTCATAATGCTTTTAAGATTTATAGGCAACTTGCCTAAGAATCAGCTACTTCAGAAGCAAAAGAATACAAACAACCTTTATGCAGGTCATTCAGTGATAAGTTTTATTTCCAGAATTATTGTGATGACATTAAAATTATAGCGACTCTCAAGCCAAGCATGGAAGGAGAAACATTTGGGAAACATTGTGCCAGTTGATCTGTTGGTATATATCCACTGAACATCGACCATATCAAATGACTGTTTCACACTTCGTGAGACCACGCAGCCAAACTTTTCAGATTGTCCCTTTTATAGCATCACTGTACAACTAACGTCATTCTTCTGTACTGTTTATTATTAGGTAGTAGCTTTGCTAAAAATATCGTTAAGTGCCGCGAGATTCCTGTTAGAAAAGCTCACTGCCTGATGTTTTTCTCCCCATATGCAATATCCATATATAAAGTAAAAGAGCTGCACTTCCACGTTTGCCATTTTCAAGTCAGCTTCTCAGATCCTAATCAATGTACTGAAACTACCATCAATTGCTTTTTTACAAAGGGACTAAGCCAGGTTGTGAGGGCTGGGGCAAAGGAAACTAAGTCACTCTTCTGGAGAGAATACTCCTTCTGCATAAATGCTTAATGAGTACAGGAATTTAAAAAAAAAATAGATCTAGCTATCTGATAAAGAGCTTAAAGTGGACTCCAGGCTCAGGAGTGCCACAAATGAGATGGAGCATACTCGGAATCTTTGTTTCCCCCCTCATAATGTGTCACAAATGCCTCATGAAAGTTTAAGCATATTAATCAAGCCCATTAATTGAATGAGCAATTGAGATTCTAAATCATAAAGCCTACATCTAGGGAGTTTTGTGAGAATTAATACAAGACAGAAATAATTAAGAAAACTCAGAGAGGAATAAACATCAAGACCGATCAGGGGAATAACTAATATCTGACATGACAGCAGCTAATATTTTAGATTCTCTTCTTGCTGCGTAAAATGTTCTTGTCTTCTTGTCAGCAGGCAAGAAAGGTGCTAAATTAGGGAACTGAAAGATGGACTTTAATTGTAGCTGTAAAAGTATCGGGCTAGGCTTACAAATTCCATAGTTTATATGTCTGGACAGAGACATTCAGCCATTTATATACTGACCAAGAGGTAAGTACAAATCAGTATATATAACTATGCTATAGAAGTTCACCCAGTGGCCTTGCGTAGAGTCCAGAGCTCATGTTTCACTTAAGTGTATTTTGCAGAAAATAATCCAGCCTTGGTAAGAAAACTTGAAGAGAGATGTTATTGTTGTTTCAGTTCTCTATCTGGAATTTCAGTTTACTCTATTAAGTACAAGGAAACCAAAGAATTTAAAGGAAAATTAAGTTTGTGCAAGGAAGGGTGAAAACCACAGCAGTCAGCTGAATCCAGCTGAATCCTGTGATGAAGTATGGGAAACCATGACCACTGTTAACTGTTCAGGCTAGACTAAAGCTCACCTGAGGAAGCCTCTGTTACACTCACCTGCATTTAATTACTGCCATGTTTCATTCACTACACCTTACAGCAGTTGTTACGTGAAAGTAGATTTGGTTCATCTGAAGGAAATGAGAACCTTGAGCACGTATAGAAAATGCCCAGCACTTCTGTTTCACTTGGGATCTACTACAGACCCAGGACAAAGAATTTATTTCATACAGGTCTCAGATGAGAGCTGTGATTTCATGCTAACAGCACTCTGATACTCCTCCAAAGTGAAGAGGGAGTGAGAAACACACATTGAGTTTTGGGGTCTCGGTGACAGCTGTGTTCTCTGGCCGATGGCCTACAGCAAATGTTCCCCATCATTTTCTCCCCTTTTAAGTCTGCTCCATACTTTTCTAGTCACACTCTGACTGCCAGAAGGGGCTCGTGATGCTGCTGGAAGGGGAACTCGTATGACCTGCTGCTGGAGTTTGGGGAGTGCATGCCTGTTTGCACGAGAAAGCGCTCAGGTTCACCGTGGGGCAAGCTCTGACGCAGCAGGGAGACACAGGCAGAGTTCCATTAGCAGGTGACTTACTTAACACACAGATTTCTTTTGGGCTGCTGGTTGTGAGGGAACAAAGAGGGAAAAATGCAGTTAAATCTCTCCTGCAAACACTACACAGTGAGAAGACACAGCAAAAACTTAGAATGCCACCCTCTCATCTAAAATGCACAGAGCAAGCCTGTTTAAAACAGTCTGTCACCATCCATTATCAGCTGCCTGACAGAATCAGAAAGTGCTATTTGAGACAGTTTGCAACCAGGAGGGCAGGATGGTTGGCGATGTGCTCTGGTATGCAGGTCAAGAGAAGGAGAGCTGCAATTAACCTCTCCGGGCTTTGAAGCAGGTGGTTGGCTCCAATCCCCACAAGTAATTGTAAAAAGCACAATTTACCCTGTACAGCCTGTCACAGCCTCCTCACTTTAGACTCGCCCAGTACAAAAGTAGCTAGCAGTCCAAAAGAGTAATTGGGAAACCATTCGATGTTCAGCTCAGCAAAGGTTTATACACCCTTTGGGTGAACAGGTAAAACGGAGGGAACATGAACTGACAAGAAAAGAAATAACGCCTGCTGCGTGGTTCATCTTTACATGCAGGTTTGATTCCAAAGCTCATACCTTACCCTCAGCTTGCAGCTCATTTTGTATGGAGCCTGAATGAGCTAGAGGTAACAGAAAACAGTCGCAATCCTTGTGGCTGTTAACCACTCAGGAGTTTTTCAGTTAAACAAGACTTTGCTGCTGAATGCCTGCTTGGCACGACCATTTTTTCCGCAGCGCTCTCTTGTGTGGGAGGAGAGAGCAAGATGGCTTCAGGAGAGGCCTACCACGTGGGCATCTCCAGTCGGCAGCACTTCAGGGCTTTCCCAGCCCATACCTCTTCTCCAAGTTCATCTTTTCTCACCTTCAGACATATACTTCTCACTGATACATGAATGGTGTGTGCGCACACAGCTGTGTATGAACATGTATAATGAATTTTAAAGGGAAAACTACTACCCAAAGGAATTAATTCTGTTTAATTCAGTATGAAGCAACAGTTACTAAATGGATGTAAGAGTGGTAGCAAGTACAATGCCAAACTGCCCTACGGCACTTCTCATCTGTGGATTTCTGACACACAAAACCCAAAAGGATGGTGGTATTTTTACAACCCGTTTATAGAAGAGGAAACCGAGGCAGATGCAGCATGTATCAGAGTTGGGTCTAACACACAGTCTTTTCAGCTGAGAGCTATAGCCATTTGGTTACCCAGTCAGGTCCCCAAATGACTTAAATTTGAAGTTCAAATTCACCCTTGAAAAGAGGTGCTTTTTACACTTACTTTCAAAAGAGCCTTCACCAGTAGTTCAGCAGAACTGGCCTTTACAAGAGGAGGTTTTTTGCCTGGAGTCAAGATCTACTGGCATTTAAAAATACTGAAGTTTAATGGGGCAGATGTGTAGACTTCTTCAGTTTTGTAAGCCTGGTTTTTCAACAGCAAAACCCAACCTTATTCCAGTCCCTGCCTGAGACAATGCCGTTTCTGATGTCCGGCATACGAGGCAGAACCCAGAACGCGGTATGGCTGCAGCCACCTAAGTCCTCTGCAAACAGGCCCACCCAGCACTGGTCTCGGGAGCCAGTGCTCGTGTAGAAGAAGAGGTAGGGATGACAGACCAGCAAATTGCGGACGTTTATAAAAGGTCAGAGGAACAGTGCACAGTGCTGCTTTGCAGTGAATGCGTAAGGGATGCAAAGTCTTGTTATTGTGGCTGAGGCTATAAAGAGAAAAATTGTAACAAGATTTTAAAGTGAATGGTGCCTAGAGTAAATGGCTCATTTTCATAATAATCTTAAAACTGTAATTTTTGTGGTATTTCCTGAATGCCGCCTTTTCCACCTTTTCTGTGGCATTGTTCCTGGCATTGTCTTGTTAGCCCATTAGGAGGGACTTGCTGAGCTACTTCAAACCCTTATGGTGTGTGTTTTTCTTCCGCCTCTTGCATCTTTTTATATGGCTGCAGCATGGCTGTATCAGTTTTTTTTTTTTTTCTGGTTTGGATTATTTTGTACTTTATTTTTATTATTGATACATGTTTGCTTTAGAAGCACAGTCTGAAATTACTTCCTCAGCCTGAGAAATCTGGCTTAGCGTTTGGGTAATAGTTGAAGACGAAAAGAAGGATTATTCTTCTTCCTATCCTCTTCTTTCTCCCTCTTTCAAACAGCTACTTACCTCTGTGCCTTCCCTGGCTCCTGTCCCCTTCTGCTCTATGCACGGCTTGAAGCCATTGCTGAGTCTCTCCTAAACCAACAAAGGGATGGAAAGATATGACTCATGTCTTGAGACAAATAAACAAACAAAGGGTATTCCCAAACCCTTTTCAGCTAAGAAACGCTGTTTTTATTTAAATTCAGAATTATGCCTGATAGTAATCAGTCTAGAAAATGTCAGACTTCTTGGTTTGGCTGCAGTTGTATGTTATGACATGACGTGTTAATTATTCTAGTGCACAATATTTGCCCATATGCATGTGTCAAGCGATAACATAAAAGTAGACATTTCATTAGATTTTATTTCCCTTGTAAAATCAAAACTAATTGGCCAAGGTTGAATTACAGTTCCGCCCCAGAACAACATATTGTCTCCTTTCGGGCTTGTGTGGCAGAGACAGCCCGGTGTCTCACCCTGTGCTGTTAGCTGCAGGCAAACCTCCGCAAAGCACTTCTGGGCCAGTCTGTGAGACCCATGTTTTTCCCGTACAGGTGGCAGCACTGCTGTGCGGGACTCCCGCGGTGAGAAGTTGTATTGTCCACCAGGACCCAGGGAGGTGAGAAGCACCCCGTGAGGAGGAGACATTGCCCTTGCTTCTGACACCCATGCAGCAACGCAGTGCAACTTCCAAGGCAGTCCTTGCACTGTACGTATCAAAGCATTGTACCGGCCTGCTAGGCTTAACAATGCATTTATTTCAGCCTCTTCCACAAGCAGGGATTTTTCTGTGCAGCCCCAGCTAATTATGTGTACTGGGGTCTGCAGATATTGTCTCCAAGCAATTTGAGGCAAATGGTAGATTAAGAATATACAGAGTAAAGGATGGCAAATGACATGATGCTGAAACTAATGAAAACAGAAGTTTTATTCCCTTTTAATTTTAGACATGTGCAAAATAGTCTTGGAAGTGTCATTTTTGAAACATTCTTTTCATGTTAATTTGTTTTTATTGGCAAATCAGTTCTCCAAGTACTGTTCTCTGGAATAGCTGCTGTAGTTTCAGATAGAAGTGTTGGCTATAGGAATCCCTTGAGACATATTCTAAGGTTTGTTTCCTACTTAGAAACAATAGCGAGAGTTTAAGTCAAGTATTCCCCATCCCATGTGTTCGATGTGTGTTTGCTTTTCATCTTATCAGTGAATAATAATGTTACTCGGAAACAGTATACAAACTGCATGACTCAATGCAGTCCAATAGCTATACTTACAAATATGAATATAATGATTCCCCCACACACACTACCAGCTTTCACTGGAGAAAATGTAAAAAGTGAAATATGTCAAGATGAGCCTGAAGCATTTCCAATGCTCTTCATCTTAAGTAGGCTTAAACTGCAACAGCTACCGAGAAGAAAACCACGTATTTCTACACTGAAACAAGAGGTATCCCATATCTTGTTGTTTGGGGAAATTTGGCTTGGGGCAGGAAAGTTTGTTCAGCCCCCACAGCACTGTGGTATCCTGTAACAACAGGCCAGTCACATCATCTGTCAGCAAGAATATTGCTGTGTTTGGGTCAGTTATTTTCAGATACACCTGCTCTTTTTTTAATTACCCAAAGTCTTGATCTTACAACTGCTGAAGTCAATCCAATTGAATTAAGTGGAGGATGATCAAGCATCAAAGGCTTGGTTTCAGAGGTTAGCAGGCATTTAACCAGGTAGCTAGAGATTTCCAAAACCACAGGAACAAATCCATTGGGAAATCTAGGCCATTTTGAAATTACCATTTTGCAATGGTCATTCTTCCCAGTTTTATTGTTCTAAAGGACTAAGGTGGGAGGTTCAAAACTCATGTCTGGACTTCAAGTTTCTCTCGTTAGAGACAGAAGCGCAATCTGACAACCACTTGCTTTGAAAGTGAGGAGTTAGTGGGAGCACAAGTGCTTCAGCACTCAGCCCAACTCGGACCCAGTTCAAGGCCTCTAAGAACAATCCCCATGGCTACAATGAGCTGCACAGAGAACATTACAGATGCAGATAACAACATCCATAACTGTGTTTGCCAGACTGGGCCTATTCTGAAGACTACTTATGGCAGTGGTACAAAATACAAACTGTAATTCATACTCGGGTCTGAAATGTAATGACGAGGAGTTAGAAGCAAAAATTGAAAGGAAAACCCTTTGTTCAGGAAAGCAAAGATTTGGAAAACCAGATATAAACTGAAGTGATGTGTGTTCAAGAGACCAGAAAAGCATGACGGTCTGAGCGATAGGCTTGTGGAGGGGATTATCAGTTACACAGATGCACAGAGCTCCACGTGGACGACATGAGACCATTTTAATAGCAGCTCAGCAGCAATCGGCACACTCGAGTTAGTGATACCCTATTCTTTTATTGGAGAAGCCTCTGCTCATTTTTTCTGTAGATGTCACTATTTAACGTTACTGATGGAGAGAAACAGGATATTGGGGGAGGAGGGAGATGAGACTAGGCATAGCTTGTAATGATCTGAATGGGTATTTGAAGTTTAAGAGTGTTTTTACCTTTTAACCCCCATTGGAATGCACTGAACTGGAGGGAAGGACAGCATGGAAGACATTAACATTTTGGTTTAACAATAGAGACAATTGCTGTGGCTTAGAAAAGGTGCGATGATCCATGAATGTGCAATGAGAATTTAAAAATCTGCTGTACTGAATGAAGTGTGCACTATTCAAAAACTGTTGATCTATGCAAAATTATTAAACAACACATGAGATCTGCCAGGATTTCAGTCCCAGGTGCAGAGCAGCTGCTCTCATTCACTTTCCGGCATGCCGTGCGGGGGCGTTCCTGCTGGAGATGATAAGTTTGGCGGGTGCACAGGTTGAAAGGGGAGGACCAAAGAAGGTGGGTGTTCTTTCAGACTCCAGCCTGCTGCTCAGCCTGACTTAATTCAGGCTCAGTAATAACTGCTGTGCATCCACCGCTGTGGTGCAGCTGCTAGGAAGGGCAGATGCTCTGGAGTTTCATTCTTATTGATTGTGTAGAGTGAATACTGAAAGTGATTGGGGGGCAGCTAATAGCAGTACATGGTGGCTGCCAAAATGTTCTCTGCTCCATGTACCAAGTTCCTTTACTAATCAGCTGAGCTTTTAACTGCACTTTTTCTACAAAAATCAAGCTGAGGAATTCTGTCAGAATTAAAAGTTACTGTTTCTGCTCTCCCCGCTGATTTATCATCACCATGTGCAGATTAAGAAAAAGAGGTCATCTTCATTAGGTTAAATCAATGGCCGTATTAAGACGCTGGTGTTTTTGGAAGATAAGAGAATGCCTTTGTTCACAGTACCCGGAATAGATAGTGGTTGGTCCATCAGGAACGTCAGCTCCCCTGCACAAGAATAAATGATGCTTGACACCAATAACTAAAAGACAGTGGTGGCTGTGTTGCTATTGGTCTTAGCACAGACATTTCTCTGGTTGGTTGGGAAACCAGATGGGACTCCACTTCAATGTGTGAAAGAAAAATGGGATGTAACTGGTAGGGGATACAGCATGCCTTTTTTAGGTTTGATCCAACACTCGTTGAAGTAAATGAGAGACTTTCTACTGATTTACTGGCCTCAGACCAGGAGTTTTAAAGGACGCGAGGACTTCACTGTCTATTGTAATGCAATGACAGCCAACTGTCACACCAGCTTGGAATAGGGAGATTTTTAGGCAGTGTTTTTTCAGAGGCTGAAGTTCTTTGGAATATCATACTTCAAGTTGTTCAGACAAACTGCAATTATCTCTTGATAGAGCAGCAGTTCCACTGCCAGGATGCAGAAGTGCAGGTGCACATGAAACTTATCTCATGTGGTTCAAGCTTATTTAAATCTCAGCACAGTTTGCGTTTGGGGGAAGCTTCAGGAACACTCTTTTTTTTCATTCAATCACTACTTTTGTTGACAACGAGAACACACGGACCAGACCTCAGAGCAGGATCTCCTGCTTCCTTGTCCACTTGCGACCAAAATTGTGCCGGTCCCATTCTTGCTCCGTGAGTTTCTGTTTCTTTTAAGCAATCTAGTATGCAAGTCAGCATGGCTTCTACTTGCCTTGTCACCATGATGCAGTACCTCCCCTGGGGCTAACATCCTTCTCAGACAGGCATGCTTATCTCTAGACAGACATCTTCATTCTTTGCACTGAGATAAAGGATCTCTCACCAGCACAAATTCTAAGCACATGCTTGTCTGAGGTAGCTTTTGCTTAAGTATTTGATCCTTAAACTTCTGCAGATTAGGCATTACCAACACTTGTTAGTTTAAGTAAACACCCACATGCTTCATATTCATCAGCTGGTATCCCAGAAGGGCTTAAGAGTTGTTTATCTGGTGAAACCCCAGCATATGGTGCCAGCTCTTTCTTGCACCAATTCTAATTGCAAACACTGAACCTGTTCTGTAAAAACTGTTAATTAGGTGAAACTAACACATATGTTTGAGCTATAAGCTAAGGTGTTTTTTTTTCCCCTCTCTCTTTTTTTTCCCCCACTTGAATTACTCACACAAATGGGGTTATAGGCTGACAGAATAATTTACACATTGTTGAGAAAAGTAAGAGGGGAGAATATTCAGGCAGATGTAACATACTTCAGTTCCCCTGAAGTTCTTTGTAAAATAATGGGCTTTAAAAGTAAATTTCTGTGCACTAAGTAAACTTAGTGTTCATGATTCATGGCTCTAATCCCTGTGACTGAAATTTAAGATCTAAGGCTCCATGAAATTAAAAGAAAAAGAAACAATTACATGCATATTCATTCAATTTCATGTATTGCGTATCCTTCATTTTTTCAATGATATTTTAACAGGGAAAATAGAGGTTTCTAAAGAATGTGTACTTGCAAAAAACCAGCAGGTCAGTTGTAACTG
Source organism: Aptenodytes patagonicus (assembly GCF_965638725.1). Taxonomy (NCBI): domain Eukaryota; kingdom Metazoa; phylum Chordata; class Aves; order Sphenisciformes; family Spheniscidae; genus Aptenodytes; species Aptenodytes patagonicus. Next base: position 5,133,677 of record NC_134963.1, read on the forward strand.
CTGAAGCTAACCAGCTCTTCTGTGCCTGCTGGTTTCTCGACGTTCCTGGAGAATACAAGTCACATCCAGATTTCCTCATCTCCCACAAATATTTCACAGATGCTACAACACAGTGTGCAAAAAGCTCAAGGACGCTAAGTGTGTACAGCCCTCGTGTAGGACGCCGGCCACTCAGCCCTGCCCAGCCGCACAGAAACGCTGTGGAGTAAATAGGAGGACGCTCACAGCAGGGCCACTGTACATAAAGTCCTTGCGCTGCTCCTGGACTACTCTGTAGAGGAAAGGAGCCCTATATGCTGCTTCTCCCACCGAAGGACAACTGCACCCCTTCCCTATGAATGCAATTTGAATATACGGCAACTACAACAGCACCCTAAAGCCATAAGCCCAGAAGAAGATTAGCCAGCCAAGTAATAAAGCTTGTGAGCTTAACATAGAGTAATGTGTTAAGTCATGAATGTTAGCCACACTGATCTAGCCTTTAATCTTGCCCCAGTAATGAAAGGATACACTATCCTTATCCCAAAGGATCAATAAAAACCCAGAAAAAAATCCAAAAAGAGCTTTTAAATACACAGCAGTACACTTTTATTTTGTAAAGAAAACTCTGGTCCTGTGCCTAGATATTAGTGCATCGACATTCGTAAGTCTTCCCAGCTAGATTTTAGTCTCTGAGCAACAAATAATTCATTAATTAGTAAAAAAGGAAAAAGGGACATTCAGACAGCAAACACAGCCAGCAAAACCAGCCCTCAAACTGCATTCATTCAGCCAAGTGCTTCAATAAAATTATTTGGAGAGAATGTCAAGAGCTTTTACCTAAAAAATTACCTTCCTTCTCTGGTCTTACGAGACTAGACTATCCTAGACTGTTTTATTCATCTAATATACAATGATGCAGCAGATCAGCATTAGGAGAGAGTTCCCTACTCAGTAATTGAAAGAGCCAAGAGACATAGATGGATGTAATTCAAAGAATTGAATTTAGATATATACAAAGATGGTGCAGGTTCCTTGCATATACAAGATGGTCAATCAATTTCTAGACATCGCTAGATGTCAAACAATTTCTAGACGTTGCTAGGATAGACACATCCTGTTGCACTGCATGCACTACAGTCCTGCTAATGCTTGTAATTTTAGCACAGCACTCAAAATATTTGGTGCTTTCTATGAAAACTCCCATTCCTGGAGTCATATTAGTCTGTGAAAAACTAAACTTAATTTTTCAAACAAAAAAAAAGCATCTAGCTGTAGTGGGTACTACGAACAGTTTAAAACCGTTGACTCCCTAAAGGCTGAAAATACAGATGGGCTCCAAAAGGGCCCCAAAAGTATTCTGAACCTGATTTTTAGCCAGTGTTGTCACGTTCCTGGAGGGAGGGTTTGTGTATACCTGTAAGGCCAGTATTGTATCTACGATATTCCTATACATTGTGCATAGCAAAAAGCGCTTTTTAAATGACGGCAGTATTGTAACAATACAGGGGGCTTTATCTACAGCGCAGGGAAAACGAGGGAAAAAAATGTTCATTGGCTACAGAGGAGCAGATGGTGAAGTTAAAAAGGGGAGTTCTGCTCTTTCCCATCATCTCCATTCCCATCCTGGATGTCCCAGCTCCCATGCTAGCACTGGCTCTGGGAGCTTCCCGCTGGATTGTGCTGTGTGGTCTCCTTGGTGACTGCCCGCGCTGAGCTGTGCTCCTGCGGACGGGTACTTGCAGGGAATACTCTTGGGCAGTCACTCAGGGAAACAGAGGGAGGTCCTTTAGGATGAATGCACTGGAAAGAAAAAAGTCTCAGCGTATGAAAAATACGGCCAGATTTCCATTCAAGAGTACAGTCTCGGGGCTCTTGAAATTGTCAGGAAGTGACTGAATGACACAGCAGATCTTTTCCAAGAAAATATTTCACTCTCTCTTTAATGTCAGAATGACACGATCATGAGACTTAGCTTAACTCCTTAATGCAAAGTGCTGGATTTGCTTCTGTATATAAACAGATCTAAGATTGTGCTGAAGATGGCATGCTTCAGTTCTGACACAGCCTCAACTTAGAAGCTTAAATTCTGCATATAAATTCAAAGGAATTACTACACCATACATACATAAGCTGCACCTCAGTCAGATGGAATCCCTTGAAAATAGGCCCCTATATAACCCACTGTGTCTGACAGCTGTACGCCTACAAATCCTCCTACTCCTAGCTAAGGTTTCTTGTCAGACCAGGGGCGGAGAAATCCAAGGCAAAAACAAGGGAAGCTTGAGGGTGGAGGGAACAGCCTCTGTGGGATCGGAGGGAACCGAGCCAGAGGGTGCCTAGGGGCAAAGCTCCCCTTGTGTTACCCGTACGGGGACAGCAGTCGCACTGCTTCTGAGTCACGGTGGGGTTTACAGATAGCTCATGAGTTACAAGAATGAAAATACCAGCAGAGTTTAAACATAACGTTATGTAAATATGCTCTAGTTGTTGTAGCTTTAGCTATCGTGCACAGAGCATTCACAAGGTCAAGGATGGAATTTTGTAACAGAAACTTATTTTAGAATAACAACCACAAGGACTTGAGCAATTAAGGATGTATAGGATGCTTACAAAGCCTTCGGAAAAATAACATCCGTAGTGGCATCCTGAAGTTAACTACGCCTCGGAATGAGTAGGAGGCACCTACCCAAACAACCATGGACGACCACTCGGGACCCCCGCGCATGCTTAGTATAGTTTTACAATGTTAGCAATATGTAAATGTAGTAGATAAGAAGGGTCAATGTGATGTATATGCCATACTAATGAATTATGCAAACTTGAGTGTATAAATATGCTAAGTTTTCTGTTTAATGTTACACTTGATTTGGGGAACTTCCCCCGAGTGTCCGATTCTGTGCACTATTGAATAAAGCAATGTCTCCTTCCTAAACGTAGTCTTTTCCCTGCGTTTCAGGAGTTAGAGTAAACCGGTAACAGTAGCAGCTGCCTTTGTGTTCTCCAACTGGAACAGGAGAGGAGTGAATTGTCCCTCTGGTGCAGGAAGAAGCAGGGAGTGGAACAGAACAAATCCTGTAGGAGCAGCCCCATCTGGGGAGAAAGCTCAGGGTGAAGCCTGCTCCGTTGCTGTCTGTCTGACTTTTTTGTTGTATCAATAAATCCAAACTCCAGCAAGGGGGAAAGCAGCACATCTTGGCTAGAGTGTCTATGCAGAGCAGAATAAGAAAATGCCTGGTGCAACTGTAATACAAATGTTGGCTACTGCATTGATAGTAATGAGTAAGTCGTACTGAAGATGGAAATGTTTTTTCATTGACATGCACCAGTGGTGTAAGTGCTCTCTATCTAAAGGGTCTGCAGGACTAAGGGGCTGCTGACATCTCCTGCTAACACTTCCCACCTGTTTTTCCTCTTTCATTAGCAATGCTGGAGCTTTCAACCTTTAAGTGTCTTCCGCTGTGGGCAAAGGACGGTGTTAAGGAAATGGCATTGCCAAGGATGACATCTTTCCCTACGCATTACTACCCAAACATGCGATTCAGCCCCACGTGACACATACCTGCCACAAGTCATTGAACGGTGCTTATATTTCTCTAGAGGTTCTCTGCTAGCCATCTCAATGTAGTTTACAAAAAGAATTAACTGTCATAATCCTTCTTTTTACCGAGAAGGGAACACAGCTTATTAAAACCCTCAAACAGAAGAGGAGCCCTGAGGACACATGGTACGTGGCTCAGAAGTAGCTTTCGGGCAGGTGGCCCTGCGCTGAGCAGCCTGGGGTTGCCAGGTCCAAAGCTCCAAGCCATCACAGCAGAAAGATTGTGCTGGGGGCTGCAGACCTAAGGACTACTAGGGTCTGCAAAACACATAACAGACCACAGAGTTTTCTCTTTCGAGGAGAATTTTTTAAAACCTGCTAATTACAGTGAGAACAAAGGTCAGAATGCTTACATTTTGGATGACACAAAATTGACCTTTTTCCACAGAGGTCTTCAGGAACCATGACCTATCAAAATCAATAGTTAGCTATCGACTTTAACTTAGAGGCAGAGATCAAGTTTTCAGAAAAATCAGCGTAGAGCTACCCAACTCCTCCATTGCTCTCTTCACTGGATCATCGTTGCTCCAAAGCCCATATGACCTGGGTGGACTGAGCTTCTTTCTCACCAAGTAAGACCCTGTTAAAACCCAGCTACAAATGAGTGTTCTTCCTATCTGTCAGTCTTTCTCCCCTCTACAGCCACAGTGCATGTACTTGTATGAACTCTACCTAAATGCCAAGATAGATCTGTAAAGCTCTTCAGTTCCCCCATTGAATCTGGGCAAAAATAACCATTCCAACTCATGCATGAAAGATAAGCGACAAACCGCAGAGTGCTGCCATAAGTTTTCTGTTGTACTTTTGCATTTTTCTCCTTTGGTTTGTTTTTTAACATCTTCCCTTAGGGCTGTGTAGATACAGAAAAACATGCCACAGTCAAAGAATGTAAAAAACATGGAACAGAACAAAAAGGTTTCTTTCTTAAAGTTAGACCAATTCACCTCATCACAAGACGAATATATGTAAAAGCTACATACAACATAAAAATAAATCCCAAACCCTGGAATCACAGAAAACGTTATGAATCCATTTGGCTCTTTTACTAGCAGTTATGATTTCTCTTTCCTAACCAGAAAGCCTAAAGGCACATTACGGACTTAACACGAAGTATATTCAATCAGCAGTGTAAACAAAGGATGAGCAAACCAGGAAAGGTTGCTTGTCTTGATCATGTCTATTTCTTTATATTTCTTTAACGATGCCACATTTGCCTAATCACCCAGACATATTCCCTAAAAGCCTCTGATACGGGCCCTCAGGAAATACGGGTTCATTTGAAGCCTGTGCCATTGATACAGCATAGAAGGAGCCTGACAGCTTCATTAGACCGTATCGCTGGTGCCTGTCTGCAGGAGAGGGGTGTTGCCACTCCCCGTTCAGAGGGTCAAATGCTGTCAGAGTTGCGAGTTGCTCGAACACTGGGGCAAACAGGCGCTTAGACAGTAAATTTGTTGGGTTTATTGCTGTTGTTACACACATAGAGCTACTGAATGCATGAAGATGTAGACAATGTAAAAAAAAGACAATACTTCCAGATTGTGTCTGGAAAGAAAATGGTGTCATTAAAAATGGTGCTTTGTTAAAAATCCCTAAAAAAAAAGGATAGGAAAAGCCTATGTTAAGAATCACTAGAAGAAGAGACAAGGAAAGCAAAATGGAAATAAACTAGCTAGGTAATGTGAATACAAAGCAGGTTGACAGCACTGGCAAATGTACCTGATCGAGCTGTACATTGGTTAGCCTGGGTTTTGGTAAAAATGTGTTACAATTTTACATGTAGTGCAGGCTCGAGTCAGCCCAAGATGAATTCTTTGCCGTGGCTGTGACCCAAACTAGTTAGTTTAAAGTTAGCAGAGATTTTATATCAATTTTAGTCACACTGCCGGTCCCAAGCAGGCTTACTCAGAGGGATATGATTAGATGAACAACCAGAGAGGTGCAATCCAGATGTGAGGTATTCCATGCACAAATACAGAAACTACTTTCACATCAAATCCTAGGTTGTCACCTTACTTTCATCTCCTAGCTTGCTATAGCTACAAAAAACAAGTTAATGTGACGCACAGATCTCATTTTTTAATTAATGCATAATTTTTCTTTTGTACTATTGTTCTCTGGAGAGACTTCCTTCCCCATTCATACAAATTAAACAGAGATGATGTAATCCAGTGCTAGGACTGCCACATTTCTGCCCAAACAGAACACAAGTCCTGTGCAACTAATATTGTATCCCAGGCATTCCTACCACAGGGTAACAGGTGCTATACTGTGGTTTTATACTCTCTGTGAAAATCAGCACTGGAGGCTCACTAGATTTTGCCTTTGTTTACTTTAAGAAACTTATGTTCCTTCTCTTCTTCACTGATCTTGGCGTTTTCTTAATACTGGCTTCTCAGCTGACATCACATGGATTTTTTTTTTTTACAATGTTTGTGCTGCAAGTGCACTTTGGACGCTGTGATAGGATGGCTGTCATCTCCACCTCTGTGGCTTCATTTCCTATTCCATCCTGAAATCTTCAAATAGTTTCTTGCATTGATATCCCAATTCTGTGGCAAAGGAGGCTCTTAGTGAAGTTTTCTTTAGGATTTTAACTACACCTGCTGCCAATAACCATACATTTTTTTTTCCTGTCCATTCACCTCATTCTCTGAGAGACTTCATATTCTTCCTTTTCAGCTGTTTCTTTTCAGCTCTTCTTTCGTTTTTGTCCGTTTAAGCTCTTAGAGCTTATAGCTATGTGGCTTCCCCTATCTGTTTTATTCTCCACACATAAAGACTTTCAAAAGGGGCTTAAGAGAGTGGGATCCCCCCATCCTCTTAATTTACATTGGTGATGAGTGCCTAAGATGACCCTTTTGAGACATTTAAGAGCTGGACAGTCAGTGTCTCAAAGCCAAAAGGCTTGCTACACCTGCACAGAAGCCTGCGATCCAGTGGGATATGCAGCCACAAGGGAGGTGTCTCCCCCTCTGCCTGAGGAAATTTCAACGCCTAAGGAAGGATTATCAAAACCACCTCTAAAAGATGAGCTCTTGAGCTTCTAGTGTAACTGGAACCTCTCCCGCAAACCTCCGTCTTGCTGGGGATGTCTTTTGCCACTGAGCAGCAAGGGGGCAGAGTCAGGATGTTCCTGTGACCTTTGCCTACGCTGCTCGAGCAGCCGGGCTTACAACATCCCAGCTTGGAGCTCTGCCTGCAGACACGCTGGAGAGAGAACGGTGGACATGCACCGATCTTTGACAAAGCCAAACGAGTCTTTCCATTGAAATCACTTTGGCAGGTACCAGGGACTATTGTATGTCCAGTTTATCTTCTGTTTGCTAAAGGCTAACATGAAAAAGGACACACGGGTTCTCACCACTGACATGGTCCTTAAATGTAAATACTCCAAACTTTTGAAGAGGGGAGAGCTCATGAGTTTAAAGGAAATTATTTCTGTCTGCCAATATCTCATCTTTATAGCATGACATCCCCCTGCAGCAGGCATCTCTGATGTCAGTTTGTGGCTACCAAAGCCATTAGATTCTGTTTACTGAAACAACTCTATTAAAGTCTCATGTTTTATGCAGGTCATAGATGTAGTCCTATTGATTTAACTTGAAAGAGCACCCTTTTTTGTGGTAGTAAGATGTTTGCTTTTCTACACTTTGCTGCCTTCCTTGTTGCCTAACATGACAGTCTCTGCAGCTGGTGTAGGTCACCAGTTTTCAGTGAACTCGTGTTCAATGCAGGGCGTTTGCGCTTATTGATTCAGCATTAAGGGCCATTCTTGTGCAGATATATTCTGCCTTGCCAATCTATAGCCCACTTCATTTCTAGCTATGCACTCAGGTTCAAGGGGATTATTCAGCCAGGATTTTATTCAAACTAGAATAACCAAAACACACTTCTGGTTTCCTGTGCTGCTCAAGAGGCTGCTAGCTAGAAAACACACTTGCACTTTGAGGCTTGAATCTCACACACTTTGCAGCACCTGAAAGGCACTGCCAGAGTCTTCAGAAGCCATGGAAAAGGTTTGGTACAAAGGGTCCATTTCTCATGAGGCAAAAAGGCCAACTCAGTTGACGACAGTTAGACAGCACTAGTGGATATCTCCTCGGCCTTCCTGGAGAGCCGAGGAGACACGCTCAGTGGCTGTAGCTGCAGCAGAGGCATTAGGCAAGGCTGCACCAACGTCCTGCGCTGAGTTAGGGAGTTGGGAAGGGATGAGCCGCTCCGGTCAGATTCCTGCTTTTCAGGATACCTTATATTTCTTTTCCTTAGTTCTTTTCTTGTCTTTCAGTCTCATCCTAGCCTTCTTTATTTAGAATCACCTTCATTTTCAGGTACTTCAGGCTTTTCCCGGAGCTTGCTGCAGCTCTTTCTGAACTCCCCATGACAGACAGAAAAATAATTATTTGAAAGACAGGCAACAGCAGCCACCTTCAAAATCTCTTCAGTCTCACTAAATAGGATTCCTTCTCATCCTGACCCACGGACACTCACACAATGTCAGCAACCTCCTCCAAGGAGTCACGCTCCTGTACAAAACCACCTGTGTATTCTTCAAATGGGCCGAAGCTGGAGGCATTTTCTTACAAGAATTAAGTTGGCAATGATATGTTTTTCCTCAGCAAAATTAGTTACACAAGATGAAAATATCAATAATAACATAAGGCGATTAAACAAGCTACATTGTCAAGTTTGCTAGGGACAGAAGGTCTTAGCAAATGGCTGTCTACTAGACTTTAGACAACCATACTCACCAACAACATTGTAAAAAACAAACAAGCTGTAACTTACATAGTTACAGTTGCATGGTATCCACAGAGAATACTGGGAAACATCCATACATTGTGGGCATTTGCTTTATTAAACAAACAGCACAAAAGAGAAACCTCCCAGTATCTCAACTCTCCACTGTAACGGTGCTGGCTGGATCTTCCCCATCTCACCATGGTTAAGCGCAATTATTTAGGATCCAGCTGCAGCCGTGTGGTTTCCTCCCAGTGTTACGTTGCATAAAGAGACAAAAAGCCATCCCTAGGCCTCCGCAGGAGGAGGCTAACACAGGAGGTGTTGCAGGATAGGCTGTAAGGAGGAGAGACACAACTCTGGCAGTCTGCTCTAAGAAAAATGCATCCCTGTATTTGCAGCCGCTGTTTCTGTTCTACCCTCTATTTGCTTCAGTGTTACTTTGTCCTTGCTTATGGTACTGAGGTCCTGATCTTCACTCAGTAATTTTGCAAATGTTTGTTTGTCATTTATAGTGCACAAGATGTGCTTTAAAACACAGCAATGAAGGATTTACTCCACGGAAGGATTTTCTCGTTTTACACTGATCATCTCTCATGCTAAACTCACTACAGGTTGGGGAAATCTAAAAGGCTACAGCTTCTGCATGGCAGGGAGTATTTAACTCTGAAGTTTTCCAGTGTTGGTGTATTGAAATCTTTTATTTGTGGGGTGGCAATAAAAGATGTGGAGAGAAAATCTCCCCTGGCAACATGTACTCTTGAAAGGCCCTTTCAAAGCAAACATTCCAGCAGTGAGAAATACTTCAGCACGCCGTGTTCCCGTCTTCTCCTTCCCTCCCTCCCGCCTCCCCAGCCTATGCTATTAGTATCGGAATAATAAATTTCTTTGTGCCCCATCTCACGAAACCGCTTCACATCACCTTCATGCACTTGGCTGGGGAAGACCTCACAATCAAAGGTTATATTCTTTCACACAGCACTATCAGTATTTTATGTTTCTTTGCAGCCAAGTGTTATCAGCTGGCCATATAGCATTCAGATTTGGGGAAAAAAATAATCGTTGTATTCTGAAATACTGATTGCATCAAATGGAAACTAGATTGGAAGACAGTAATCATGCTGGGCTCAGGCGATTAAAAACTCGCTTGGAAAATTGGCGCTTGAGCCTCTATAGAAAGAAATGAATTAAGGAGGAAAACAATAAGGAAGGGCCTATGTTAATTTTGCTCTGCAGTGGATAATGTTGAGTGTGAGAGACCTAAGGGAGGACTGTGTGTCTTAAGGATTTTCTCTTATGTTTTCAGAAGGAAACCTGAGAGCCGTTGGAGAGGGGTTGCAAATTAAATCCAAACAGGAATCTCAGAAGCAGCAATTGGAAAAGAGCAAATAAATAAAACATATAAATAGGAGATAGCATTTCCTGCTAGGAACTTAGCATTTCCGACAACGCATCTCAAGCAAGGAACTCCCCCTTGCTGGCAGTCCTGCTGGGCAATCTCCATTCTCCGTTCCCTGGGTAATGTCATTCCCCTCCTCACTGCTAAGCTGCACTGGGTATTTGTACAAGTAACTCAATAAAGGATTACCTCCCAGAATGTCTATATTGTAGCAAGCCGTGTGTAACTCTTGTTGAGCTGTGAGATCTGTGGAGTAGGCATTGTGTCCACACCATTTTTATACAGGGTTGAGTACATTGTCAGCACTCCCCAAATAATAAATGCATGCAACTCAATTAGACGCCCAAATCTTCTTCAATGACGTATACATGCATTTTACAGCCTTTTCGTGACAATTGCAAGAGTTCATGTATCTCTGTTCATTATTCACCTGTTTATTACAATACATCCTTTTCTCTGGCTCATGACAGGTTTTGGATCCGGGCTCATGTTTATGGGAGGTTTTATTCTCCAGCCCAGGGCAGGACTGTGTTGCTCAGCCCATAGGACATCACAGGTGCTCTCTAGCAGGAGCAGGCTGGAATTCCCTTTGAAGGAGCTGCAGAGCATGTTAGCTGCTGACTACAAGCTGCTAAAATGTATTTTTACAGTGTTGGAAGGCCATATCTACACGAGTAGTCCTTACTCTCACTCAGTAAATGGAGCTATTTGCACAATTATGGGAGCAAAAACAGAACAGGAGAGATCATTATAATATTTGTAATGTGTATCACATAGATTTTATACTCAGGGAAGCACACATCTATATATAGCATAGATCTGTCTGACTTTGCCATTTTTGCAGTGTTACTCATTCACTGGTCAGAGCATACCTGCAAGCTCTGACTTTCCCCTGTTTTGAGTGGATGAACCAAAGCAGAGCATTTTACCTCTAAAAGCGCCGGTTGTGTTTACGAAGCCTGCCTCCCATCGAGCCAAACCACCCACACGCATCAATCACTCCTCTGGACACCATGCCTCCCTGTGCTAATGACAAACGCTGGGTCTCAGGACGTCTCCCACCCAGATGTGTCACCCAGCGAACCTGTCAGTCACGGCCAGAGACCTTTTCTCTGGGCACGTTTTGAAAAGCAGAGCAGGTGCCCAGCAGTTGCACCCCCATTTCAGACCACTGATGAGACAGTGGTCCAGACTGGCGTGGAGCCCATCCTCTCCATAGCTCCACAGGCCACGGTAGATTAAAGCGGTGGGGGTGGAGGGATTCACTGTGCTGCCTGTGGAATGACAGAATAAACCAAGTTTGTAAAAATGCCTGTTGGAGGCTGCATTTTAAAAACGTGGCAAAGAAAGGTGGGTGTAGAGGCTAAGAAAATGCAGAAGAATGTCAGAAAAGGATTAGTCTCTGCTATAAAGTCCTCCAAGCAAAGGCTTTGTTTTATATGTCTACTGACCATGGTTACCATGTCTGTCTGTGTGTGTGTATATATATATGTATGCATGAGAAGGGCATTTATATGCACCCCCCCGCATGCACATATTAATTTCTATACATGTATGTATCAATACATATGGCCTTATATGCACCAGTATTATATTGCCTCACAGTTTGCTGAGGGAATCTGTTTTTGTACCGCATGTGTGCTTTTGAATCTAAACTGCCATACTTTTTAAACAAAATCAAGTTTTTGCCATACAGTTGTCAATAGATCTGTACCAAATGTAAAATAAAAATGTTGACCAGGTGTCTGGAACGGCAGTCCTAAGGTGACTGAAGTTGCTGTTTGTCTTCCAGGGCATGGACTCTAGGAGATGGCGTTATCAGTGCCAACGCTGGTAGCTGTTTGACCACCGACTATTTTAACAGAAACACACGAGCAATATGCTTGTTTGTTCTAGAACCGCGGAGCGCTTCCAGTGCTTTTCCTCAGGAGAAATTCATCAAAGGAGTAAAATTAAACAACCTGATATTAACAAAACAGTGATTCATTTTCACACTGAATTCAGTGGAAAGCTGCTTAATTCCCCAGCCGAGCGTCACAGAATTCCAAATCTGCCCCACTGAGGAGTTGTAAAATGTAGAGGCGATGGATTTAGCTTCTACTTCCTATTGAACAACTGCAAACTTTAAAGTTTTAATCACTGCTTGACACTTTTGATTTTTTTAAAGATGTACCTGGACCATGCTCCAATAGCCTGACTCAACTCACAAAGGCAACTCTTTACCTCTCTAGCAATTAAAGGAAGTCTTTGATGTGGGAGTGAATGTTTCGGTACAGTGAGTTCAGTATAAATCAGACCTTCAGAATCCACAACACAAACCAAAATGCTAAACCCTGCCATTTATTTAACCCCGAAGCCACTGTTCCCACTGAAGCCGACGGGCACTCTCACTAGAGTGCGTAACACAACTGGAAGAAGAGAAAAGCCACAACCCAGTGCGTTATCTTCCATTCCCTGTACTTCATGCTAATGGCAAAAGAAATACCATTTATAACTTCACTTTGTTCTTTCATCCTTATTTAATAAGTTGTCCAGCTCATTAATCCAGTATTTATTCTTTAAGGCTGGATTTTCCCCATTCCACTCAAAATCCCAGACACACCCCAATCCTGATGTACAAAGGTACAGATCTGCCTAGCTACATGTTATTTCTCCTCTTGTTGCTGTTCCCATGAAGGAAATCAAAATGGTTTTCATTCTGATTTCCAATTCTGTATGATGAGAATGCAAAAATATTAATAATTAAAAACATAGCAAGAACCAAAATTTCTTCTACCACAGAGAAGAAAGGGAGCTGGTTACTGTCAATGGTAGGTGCTTTTTATGTCAAATAAATTAACCGCACTTCAAAATGACGGTGGCGTGTCAGCCTCATCATCTCCATCCTCAACTCCAATTATGTATCTCAAGGGAATGCATCTCAGAACACATTACTAAAACACAGGTGTGGATAAGTTAAACCACAAAAACATATACTCAAGCTGCATTCAAAATCCGACTGTGACCCACAGAGCCAGGGGGATGCAAAGGTTTGGTTGTGGAGCGTGCCGATCCCTGCCGAGCCGCCTCAGCACAAAGTTCTCTGGAAACAAAGCCTGTTTGTGGGTTGAAAGGTTCAGGATTGTATGTACATTTTAATGTACATTTTTGGTGCCCAAAACACTATTGTTTACTTAAAATGGGATGCTATGCCATCCAGAAAGGATCATTTGCTGCCCAATCCCACTTCTCTCAACTATCGCATCAGTGAAGAGGGCGGAAGATAAAAGACTTTTTCTCATCCCATAGCTGACAGTTAATGGCTATTTTAACTTTCACATGGAGCAAATTTTGCCCTCTGGAACACCTCTGTCACTCCAATGCCTTTCACACAGTTGCATGACTTTTGCTGAGAGCACGTTTTGGCCCCCGGGGTTTTGATGACAATGGGAATCTGAATTAATTTGCCCAGCCAGAATGATAGTTCAAGAGGTATAAAAGCCTCGGAATCCATGAGGTTCGCGCATCTGCAATTAAAATATTTAAATGGCCAGCTGCATTAAAGTTTATAAAGCAGAGTTAATTTCCTACAGAACTTGGAGGAAAAGCCTCCAGAAGTTTGTCATTTTCTCCCGACAACAGCTACTTATCGCTGCATTTGCTTTTGTTGAGCCTGGACTGGGTTGTTTACTCTGTGCATCTCTTAGTATAAAATATTCAGAGTTTATCCTAAGCAATATCGCCGTTCAGGCTAATGATTGTTTCCCAGGACTGGGATCCATGCCCTTTGCATTTCTGCTCTCAGAACAGCCAAATGCTAAGACATAGAATTGTTTTCTTCCTCTGAAGCAGCAGCTGGTCCTTTGGAAGACACCATAAGCATCTCTGCCGAAATCTGTGTAATTGCACATGTCGGCACGGTCTGTTCTTAACGGATCCTCTCCCAGACAAAACACTGTTTTCTCAAGCTGGCTTTGAAGACTGTGTGTGTTTAAAAATAGCTTCAGGAAGATACACACATATATTTTGCTATAAACTGTGTACAATGTGTACTGTGTAGAGAATATTAATTCTTCAATATGTGATTTTGCGAGATTGCCTCATTGGCATCATTATTGCTATACATGGAGCTGTTTTGTGTGCAAATATGATTCTAGACCCAAAGTTTTAGCTTGGCATAATCACAAAACAATATAGAATTCAACTTGTTGCTGTGTAACAAGAGTGGTTTTTAAGATAAATCTTTAATATGCAGTAAGTGGCTTTGTTACTCTTTTCTGATCATACTTTGTCTAGCTAGAAAACTAATTAGCAGGATCTGGTGACCTGAATGTCAGAACCTCTGATATTTCAACAAAAAGCAAAATCCTGAATTCAACAGCCGACATACTGTAGAGAGATCTGCCGTACTCTCCTGCCTATCTCTTATGACTCATGAAGATTAACTTTGTATGGGGGCAAAAGGGGTGGGTTTTTTGGCCAAAGTAACTAGAAATCGTAAGAAGCTCTAATTTGTAAGTTTGATGAATTGCAAGCAGCTCAATGATATTTAATTATTGCTCTAACTTAGGCATACCTGTCTACAGATACAAAAGACAAGATGCACAGTCTTCAACAGGTTTCTTGCCAGTAAATCCTACTGGGCCAGGAGCATCCCTATCATCACCGTGGCGCTACTGAGACAGAGACCAGCAGCTTCACAGAGGAAGTCTGGAGTAAAGCAGAGAGGTAAACCAGAACTCCTCGGCCCCAAGCACGATCCTCATCTCCTAAGTAATCCTGTTCAGCTGAGGAATGCTTCACTGCCGTAAACCTCTTGCCTCTGCCAGGCATCAGGGGAGTCATTATTTCAGGGGCTTTGTAATGGACTGCAGGGTCCGTTACCTCCCAGCTCCCAAAGACGGATGGAGATGAAGCTGACAGTGACTTGAGGTTGTTAACAGCTGATTTCATGGAGCTGATGATACTGACTCACTGGCACTAATCAGGTGAGATTAAAAGGAAAGCATGGACAGGGAGATGGACTCACCAAATTAAACAGTCGCACTTCAAAAGCTTTCTAGTTGAACAGCTGCCTGCCGCAAGCCCCGACCTGTCCACTGTTTTGGGGCAAGACAGAGTGGTTAAGCCTCCAGGGCTGTCAATCTTGAACCATTCAGAAACACTGAAGAAAAAAACCACTTAAAGAATAAGATCTAGTTCAAAATGAGTTGTGTAACAAACCAACTGGCACCAAAGTAAATCCATCGTATAAACAAGAAGAGAGTATTTTCACTGCTTGCAGAAAGAGTTTGGACTCCTGGAGTGAGCTAATTTCTACACGAGTGACCACAAAATAAAGCTCTTGGGTAATGTAGTGATAGGTACTCTTATGTACATAGTATACATATGATAGATGGAGAAATAAGGTTAGCTCCATTTTATGTACATCACATTCTTGATCACATACTTCAATGGCGAAGCAGCTGCGGAACTTGCAAATTACAAGCTCTGGCTTTGTTTTCAGAGCTCCTGCATAAATAGTTGTATTTAACAACTCCATTTCTGTAAATTGTCCTAAGAAAGTGCTGTGAGTCTGCAGCAAGGAATTGTTCCCAATCTAAATTGGAGAACCGCAGTATCCCTCCCTTTCCCTTGGGTTTTTTTTCCCCATGGTTCCCTGTAGCAGTTACTGCGCTGGGGTTAGAGATCACTGTGCCCAGGGTTGTTGAATAAGATCCTCAGTTGCTCATCTGCTTTTTGTGTAGAAGAGGGAAGAACCTTCCTCAGATTCAATCTATTTCAGCTATTATGTTTCCTGCCTTTCTTACACTATTTTTACTACACATTAGATAAAGCCTAGCTGACTGCTGCTAGGAAAATTAGGTCTTCTATTGTTTTAACGTTAATTATGGAGAGTTCAAGATAAGGTTTGTGTTAGAAATGTAGGGGGTAGGAATGGTTTGAATTTTACTTTCATTATAATTAGACAGGAAATTATGAAAAGGTGAAAAATAATGCATTGAAGTGCTTTCCTCTAGCAAGCTAACAAGAAAAGTGCATTCTCGCACAGACGGAGTTCATGGTATATTATCAAAGCACCATTGTTCTTAATGTATGCCTCTGCCTGGGCACACTGAGCCTGCTTCTGTCGCACTTTACATGCGGGCAGAAATGGGCAGGATGAGGCCCTCTAACTCCCTTCTGTTCAATTGAGGGCCCTTTCTGTTACAAAAAAAATAGGCTAAATTAGTCCATGGTGTAAGTCCATGGAAGCCATTTGAATTACTGCAGAGATTAATTTGAACCATCAGTCAATTTCTGCATAACTCGCAAAGGACATGAAAATATGACTAATCTAAGAATGAATTAATTGGGCAGCTGTCTCCCTTTCATTTGTACACTACTGAGATAAACATTTGGACTAAGAAGCTGTCCTCATTATAATTTCCTCACTTGATGCTGCTTTGTGGGTGATGTTTATGACTACCACGTAACTACAATGTTTTCAGAATTTTTCGTCATGTGAAATTACTATGGTTCAGGCTTTTAAAGGCACTTTTGCAGGGAAGAAAAAGGAGTGCATGGACCTTGCTTGGAGCTTCAAGGTTTTTTTTCCCCACCTGTGAAGACTGGGGCCCCATGGTTCAGCACACATATAGAAAGGTTCATCCCACCATGCCTACAGCTCCTTTATCTCTCAGTGTATTGCCCATCACCAGAGTAGCTGAATAATTTGTGCATAAATTCTATCAAGTTTCCACCACTTCTTTCTTTTCAGCTTCACAACCCTATTTAGCTGTGGTTTGCAGGAAAAGCGGGACACTGGGAGAGAAGTCCTTCAAGTGAGTCCGTGGCAGAAGACCACTGAAGTTAATGAGACTCTAGTGGAGATAAGGATTTTGTCCATTCAGAGTCAACAGTAGCTTCAGAAACTACATAAGGAAGGCTGAGGCTGGGAAAAGGATGTATTTCTCTGCCTTGTTTGCAGATAAGGAAGCGAGATTCCAAGGGGAATGAGTGATTTACCCACAGTCACACAGGAAACCAGCAAGAGATATGGAAATTAATGCTGAGAAGCATTTCAGTGCCTTAATCATAAAGCCAATCTTTTCCCTCAAATGCCAACAGAATTAAATGTTCCTTTTCAATAACGGAATAAGCGTTAAGAGTTTCACTGACTTACAGTAACGTTGCCATCAAAAATTTTTAGAGGCTAGCCAGTTCAAGTTAAAATGGTTGGTCAGTATTACGACCTATGTCCAACTGTAGGGACCAGCAATTTTAGGTACCAGGGATTGTAGCTGAACTGAGCAAGTTTACCTGTGAGATTCCTTTCAGGATCAAGTCACGCTAAGGTCAGAAAATGCAAGGTCAAAAAGTAATAGGTGTGTTTCATTATATTTACCACTAATTAGGTAGGCTTTGAAAAATGGGAACTGAAATATTCTCTTGCTGGGAAGCTATTAAACTGTTAGGGTGAGGGAATATATGGCTTAAAATAGGAAATATTAACATCTCTTGCCTACAAATAAATCAGTTGTACATCATCTATCTATTTGACCATCTCTGAGTAGAATTTCTATCAAGGTGATATCTAGGTAGCTGCCCAGAGAAGCACTTTTTGTATAAATACATAATAGCCGGGGCCAAGGTCTGGTTTTATTTAAACTAGCTCCAATTCATTGTGTCTTAATTGAAAATAATGGTGTCACAGCAGTGATCAAAGAATTGTCTCATTAATTGTCTATTAAATCATTAGCTATTAAACAGAAATAAAAGGTTAAGAATGCAACACACTGTTCTGCCCAAAAGAATATGAATATCTCTCCAATTACAAAGAAACAATAAAGGCAGAATTAACAGTGAAAAGAAGCTTAAGATTAGGCAATTACATCCAAAATGCCTGACAACTCTTATTAGAGGGTTTAGCAGTACCACCTATATAGAAAAGGCAACACAAATTTGGAAGCAAAGTCAATATTGACTTTACCAAAGGGGCTTGTAAAGGGAATATGTATTTTTCTGAAAAAATATAGGCACATAAACCCTGTACTAAATTTTAACTCAGCTAATTAATCATTATGGATTCAATCTTGCAACCAATACATATATTTCCAGTTAAAAAATTATGCCTGAATAGCATTCAGTCTGAGAGCACCTCTCAGTAATTTGTGACCAAAATCCATTATAAGGATGCTGCAATTTTCACAAAAATAACATTACTCCCATTTTGTATCACCAGGATGAGGCAAGATGAACTCAGCGAAGACGACATTCAGATCTCTTGGTTTTGTTCATTAAGTCAATATGTTAGAGTTGGGTACCAGGTCTGGGAAAGAGTCCCAGAGGCATTCTCTTCTGTCAGTGATTTGATACCCAAATAATTTCACAGAGCAGTCAAATGAAGACCTGATTTATACCCAACTTAGTCACTACCGAAAAAAAAGGGGAATTATAGTGCAAATCTTGTAAAACCTGTGCAGAATTTTGGCTTGTGTTTTGGTCTGCACTATCCAGATCACTGAAAGGAATGGGAGGACACTCATCAACTTGACGGTGCTTTAGAGCAGGTCTAATGCCACCTAGAAATACAACCTGTTTTGAAAAAGCAAGAAAGGAAGATGGTCAAAGGGCAAGAGCTTTACTTTCTTGAAGTGTATAAATCCACAACTGCAACTGGAAATCCTGTCTCTGCTCACAGAGGTCATGTCAAGTCTTATTTAGTTGCCAGCTTCAGTGGACCTTTTAAATTTGGGAACCAGAACGACTTCATGCCCAGCTTTGACAGGATAACCATATGGACAACTGCTGATTGAACTAAATGGACTTTAAACAGGCAGTGTTTTGAAATGCAACATCTCCCTGACGTCTGCAGATACTAATTTTATTAGTGGAAGAAGAATAGGAGTCCTTTTCCTGACCTTTTGCTATTTGGTTCAGTCCAGTATTCTCTAACTACAGCAAGTTCTAGAAATACTAGAAACTCAATTTATAGAAACAGAAGTCCACATACACCATCTTTTAGATCTGGATCTGGTTTTCTGAAGTGCAAAGAAAAGACAGTCTCAGCAATATGTTGATGATATATAACATGGTACTTGAGTTTATAATATGAACAATTTGTTGTGAACTGATAAATAATAGCCACTAATCAGATAATAGCTGTATGGTACACAGCAAAAAAGGAATAGCAAAATTTATCAAGAGACTCCGTTCCTTTGACAATTAAGTTAGTCATAAACAAAGATATTCATTCGTGTTCCTTCTGGTAAGGACTTTCAAGCAAATTTGGTTTCCAGAAAACAAAAACGTGATTTTTTTTCTTTCCCCATCTGATATATAAGGGAAAATATAGAAGCTAGAGCACAGGCTAGAGACTCAAGAGACCTATTCCATCACTGGCTGAGGCTAAACATTGGAACAGTCACTTTCATGAAAAGAGAGTATTATACTGATGTCCTTTGCAAAATGCTTTGAGGTCTGAAAACTGCTAGGCATCATTACTGTATAACTAAGCCCCAAGCTATCAACTCCTCTGAGGATACAACGGCACACATGCCTCTGCCCAATAACTTGAATCTTATTTATGAATGATTTGCCTTCATATTAAATGGAGATAAATCTTAATGAAAAAAGTTGGAAGCAAGTAGAGGTTGCCTGACTAAGGCTTTTGCCCAAACCCATCTTGCCTTTCCTATAGCTACTTAGGATTAAACGGATGTCATCTTTCACCGACCTATAGGTCTCAGAAAGAGGAAATATCTACAAAATGTACAGTTGCTCTGAAGCTCTTTAACTGCAAAGGAATTTCTTTGTTGTTGGACCTAAAATGTAATGAAATTTTGTTTGTTTTAGAGGATGTAATTTATTCCAAAAATTGGTAACAAGCTTATTCAGAGTTGTCAAAAATAAGCAGGTGATTTTTTTGTTCCAGCATATCATCTTCAAAATAAATAGCTTTGCTGTGTGCAATTCTTTAGCCAGCTAAAGAACATGAAAATTTATCTGACAAAGTACAAGCTATCTATTAGGACCTTTGCAGTCTTATCTACAAAGAGGTTATAATAATAGGTTAAAAGTACACAGGTAAAGGATGTGGCTTTCCAATGCAATCTGAAGAAAACTTAAAGAAGTGCTCAGGTCTGGAATACATTCACACATGACATGATAGCTAGAATATGGGGAGGAACTTGTTTCTTGAAAGCTACAGAGAGAGTTTATCATAAGATCTGCAGGTTACAGGATTACTATGTAAAAAGGATTACTATATTACCCTATTTCTATAGCATTTATATATAATATACTGCACTTTCCTGAAATTGAGACAAAGAAACTACCTTTCTAGAACTACCCTAAGAAATTCATAAATAATACAAAACCCCCCCACCCCTATACAGAATTAATTGTAGTCGATTCTTAAATTCATTTAAAACAAGAAAAAACCACCCCCATACCACATAATAAAACAAATAAACCTATTAAATATATTCAAAAGTACCTCTTTTATGCCTAAAAATAATAATGAGCTAAAAGCTGAAAGCCATGCAATGGTGTCAGAAGTCATGCAGTCAATGTCGTGATAAAGTCACATTAATGCTATTTTCATCTCAATGTCAGGGAGGGAGGACCAGTTGAAAATATTATTTAAAAAAAAAAAAACAATAACACAACATTGTTTAAAAGCTCCCAGCTCTTATTTTAAGAATTTTTGCAATGTGGCAATGTGGTTGTTATTTTCTGTTCTCTGTCATGCTCCTCCAGATTTTGGTACAGTTCAGTATCTTTACTTGTAAGAAATTCCAAACTGGAAAGCAGGTGATGCAGTCAAAAGCATGTAGGAAGCCTTGCTGCACGCTGTTACAATATACTGCATTATTACTATTAAATAATGGATGCAGAAAAGCCACACAAGAACAAAGATCCTTGTGTAGGGAGTTGACTTTTCCCAAGTGGGTTGTATCAGACAACACGTTCTTTCTCATCAGCACTAGCTGGCCAGCGAAGAAAGACTAGGACTGCTCTTTCAGCATCCCTGGCCCTCTCTCCCATTATGAACACACCAGCACAAATGGCTCCCTGTCAGTCTATGGAAACGTGCTAACCCTGCAAAACCTCTGGAGACCACTCTCCTCATCATGCAGTGGAAACAACCCGCCACCGCAGAAACAGCCATGACTGTAAAACAACTGGTTGATGTAAAATCCCGAATGTGAGCTAGGTCCCAATATGGTGGTGGTGGAGGAGAAAAGGGTGAAAACTCCGTTCTCCACCTCATGGGGGTGCCTCACCTTTATGACGTCTTCATCAGCTGATTTGCACTCGGTGGAGTCCGAAACATCGACCACAGACCCATCCTCCTGCACGGCAACAACCTTGACTGGAACAGACACCGTTTTGCCCGTCAGAATGGCCGTGTTAAGGACTTCCGTGTCCTGTATGCACACACACACACACACAAACGAAGGATGGGCATCAGAGAAGCATAAAACCATGAGAATGCCACAGGGGTCAGACTGATGAACCAAAATCCTGCCTCTGACAGGGATGGGGCAGAGGAGCGACCCTTCCTTGCACACACGCTTCAAGCTCCCTGCAGTCAATGGTTTAACAACTTTCTAAGCCAAAAGTTGCATCTGGACCATCAAGTTCTGGTTTTGTCAGACACATGGATTTACTCTTTTTGAGCCATTTACAGGTTTGGCTGCTGTGGCAATGAAATCTGTAATGCAATTACGTGTGAAGGCACGTCTGCAGCTTGGCAGAACCACAGTGCTATTTGGGTACGATCTCCAGACGGCGTCAGCAACTCTTCCCACCCCTTTGCCCCAAATCATGCCAGTGATTTGGGAGGTGATTATCAAGCATTACAATAACAGCATTTCTTCCTTACTGTTCCAGCTAACAGTGTTGCAAGTTGACCATTTTCCCTTTTCGGGACATAAATACATGATGAGAAAAACTACACATGAGGTAGGGTATTACAAACTAAGCAATGCCATCCATATACACATTTTTTTAATCTTTCCCCATCAAAATCCCACCTAGAGATGTTTTACCACATTTATCTGTAATCCTGATCAATTCACAGTGCTGGCACTCTAATGACTCCATTAACACAGCCTTCCTCTGTGTCTCAGTATGGCTGCAGTTTGATTAATTACTCCAAATGAGTTGCTACAGAGGTCCCTGCCTTGCGTAAGCGGACTGGAGGGGAACAGCCTCCGAAAGCCTACAGAGCAGCTTGTCTCTGCTTAAGCAGTGCTTATTGCAGGCCCAAAACTTGACACACATGCGGGGCAAGGAATGATCTGTGCTTTCATGGAGATTCAGTTCGGCCTTCTTAAAAAGCCTGCAATAGGAAATACTGCTTTGAATCAGTCCGCTTTTCCATTTTTCAATTTCCATAAAACTAATTGCTTGCCAGTTAGGAAAAAAAAAGTTGCTTCAAACTAATCTAACTTTAAATTCCATTATTAGCATTGGTGGAAGAAGAAATGGATTTTAGTGAAAAATTTGATGGCAGCTTGCATAGGGAGATATATTCACTATCATTTGCTTCTGTCTGCTAGCTAGATTGATAGAAAATAATGGGCATTGACCACAAGCTAAGGACAGCTGGAGAAGACCAATAAATACTTGCAACTAAGATGTATTATTAATCAATATTCGGAAACTTCTACAAAAAGCACCCTGAATTAAATGAGTTGAAGTACTAATAACACTAGTGCCAGCTAACTAATATAGTCTACTAGAGCTTTATGGGCAGTCATGTTCCAGAAAAGCATTTAAGCATGTACTCGAGTCCATTTCTGTTCAGAACAGCACTAAAAGTACGTGCTCAACTTGACACTTAGACTTCCATGTGATTTAAGCATGCGTTTAAGTGTTGTCCTGAATAGAGATGCTTTTCTGAATAATACCTCATGAAATAAATATACTGTCTTTGTTCTGTTCTCTGCGAGGCACAAACCAGATGTTTTACACAGTAAATGACTGTCTAGTTTTTGTTTATGCTGAATGGGCTCATTTATAACCAGCTGCCATCCATGAGGGAGGGACGCTGGGAAAGAGAGAAGTATGTGACAAAAGTGGAAGTCTGAAAGAACAACTGTAAAACTTTTACAAAGACTGAGGTTCGAACAAAAGAAGAAAATGCACTGCCAGGTGAAAGAAAACAATTAGATGCACCTCAGGTGGAAAGAGGTTGTATAAGATAGACAGAGAGACACTGAAGGTGCTTCACCCACAACTATGTCAGAGAAGAGGTAGGAAGATTCCACCAAACCAACAGCAAATATCCCATAAATCCTAAGCCATCAATCCAATATAAACCTATGCCAGATATACGATGAAGACATGGTGGTCCTGTGTCAAAACGCTCCCAAGAAGCAGTTTGCCAGTATGCCATTTCTAAGCCATTCTTCAACAACAGACAGTCTTCTTCAGTGCATCAGGGGAAATTATTTTTGTGAAGGTCACAAACAATGAACACGCGACTAATTCTACTTCCAAACCCACTCTGCTAGCACAGCCATGTAACTCCTACATGTCAGGGGCAGGCGGCACTTATATGGAATTATGGCCTGATCCAGAGCCCTGCTGAGTCATAGATGAAAGGTTTCTTTTGACTTCAGTGGACTTGGAATCAGGTTCTCGACAGGCCTGAACTAATTCCACCTTTGGTTTTTGCACTGTTCGTTGTATCACCCTCACGTTGACCCTCATGTGTGACAAAGGGTAAACAAAACGTCTAGCCTCCTTTTAACTCTAAGTGCTGCTTAGCTACCAAGCTGAAGTCAGACTTTGATGCTCTGAAGGATAATGCAAAGTTTATAAAGACATTTGCATTCCTTTCATAAACTCCCTGTGAAGATAAGCATGAGAGAAAAGGTCTTAGAAGAGACACCTCACGACCCCGCTATTTGTGGATGCTCTGAAATATGCTTATCCTACTCTTGACACAAGCACTTTCCTGAACCTTCCCTCCTTCCCAGCATGTACAGGTACCCACCGTCCTAATTAGTTGGTGCTGCTTCATAAAAGCTACACTCCACTGGTAAACAATTCTACCATATAAATCAGTATTTCAGATGCCTGATGCCTGGATTGAGTGTTACACAAGTGTAATAGGCTGTGTAAAGACCTTTTTAAGAGCTGGCCATTTATAGACTGAAAAAATATATTTCCTCTGAGGAAGAAATATGAAGGCAGAACTGAACTAATTGACTGTCCATTAGATTTATAAGCAGACTATTTTTTTAGTGCATCTTCAACAAGTAATAGCATTTAATCTAGATTCTGTTAGGCTTGTTTTATATTTCCATGGTAGGGTCTACTGCAGAAAAAAAGTGTTACTGAATTTAAGATACCTGTGCTGGTTATTACTAACAGCATCTGAAATGTAGAGAGGGGTAATAATGTTGATTTACATAGGTAGGTCCTCCTGCGTGGCACAGCTCCAGTGAAACACCCAGGGACCACGAGCACAAACCTAAGTGCTGACACTCCCAGGTGAAAAAACTGGGAATCCCTTCCTATTTCTTTTGTCGAGGGTTTCAGCTGCGAGATCTTGTCCAAAACCTTCAATTCAAGCAGCCCAGGTGGAAGCTATACATTCATATTGCAGGCTCTATCCCTGAATAATAATTATGTGCATGTTTATCTCCAGCTCCTTCCCTGTACCTGAATGCATTAGCACTTCAGCAGAGCTCTTCTTAATTACAACTGTAACCTGCTAATAGCGTTTCTTTGTTGTCTGAAGGAATCTACTTCTTATCCAGCCTAGGCTAAATTAAAATTTAATACAACATCAGGTCGCAACAGAACTAGGAAGCAAATGACAGCTGTTTAATTAAAACCTAAAGCTGATTAGATGGCACTACTGAGAGAAATACTCAAGAGGAAGAGCAGAAAACTACTGAAACTCAAGGCCAGGATAATGGCTTTATTTAAATATGAATAAACCCTCCACACAGCCAGAGTAAATGTTTGACAACTCATTGCTTTGGACAAATGGGGGGTGAAATGTGAATGGGAGACCTGTCAAGAGTCATGACAGAGCTGTGATTACCAACACTGCTGTTCCCTATGTATCTGACCAGAAGCAGGGATTACTGAGGAATGACTACAATAGGCAGACACAAACCAACTGAGGAACTCCACACACAAAGTTTCCAATAATTAGCCTTTAAACAACACCACACCGACCTAAATCCTCGTTAGGCATGTGACTCTAAGACAGCTCACACAGCTACCGTGAGACGACATGACACAGTTTTTCCCCCCTCTTCTGGTTGAAAAATAAAGACATGGAGAAATAGATTATACATCTTAGAAGAAACCATCTCAGGAGCCAGGAGCTGGACACAGGTTATCTAGACCCCAGCCCAAAGCCGCCAGCGCATCTTTCCTGCCCCTTTGGGAGCAGCCAGCATCCTTTCCACAAAGTCTGGCGGGGCACAGAAAGCCCCACACTGACCCAGTTTACCGTGACAGATACCATCCTTGTGATTAATGCACAAGCTGGATGTGTTTTTTTAGAGGTTAACAAAATGTACTACAGTACAGTAAACCCAATAAACACTCGCTTGTAAATCAGGAGGGAAACCTAAAGCCAACCCTATTCCACTGACAAATGCTACAGCTAAATGCCTTTTGGCATTTAGTTGAAATGACTGTCTTTAGTGAAGAAGGCATAGAGCTGAAACATTTGTCTGCAGAATTGCATTCCTTCATTATTATTTTTTTCCCCAGAGTGTACCTCACAAAAACACATTTGTAATATTAGAAGGAATCTTTAGGAACCAGTTCTCCTGCCTGGAAATGGCATCTCTTAAAAAATGTAAATTATAGGGCAGATTGTGACGTGTGGGCTGGGCTAGGGGAGGTTTTTTTATTTAATAAATTATTCACCACCTTTTTCTTCAGATCAAAGAGCAAGGCAATATAAGTCCATTAAGCAAGCTTAATATAGAAATTAGATGCTTTGCTGAAATCATTATAATCCAAAGCAATTCTGTACTTTCCCCCCCCCATAGCTGAATACCATTTTAGGTTTCAAATACATATTAATGAAGCCTGGTTGCTAGAAAGGTGTTTATATTTTCAACCATTATATCAGGTAAGATACAGCATTTTGT
The DNA here is from genome assembly GCF_965638725.1 of Aptenodytes patagonicus. Lineage (NCBI taxonomy): Eukaryota > Metazoa > Chordata > Aves > Sphenisciformes > Spheniscidae > Aptenodytes > Aptenodytes patagonicus. The sequence goes on from NC_134963.1 coordinate 5,159,496, forward strand.
CACCCAATGGTAAGAACAAACAACTGGGATTATGTGTTTACAAAACATTAGAAAACACAACCAATCTTGCAAAGAGATCACGTCGTTCTCTGACCCTTTTTCCTCCCTACGTTCATAAAGTCAGTCCACTTCATGCCAAGGAGCCAGACCCCACAGCAACGATAGCAGGAGTGCTGCTAGCTGCTTTGGCAGGTGGCTGATCAGTCATTACTCGTGGGCTGAACTGGCAATCCTGCCTGCCCAGGACTTGCCTCAAGTTTGCAGAGGCTGTGCATGTGAAAGGAGTTACAAGTCCTAATAAAGGGCCGAACAACGGCTAATTCCTTATTCTTCAAACATCATTTCAGTGGAGCCACTTGTGGAATCAACTGTTTACCAAGTTTTCAGGTGTCAGAGTGAGGCCTAAATTGTAACCACGCACGAGTCCTCCTGCCCTGACAAGCACACGTGTTGCTAGAAGGTCATTCCCACTCCCCTCCACCCTTCCTCTGTCTCCGGCTGTTTCCTCATTTCAGCTTCTTATCCAGCATATTGTTATTAGGACCGATCAGTTATGACAGATGGCAAATCACAAATACTGCAGGCTATCTTGTCAAAGTTAAAGGTCATCCTTTATCTCCTTTGTTTACCTGTATAATAGCTTTACTTCATATTGGCATCCCAAAGGAAGAACAGGCAGGTGCATATATATTATGCAGGAGAAATTAATTAATGTAGATTGAACCATACAGAGAGGTTCTTAATCACCGATTCTTACAGAACAATGTAAGCAGCAACTATTAGCCTAATTGAATATTATTCTAGATGTATATTAGTGTGTGCTGCAAAAACAATTTGCTATAGCACAAAAAAGCATGATACAGAGACTCCAAAGTGGAATCTTATTTCATAACTTTCTTTTTGCCACAGATACACTGAAGGAAGCTCTTCTCTTAGCAGTGTACCTGGCACGCGCAATCAGCTGGAGTTGTAACTCTGTCTTGGAGTTCATGGAAACTAAAGCTGAGATTTATTCCATTTCCATGTTTTTTTATGAAGGAAATTCAGTTCATTTTGAGGTTTATGTAGGATGAATAAGCAAAACCTGCTGCTGAAGGTGAAACCTGATTAGAAGCACAGATACTGTCATATCTATGACCTGAGGCAGTTTTATTTTACTTTTTATAACTCAGAACAGATCTGCCCCCATTAAGCAAAGGTTCAGAATGCAGCCTGGTGCACTTGGCAGAAGTAATTGCAACCTGTCAGGCAGTCTCCACTGTCTCAGCTAAGTACCAGTGCCTTCCGCATGAGCAAAAGACCTTTCCTGAGACTGGGCTCATGCTACTTTGCTTCAGCCCATTATGTCCCAGTAGAGTTTATTCTCCAAACCTGCTGTGTTAAACATCATGACACCATTGCTCTGAAGTGCATGCTCAAGGTAGAATGAATGGGAAGTTCTTACAGCTGGAGAGCAACAATCACGCATCTGATTTTACTTGTCTGCACAGAGAACAGAGGCACCAAGAGTTCCCTGCTTGTGTTTCACGACCTTTCAGTACACCAAGAAATATAGGACCTAAAGTCAGCCTAAAAGTAGGGTAAACTCTGCCAGTCATTCACACTGGAATTTACACTATGTTTAGAGATCTGTATAGTACCTGAGCATTCATCTGACAGACTTGTGCAGTTCTTCTCAATAGTAAGTGATTGGTAACCATTTTTAAGTATATTTAGAATCTCACAGTTCATTTAAAGATGTTGGGTTTTTCCCTTTTTATTCCAGAAAAACATGGTCATGTTCTGACTTAATAAAATTGTGGGTCACCTCCAAATGAAATCAAACAATATCCCACCGAATTCAAGAGGATACAAAATGGGTAGAGCTGTCTACTCAAGAGCAATGACATGAGCCTCAGTACAAACTGATACACTAATGATTGTTTTCAAATGGCCATGAAATAATAGTATGAACACTCCTCAAAGGCATTGCTTTTTCCACAGAAAAATCTAGGGAGGCCGTGCTTTGCCTAATTTATGGGGTGTAACTATTGGATTCACTTGAGTACCAACAGTAGTCAAAGATATAATTTTCTGGCTCTGTATCTTTGTCCCACAGGCTTAATAATATTTAACAACATTGTGGATGGCCATTTTGAAGAATTTCTTTCAGACATTTCTCTAATTCCTTTCCTAGTCATCACAATTTCTTTTGGAGCAGGCTGGAAGGAGGGTTTTCTGGAGGAAATTCTATGCCACCGGTGCAATGGGAGAGCTGGCAACTCACCGGCTTGAAAAGGCTTGTGTTCCACAAGTGCAAAACTACAGACATTGAAACATAAGGTTGCGTATCACATGAGTTTACTGCCACAATCTGTGTGCTCATCTTCTACCATGAGTGCTACCTGGGCAGAAATCCATGTCCTTCTGTAATAACAGCTGTTTAATGCTATAGAAGAATGCACAAATTAATTACAGCATGTCTACACGACCTCCCAACATCCTGCAGGAGCATCCTCTCACGGAGGGAGTGTAGGTTCTCTTTGTGCTTTGGACACGGTGACTTGCTTCATTAAGCCATTCACAGAGTGGCTACAGCTTAAGAATACCTACTTATGAACAGAAAAAGATACATGGGAAAGCGACTGTGACATCGTGTGAAGTCCTCTGAAATCCCCTGACAGAAGACAGTTGTCTAGCATTTGCTAGACATGGGGTTCAGAAGAGCTGGATTTTATATCTTCTCCCTCAGCATAGTTCAAACACTGGTGTAAGTACAGAGCTCATAATGTACCACGTAAATTCAATAAAGAACCATATTTTCTGGACAGAGCTAGATGTATATAGTTATTAACTATATTTGAGAAGCACATTATGGAGTTTAAAATGGAACAGAGATCTACTAGATGCTCACATTCATCATCCTGCAAAAGGAGAATACCATTTTCCAAAGAACGTGGGTCTGACAGGAAAGACCCATGCCTTACCCAAAGAAGTATTTTTTTTTTCTTGAAGATGGTCTGTCTTATCTGTCAGGACCAGACTGCTGTACTTACTTATTTTACCTATTTAAGTAATGTCATGGGCTTGCATTCGACCACTCTCAGATGTAAAGCATACACATAAACTGCTGTAGGACTGGCTTTTCAGACAGCAAACACTTTGGAAGCAGACTGTTTCCCACTGTCCGCTCTCCCTCAGAAAGGCTATTCTCCCCCCAAAGTGCCTGCAGCAAGTGATTCATTCTCTGGCAGTTCCTGTCTTAGGCACGTGTCTTAGGACAGCATAAGTGACACTTTGGAAGTTTTATCTCCCTCCATTGCCTATTAAAAGGCTCAGATGTCTAGTTTAGACTTGATGTCTAGAATTAGAGGAGAAAAACTCTGTCCCTTCCTGCTTTCAAAATTACAAACAATCAGCACCTATACGTTACTGTTAGTGCCTTTATTCCTAGGCGCTAACGGTACTCCTAACAATTTCTACACCACTGTATGTTTCCTACAGTGACATGGACTTCGCAGATGATACAACCATGCCTTTTATCTACTTCACTTCATAAAGCTGCCTACCGCTGTATTTGATGCAGTGAAAATAAAAAGCAGAAGAACGTATCTGTAGCTAGTCCAGGCATCAGCCTTTACCATCCTTGCACACTCAGAGCTTTCTGGTGTTTTACTCACTGATTTTGGGAGCATCCATCATCTGTACATTGCTCAGCCTTGCACTGCCACTCCACTTGAACAAAGTGTTGCCTTTCAAGTCTTCAACATTTACTTTCTACTTAAACACTACAGAAGATGTCTCCTGCCTGTGTTTAAAACTGCCTGGAAACTTTTTTGATAAGGAGAAAAAAAAAAGTTTCTTGACAAAAATCAAAAAGCATAAAAAAGACACCTTTGAGAATATTTTCTTTTGAAAAAAGCTAAAGTTAAAAATTGAGAATTTTTTCAAATAAGAATATTGATTCATTTGAGGTGAGTTTTTGAGAGTCTTCTGACTGATCTAAGGACTACTGGAGGTTTTTTTCTTCCTTCCTCTGCTTCTTCTTGGCTTGAATTTTGTTCTTCATTTTAATTTTTCAGTCTGTTCACCTTGTACCTGTTCAGAAGGACTGCCTTGTTCTGACATGCCCCTATGTCTGATTATTTCTTTTTTTGCTCAACTTTTATAAAGAACAACCTCTTTTTTATTCAAGTTCAGAATGAAACACCTTTTTTGTTTTCATGATTGAATTTCCCAGTGAACTCTTGTGCAGTGTATTTATTTCCTGCAGACTAGGACAATATCATCTGTGTTTCAAAAGCTGAGCCACTGCTTTCAGAACATCAGTATTTTTCCAGATCCATCAGCTTTTAGGATACATAGTCCCTCAAACTAAAGAATGTTTTAAGAACCTGTGAGCAAAAAAAAAGACTGACTAGATTCTGCTCTCAGCTAGACTGCTGCAAGAGGGAGTAATTATAATAAAGACCACGAAGTAACACAAATCATAGAATCATAGAATCACAGAATAGTTTGGGTCGGAAGGGACCTCTAAAGCTCATCTAGTCCAACCCCCCTGCCGTGGGCAGGGACATCTTCAACTAGATCAGGTTGCTCAGAGCCCCGTCCAACCTGGCCTTGAATGTTGCCAGGGATGGGGCATCCACCACCTCTCTGGGCAACCTGGGCCAGGGCTTCACCACCCTCAGCGTAAAAAATTTCTTCCTTATATCTAGTCTAAATCTACCCCCCCTTTAGTTTAAAGCCATTCCCCCTTGTCCTGTCGCAACAGGCCCTGCTAAAAAGTTTGCCGCCATCTTTTTTATAAGCCCCCTTTAAGTACTGACAGGCTGCAAGAAGGTCTCCCCAAAGCCTTCTCTTCTCTAGGCTGAACAACCCCAACTCTCTCAGCCTTTCTTCATAGCAGAGGTGTTCCATCTCCCTGATCATTTTCGTGGCTGCCTTCTGGACCCGCTCCAACAGGTCCATGTCCTTCTTATGCTGAGGGCTCCAGAGCTCGACGCAGCACTCCAGGTGGGGTCTCACCAGAGCGGAGTAGAGGGGCAGAATCCCCTCCCTCGACCTGCTGGCCACGCTGCTTGTGATGCAGCCCAGGATATGATTGGCCTTCTGGGCTGCGAGCGCACATTGCCGGCTCATGTCCAGCTTTTCATCCACCAGTACCCCCAAGTCTTTCTCGGCAGGGCTGCTCTCCATCCCTTCATCCCCCAGCCTGTATCGATACCAGGGGTTGCCCCGACCCAGGTGCAGGACCTTGCACTTGGCCTTGTTAAACCTCATGAGGTTCACACAGGCCCACTTCTCAAGCTTGTCCCTCTGGATGGCATCCCGTCCCTCTGGTGTGTCGACCGCACCACTCAGCTTGGTGTCATCTGCAAACTTGCTGAGGGTGCACTCAATCCCACTGTCTATGTCATTGATGAAGATATTAAACAGTACCGGTTCCAAAATGGACCCCTGCGGGATGCCACTCGTCACTAACCTCCATCTGGACATTGAGCCATTGACCACTACCCTCTGGATGCGACCATCCATGTAAAATGCGACCAAAATGTAAAAGTCCTGTGAAATCACGATCAAACTATTTAATTTTTCATCTTTTCCCCTGTCCCTCTTTCATCTGTTCTAAAAATTACAAATTGAATGATTTATTTAAATTACTCCTTACAGTACCTTGTCTTTCCACAATACTTCAAAAACAGTTCTCAGCTCTGCCAAGGACAACAGGACAGTTATCTTCATTATACAGCTAAAATAACTGAGGCAGAAGAAATCCCACCAGGCCAGTGACAGATCAAGAAACTGAATGTATATTCCCAATGTCCTAGGTCCATGCTTTTTCTGAGAGGTTACACTCAAACTTGCTGTCTTCAGGCTGTTGGTTCTGTACAGTTCAAATACCAATTCTCACATCTTTCCTACTAAATGGCCTTTTTGCATAACGAGTAAATGCTGAGCCTGCAACATCTCAAACAGCTAATTTATTGGTTGGTTAACTGAAATTCAGCTGTGCAGCAAAACAAATATCAGTGACTGCAAAGAAATACAGAGGGCTACAAATAAAGCAACCAGTAACAGATGCAAGGAAAGAAAGAAATACTGTATTACTTGTCACCTTTCTTAAGTGGAAAATGACAATGGCATACTAGCTGTGTTGGTTTTGGCTGGGCTAGAGTTAATTTTCTTCATAGTAGCTAGTATGGGGCTCTGTTTTGGATTTGTGCTGGAAAGAGTTTTGATAACACAGGGATGTTTTCGTTACTGCTGAGCAGTGCTGACACGGAGTCAAGGCCTTTTCTGCCTCTCACCCCACCCCACCAGCGAGCAGGCTGGGGGGGCACAAGAAGCTGGGAGGGGACAGAGCCGGGACAGCTGACCCCAACTGACCCAAGGGATATCCCACACCATATGACGTCATGCTCAGCATATAAAGCTGGGGGAAGAAAGAAGGGGGAGACATTCGGAGTGATGGCATTTGTCTTCCCAAGTCACCGTTAGGCGTGATGGAGCCCTGCTTTCCTGGAGATGGCGGAGCACCTGCCTGCCGATGGGAAGTAGGGAATGAATTCCTTGTTTTGCTTTGCTTGTGTGCGGCTTTTGCTTTACCTATTAAACTGCCTTTATCTCAGCCCATGCGTTTTCTCACTTCTACTCTTCCAGTTCTCTCCCCCATCCCACCGGGGGGGAGTGAGCGAGCGGCTGTGTGGGGCTTAGTTGCTGGCTGGGGTTAAACCACAACACTAGCATATACTCTAATGCCAAGGATAGCTGAATGCACTCAAGAGAAAAATCACAGAATACCTCTTAATATGAAACTACTGCAAAACGTTCCACTTTGAGAGGGCTTCCAATGTCATCTCACAGGTGGTTTGAAATGGGGCAAGACAATAGCAGATAGAGGGATGACATTAATGTCTCTCAGGAATAGAAATAGAAATAGAAAGTGACAGTATTATTGGTTTTCAATAGAAGCATTCTGTAAACAGACAAAGGTCTTCCACTTATTATTCTATGAAAGCAAGTATATCTCAAAATCATAGCGTGTTTCTTTGATAAAGGATTTTAACAATGGTTCCTTGTCCTTACCCCTCAGCACCAAACTCAGTCCAAGCAGGGACTCCAATGTAGTTTTAAAACTTTTAGTTTTAAACTGTTTGTAAACTATATGAAGTAGTGGCTGACTTGGTTTTCCATCTCAACTGAAGGACAGACGGAAAATGAAAAGACTTCTATCTTTGCTTCCAAAGTATTATCTTCACCATTAGCCTTTAGAAGGCATTAAGACATTATTCAAATTCAAACTTTAAAATCTATTTCTTTAGAACCTGTTACATTATGAGTAATGGGAAAAATATTGATCTTCCAGAAAGATAAACTAGGTACATCAAGAGAGGAAAAAGAGAATTACCCAATTCGTGTTGAAGAACTCCTCTACAAGAACTCTCTCGGTGGAGGAAAACATCTCCCATTTGCTGCCGTTTTACTTAATGTGAGACACAAAATTACACAGCCTGCCTCAATTGCAAAGAGAAATTAGATCACCACTACTGGACTGTTCAAATGGAATGAATATTTGCTATTCGCCTCCATTAAAGAAATTTATCTTCCTTAACATTGGCTGTGTTAACCATTCATTCTTTACTTTTCCTCTAAAAATGGGCAGATTTCCAAATGATAATACATTTCTTTCTTCTTTTGCAGTACCAATTTCAAATTGTTTACTGTTGTAAGGTGGGAAGAAGGCCAGGTCTAATGCCATACTCCTTCTTGTACTGCAGCTGATGGGGTCCTCTGGCTGCATAGTCATTGCTCCTGCTAAATGGACAGACAAATACAAGGGAAGATGCTTTTTACAGAAGACACAGCTTAAGAAAAGATAAGGTTCTCTGGCATTTTGGCACATCATTTTAGCAAAGGATTGACAAAGAAGGAAAAAGCATTGCACCTGAAGGCCTTCATAAATGTAACACAGAAATCCAGTGCAAAAGTGCTTTCAGTTAAAAGCACCCCTATACAATTACCACACAGAAAAGAGCAAGCTCTCCTCACCTTCCACTTCTTGTAATTTTGGCTCTTTCCCTTCTTTTCTTACACCTTGAAATCTTCAGCCATGTTCTTCCTCCCTGATGACATCTCGCCTCCTTGGTGGTTGAAATGAGCTTGCACGGCACAGATGTGGGCCAGTACTTCCCACATTTCAAAGTGGTCCTCCAAAAAGGGAGGGTCTTACATAAATCAAATTATAAATTCTCTCATTCAAAGACCACTAACACTTTACGTCTACCTCATAAGAATAACAAACAGCAACATAGCAAAGGAAGTTCAGCTCTGCATGTGTTGTGACCTCGTGATGAGCTGAGGACCCAGATGTGGAACATCTCCTCCCAGCACCACACCATTTCCCACACTGTCTCAGCACAGCCTCAACATGCTCTTCTCAGGTTTTTGATGGACAACACTTTAGGAATAAAATCAATGGTCATGTCACAATTGAAGTGTGTTTATGTTTAAATCCGTGCCATGAAGGTATGAATGCAAAACCTAGGTGAGAGTATTCACCTCCAAAAGCTGAACGTGGGTCTGGGAACAAGAAAGTCCACACAAAGAAATTAGCGAGAACATGGTGAGTAAAGTATCTCATTTACACCACTGAATTTTCAAATTTTCTAGGCAACAGAAATGATCTGAAAACGGATAAACTGGATCTTGAAACAAAAACTGTGTTTCAATACATCTTTGTTCCTTTGCTATGATGCAGCTTCATCATTTTCAAAAAGCCCAAGAATTATTGCCAGAAGGCACCTTGTAACAAAAAGCAGAAAAAGATGATCAAAAGTTTCACTCCACATTCTCCTGCTTTACTGCAGGTTAGTTTTGAAGGACAAATGTTTGTTCTTTTCATGGCCAATATGATACAAAGTGGTCAACCGGTGCCCAACTTCTAAAGTCACAGGACCACAACAACTACATCAAACATACCTTTCTATTTGTTTTTCATTTTTGTTAAATGACATTGACATTTAACTAACTGCCTAAAGGTTACACTCTCTTAAATGCAGCAGTACCTGGCATTTTAATGCTGTTTTTCTTCCTCTTTGTTAATGAAGGCAATTGTACAAGTAGTTGTTGATGTAGTTTTGGATTTTCCTCCCACTAGTGTTGTAATTGAACTCTGGTACACATACCGAATGCAATCTGACAACAGCTATTACGGAGAACCCAGAATAAAACTGCAACCTTACCACCTAATGACAAGTTGTGACAGGAGTGGAAGAGAAGATGACGTGCAAGTTTCCTGGCCAGGTAGCGCTGGGCTGTGTCACTGATAAGGCTGAGAAACAGCCACAGCCTGAGACAGTTTTCAGCTGGGATAGAGTTAAACCTCCCGGGTTTCAGCTGGGATAGAGTTAATTTTCTTCCTAGTAGCTGGTACAGTGCTGTGCTTTGGATTTAGCATGAGAATAATGTGATAACACACTGATGTTTTAGATGTTGCTGAGCAGTGCTTACACTAGTCAAGGACTTTTCAGCTTCTCACGCCCTGCCAGCGAGAAGCTGGGAGGGGGCACAGCCAGGACAGCTGACCCCAGCTGGCCAAAGGGACATTCCATACCATGGGACGTCATGCTCAGTATATGAACTGGGGGGAGTTGGTCAAGGGGGGGGGAGTGGCGGGGGGGGGGGGGGGCGGTGTGACCGCTGCTCAGGAACTGGCTGGGCATCGGTCGGTGGGTGGTGAGCAACTGCACTGTGCATCACTTATTTTGTATATTCTTTTATCATTATTACTATTGTCATTGTTTTCCCTTCCTTTTCTGTCCTATTAAACTGTCTTTATCTCAACTCACAAATTTTACTTCCCCCCCCCCCCCAATTCTCTCCCCCATCCCACTGTGGGGGTGGGAGTGAGCAAAGGGCTGTGTGGTGTTTAGCTGCCTGCCGGGTTAAACCACAACAGACAGAATCAACCTCGGACACATTAAGCAGAAGCATTTCACGAGGCAGCCATCTGACAGCGCTGTCTCCAGGCAGCCATGGCTTGCAGCAGCTTCCTTCTCTGCAGCAGCATTTCTGTTTTGTTTGGGGTTTTTTTCTCTTTTCTTGCCCAAGAATTTCATAAACAGTTTCAATCTAAAAAGCCTCATTCCAGCATGCATTGCTCTTCAGTCCAGAAAGGAATAAACCTAGAATCTGGGAAAATTAGTTCAGAGGAAAAGACTTTAGAACCCATTAAGCATAGCTGTGTGTAGCTGCTGTAGTCTGTATTTCACCAACTTTTATGATAAGTCTTCCCACTATTCTGCATGGTCTCTTGGGGAAAACAAAGACAGAAACCCTACATTTGATTTAAAAACCACTGACTGACATGAAAGGTGGACTGGGATATGACATATAAAGATTTTGCTATTTTTACATGTGCAGTGATATTTAGAAAGGTTGGAAATGGTGTTTGGATTTTATCTATTTCTGGTCAAATGGATTGCCAGAGGATTTTTCTGACAGTGGCTGTCTGCAATTCGATGGCAGTGAATATGCAGAAAATGTGCTAAGTTCTAGGATTTCATTCATAAAATGTTGCAAAATGAATTCAGTTGAGGTGGGAGGAGCAGCCTTTTCATGTGTGCACGATTTTCAGAGCACAACATACCTGAGAACACACCTCTCTCCAAGGCAAAGTCTCACTGAAGATTATTTTTGACAGTTACAACCACCACGCCTGTTGTGTTCATTGTATGGCATCCCTCTCGTTCTCGCCTCTGCAGCAACACAAGAAGGGGGCTGACGCGTGCCTTCCAGCCGCTCCAAGGGGCTCTTGCATGGGCAATGAGTAAAAGCACTGTGCTGCTCTGCACCCGATCCTGAGCAGCACATGTCCAAATGCACCAAAGCGAGACAACTCAGGTTGCCATGCAATCTCCACACTGACAGCCTTCGGCTATTTATCAGAGACCAAAATGGTTTAGCTGTTTTGCACTTCCAGGCTGCAGCCCGAAGAGTTTTGGTTTAGACCACATGAAATTGCAGCTTGCAAGTTAATCAAGGTGGAAGCTCGTAGATGGCTTGGAAACACTAGCCAACAGAGAATGTCCTTACTCACTTATTTCACAGAACTTCATGTAAAAGTCCAGGCTTTTTGTGTCTCACAGACCAATCTTGCTAGTGACTCTCCCCTGAAATTTATGTTTTAAAAAACACCATAATTTGGCTGCTGAGATCAGCGTCTGTATTGACAACATTTCTCTCTCCAAGACCCAGTGTCACTTTGAAGACAGATTTTCTTCTCACACAAAGTTTTCTGATATGCATTTCACTGATGACTAAAAGTTTGTATTTAATATCTTGTTCACATGCCCACAAGGAACGGTACGAACATTATTATAGATTGAAAAAAAAAATACACAATGATTAATTGAGTAGATTAACCTCCAAAACACTTGGACAGCTGTTTCAACATACTGTCTTTGAGGCCAATATGCTGAAACAGCTGTTCTTATATGTAGGGTAAAATTGCCCACTTTGATTTGCAATGTGAATACTCTAGATCTATTTCATATCTTGGTAACTTTAATGTACACCTGGAGCATTGCCAAAATTTTTTATAATTTGCATACATTTTTTTTCTACATTATTAGCAATTTCACCAATGTCAACTCATTTGTTCAACAATATGCTCAAAAACAAAGTCAAGCGGCTTTCTTCCATCTTTACATGGGATCCACATACTCACGCTGCATGCTGCTGTCTGTAGAGCAAGATGCTTACAGAATGGATGAATGAATTTTATTATTTTTGTATGTAGTTTTATAATAGCACAAGTGTTCCTTAAATGGAAAGCATGTTCTGGTTCATGGCGCTTTCTCCCCTTGTTTCCAAGGCAACTCAATACACAGACACATGCAAACACACACGTGCATGCTATTAATATTCTTTTCTGATGTGAGAGATTTCTTCATTTATCAATGAAACACTAGCCAGCTTCTGGAGTAGCGAAAGCCTAAGACAAACTTCTCACAGAGTAAATCACAGCAGGAAAAAATTCAAGAAACTTTTCCCTTCCATTGTACACTTAGACCACATTTTGGAAACTTCTGTATCAAGATCTCCTGTCTCTTCTAGCCACATAAATAAGGAATCCTGAAGCCACCTCGCAATGTCCTTGTGCTTTCCTTCTACAACGCAATGCTTTCAGTCAAGCTCTTCCAAAAAGAAGGAAATAACCTGGGAGGTTGGTTTGCGCATGCATGTCTCTGTATTTCCTCCCAGGACTAAGCAGCTGACAAAAATGGAGGCACTTTGGTCTTAAGGAAAGGTATTACAGCCTCAGTATGCCTTGCAAGAGCCAATCTGCAGAAGTTGCACGGCTACACTTGGCACTGGAACACGGCTGAATCTGTTCTGTGTTTCTAAATGAAACTAATTTCAGAACAAGTAAGGCCTAGGCACAAAAATGATTTGTCATGCTCAGCACTCCATGCTAAATCACATTTATACCCTCTGATTCTCAACTGTAATCCTCTTTGGAATTCACTTAATTGTTGGGCTTTTAAGAGCTGGGGGTCAGGTACAGACACTGAGTAATGAGTGAAAACTGCAAAGGCAAAGTAAGAGTCTGACCAACTCTGCTGTTTATCCAAGAAGCGAGATGTGACAAAGAAGGGAGGCAGCTGGAAATTGCAAGAGATGTTTTGAAAGAAAGAATCATTGTTGGTTTATTGTTGTTTCCATCTATCTGATTTTTTCCCTTTGCATAACAAAAAGGCCTGCTGATTGCCATTATTGCCTGAGGTTTTTGTACTTGTCATTCCCACACTGAATGTCAGTGTTTTGTAGGTTTTCAGAGTACATCAGCCTTTGGACCAGAGTTGGCTCTTGCCTATCTAAATCTCCTGTTAATCACAACAGAATGGTGGTACACGTAAATCTGGTCTATCCTTAGGGGTCAAGTGCCATTTCCAAAATAAAACTTACTTTTGAAGTACGTCAGGGGTATTTGCAATAATACTTAGTTAAATGGCAATGCAAACTCAGGGCAAGGCAAATTCAAGCAAAGAGTCTTACTCAGATTTCACTTATACCAGGTATGGATTTGAAGGGACATAAATGTGATTTACCTCCAAACTTAACAGTGGGCAATTATGCTGAAGTGGGATGACACTTAAGCTGAATTCGGTTCAGTTTAGGGGCTGTTCTAGAAACAGCTGTCTGTGATTTATTATATAGAGAATATGGTACAATTCCATTAATATCAGCAGAATATCTATGCATTTCACAGCAGCAACACCAGGGAACATGGACCTCTTTTCCGTATGTGAATACATGATGCTCCTCCTCCTCTGCATAAATATTTGGAGCTGTTGTTTACACAGCTCTACTCCATCCTAAAAAACACGGAAAAGAATTCCGCTTACCTGGTACATCTGAAGTTGCATTATATCACCTCTTGCTTACAATTATATTTTTAAAAAGAGCAAAATCTTCAGTAGATGCTACGGGGACTCCCCGACTTCAATGGGAGCTCCACTATCTTGTACTAAGAAAATAGTTTATGAATACAATTCCCTTAATTCATGCACTCCCTAACTTTTCAAGATTGCTACCATTAACTTGCACACCATGTAGCCTTAATGATTTTAGGATACATTTTATATCACGTGCCTCTATTTATAAATTATTTATCAGGGAGACTAATCAATATTCAACAGGCATTTTAATTGTGCAACAGACATGAGTTGCATGTGTTAGAGAAGGTTATAGGCACATCAATAGAAGGGTTTTAAACGCCTATAAGCTCTGGCTTGTAAGTAACCCATTGGGCCAATAGGATTCTGTAACAATTTTAATAGCAGGTTATGCAATTAATAACAGTTTTATTAATAACTAAGTCTTTGTAAACTATTTTAAATGGAATCCTGTTATATGAGGAAGCAATTCTGTGACCTATCCTGTCAACGAGTATTAGGGGAAAATCTGTAGGTTTGGTTTTGTCATGGTTTGACTCCAGTCGGCAACCAAGCACCACACAGCCACTCGCTCACCCTCCCCCCCCAGTGGGATAGGGGAGACAATCAGAAGAGCAAAAGAAAAGTCGTGGGTTGAGATAAGAACAGTTTAATACTTGAAATAATAGAATAATAACAACAACAACAATAATAATAATTTGTATTGGAAAGTAAAACAACAAAAGACAGAGAAAGAAACAACCCCCCCCCAAAAAAAAAAAAAACAGGGGAAGAAAGAAGGAAAGAAGGAAAGAAGGAAAGAAGGAAAGAAGGAAAGAAGGAAAGAAGGAAAGAAGGAAAGAAGGAAAGAAGGAAAGAAGGAAAGAGTGATGCAACTGCTCACCACTTGCCGATCGACGCCCAGCCAGTCCCCGAGCAGCGATTGCCACCCCCCAGCCAACTCCCCCCAGTTTATATACTGAGCATGACGTCATATGGTATGGAATGTCCCTTTGGCCAGCTGGGGTCAGCTGTCCTGGCTGTGCCCCCTCCCAGCTTCTTGTGCACCTCCTTGCTGGCAGAGTATGGGAAGCTGAAAAGTCCTTGACTTAGTATAAACACTGCTCAGCAACATCTAAAACATCGGTGTCTTATCAACATTATTCTCATGCTAAATCCAAAGCATAGCACTGTACCAGCTACTAGGAGGAAAATTAACTCTATCCCAGATGAAACCAGGACAGGTTTTTGAATGCCACTCTCCTCCTGGAAGCTTGAACTAATACTGTAACATTTCCAATGCAAACACCATTACAGTGTTATTCTGGGATTTGGGCATTTTATCATACACCCTTAGAGTTACACTCTGCTCTAAGACACATAAATTTAAGTCTCACAGGAGCCACTAGAGCTGCTTGCTGTGCATATCTGTGTGTGTAGGAGGGCACAACTTAGCCTTTTTATTTACAGAACCATTAATTAAATTACTGCAATTAAATATCAAATCAAATTGCATTAAGATAACGTTAAGCACACAGGAAGTCAGAATCAGAGCTTGTATTAAGGTTAATGGGAGCTATACGTGGATAGTTTCTAATGCACCTCTCTCTAAACCATACCCCTAAGGATGTAGCTTAAACTGACATACACAAAAACAAAATCTTATGCAAATATTCTTTTAAAATGTCCTAGCTTGCATCATTACCGATCATTTGTGTGGGTTTCCTGCTATTTTTCTCTTAAGGCGTGTTACCCTAAGTGAAATGGAAGAGCTTTATAAATTACAGTTTCTGATCAACTCAGAGCAGTTGAGTACCACAAAATTACTAACTTGCAATTAGTCCACAGGGCATGTGCTTTAATAACAAATCCATTCGAGATTATGATTTGCTGCTTTATTTTCAATCTAACTCTTCTCTAATTAACTGTAATAGTAATAGAGATTTCTGCAAAAAAGTCAAAGGAACATAAAAACCTCTTTTCTTCACTGTCACACCCACAAAACTGACAACCGGTAGCACAGATCTACGCTACTGCTGAGTGCTGACAGACCCGCAGGACCACTGGCTTGCCAACAGCAGTGGCCAGGCATCTTCTTGTGAAACTGCTCTGAGGTCCTCTTTCAAGCACCAGCTCCACCATGCAAATCCCAGCAACCACACCGCCCAGGCAGCTGGTAGCTAAGCAGGAGGCGAGATCCCTCACTGCAGAGGTTTTGCATCGCCTAGGGAACGAAGGGAATCCCCCCAAAGCCTTGATTTTTTGCCATAGCAATAAAGGGGAAGGACTAAGGTTTCTGTTCCTTGCGCCATCAGGAGTGCATTACAGCATGCCAGTAAACTGAAACAAATAGATGTGAACCCTCCTTAAGGTGCCATGCAAACTAGTTAGTGGAAAATCATCACTGAAATGGATAATGTTGTTATTGCATCAGACTCCTTGTAGATTCTTGCTGTATTCTGAATTTAATGGTTTTTTTGAGAATTTTACAGCAGAATTAAAAAAAATAAAAAAATGTTTGCTTATACACTGATCAAATTAGCACAGAACTCTGTGTGCCTATATATTCAACTGGAGAAAAACATTAAGAAGATTCAATATTTATGTAATGTTTTATGGAAGTTCAATAGAAAAATCCAATATAATTTCCCAATTAAAATCACCTGCTAGTTGACTTACATCCATTACTATTATCTCAAGCCGCTGTATACTGAAGCTATTCACACAATAGTGTTATGTGAACATACGTAGGTTAAAAATTAGTAATTACTGTCTAGACAAGTCACTGTTAGCTATAGCTGAGTGAATATAATGAATAATTTATTTGATGAATTTTGCATTCCTTTTCCTCTTTGTGAATTGATCATGATGAGTTAGGAAAACTTGAAAATGTACTCATTTATCAGAATTATTTTCTGTGAGTAATTCTTAACCTGAATATTTTTCCAGCAAACAAAAATATTCTAACTCATGGTTTGAAACTCGCGTTATGGGATATAAGCTATGGACACCATTGGGATTGTTGTTCTTCTTTTCTTGAGCAGATAATCATGTAACTAGCAACAATGCAAAAGTGCTTTTACCAAAAAAACCCCACAGTTTGCAGCTCATTTTGTTATATAAGTTATGTAATTAAGAAAACAACTTTTACAATGTATAAGCATAACTAATTCTAAATTTTAAATGGCAAATTTACAGCTGAAAACAACTGATAAATATGAACCTATGTGAATGCTATTATTCGTTCTATAACAGCTCAAGTATGCACGTGTTTCTGGGAATTTATCATAGTACTTCTAGCTGTGTTGTAGATCTCTAACACACTTATTTTTACAAACTTGTTTTTTTACCTGTTGGTCACTTCCTATACACTTGAGCTGCTGCTGCTGCTGCTGAACAGCATCGGTCCTTGGGAAAGCCTAGACCTGGATGTTGGGTGGGAGTTCCAATGCAGCTAAGGTTTTATTAAAGGATGTACCTGTTACACAAATACCTCAGTAAAAATACTTGCATAGACTCGTTTTAAGCCAAGCTACTAAAATCCCTAGGTACATACGTGCATTACAAACTTCTAGAAAAGTAATTGGAAAAGAGACTGGACCCCAAGTCTCCCCCTTGCCCTAACCACTAAAGTTATACCCATTATTGTGAATATTTGAGTAGAGTAGGAAAGGCTCAAAATGAGGGACTGAGAGCATGCTGCTCCTCACAGTCCATAAACTAGAGATGAAGTGGGAAGTGCATCATCTTCACTTTGAATTTAAAAGCCCACAAGCAAAGGCAAAAAAATAAGCAATAGCTGAACTGGAGGAACACCGGAAAAACATGTCATTTGGCTGAAATGAAAACATCTCTCCTTACCATCCTAAGCTATGTAGTCTCTTAAAACCTCTGCGACATCACTACTTGACTAAAAGATGTTGCCCAGCACCACGTAAGACGCACTCCCTTTTCCCTTCTCAGCACTGGCCCCACTAGGAAGCTCCCGCATCCCACCACCTTGAAGGATGCTCTTCTGAGGTGCTGGGGAGCCAGTGCAGGACTCCTGATACCACCGGGCAGCTGAGCTTCTGCTCACTGCTATCACAGTGCCACTGTGCCCCATCCTCTTGTCAGCGTAACTGGGCTGACTTGGACACACACAACTCACTGAAAGTACACTGAGAATACCCTTCTTTAGTACCCGCAAGAGCCACAATTTGCAGAGAGGTGTCTAACAGAGTTAAACAGCAGGTCCATTCAAAAATCCCATGAAGTGACTATCTGTAGCTCCTGGTGTCTTAAGAACTTCCAGAAATCCAGCCATGATATGCTCTTGAAAATCTCATCTCAAATTCTATAAACATTACTTGCAGTACTCCACAGTCATAGGGATATCACACTTCATAGGGCTGAAGTTTTGCTTTTAACATAAATTGCTGGCCCCTAGAAACCACATTTCTAATTTCTATCAGCAGAGTTAGATTTGAGCTGGCAATCTAGAGGCAAAAAGCTAAACAACCATTACAGCTCCCTATTCTGACACAGAATTTAATGGCATGTTTTTCCCTTTGAAATTTGCTCTTCATTAGGTGAGCTTCAAAATGGAGGCTGAAACAATGAGTGTTTTTAACTCTGCAGCAGATCAAATGCATTTTGACATCCATACTCAAAGGAAGAAATGACACACTAATGAGAGACAGAGATCAAATACTCTGTTTGTCACTTAAATCTCTGGCAACATGAAGTACATCAAGCCTGTTAACCCATGCTTGGCACACCAAAATGCTGCAGTGTCCAAATGGCTCCGCATTTTTTTCCTATCAAACTTCAATTCTTGTGACTCCTCCGCTTTTGTAGAGCCAAGCCAATGCTACAGGAATTAGCTTGCTCCTGACCACAAGGAAACAACACGAGGAGAAAGGACATGTGCAGGAATGGGATGAATGAAGTGCGATTTTTTTATTATATTCTCTGCCTTTTTCCTCCTACTCTTTACTACAATCCTACTGGGAGACTGCACAAGCAGCAACAGCAAATACTGTCTCTGTGATCAGTGTGTAAGTCAGGGCAAGGTTCTTCCTCTGCAGGCATTGAGAAGAGCAGCTTTGGGCTCTCTCCCAAGCTCCAGTACAGGAGCCATGCCAGTATTGGTCTCATGGCATGAAGGTTTTGGGCAGTGGTATTCCCAGAAGCTATGGAAAGCAAGCTGGAATGACAAGAGTCATTACTATTTCGATGCATTTACCAACCCAGAATTAGAAGGCCCCAAAGGTTATGCAAAACCAGATTAGCTTCTCCCTGTCCTTGACCACAGATTTCAGCGTGATGCCAACATTTCATCCCTTGAAACTCGCTGGACCCATTTCTTCCCCTAGCCACAGCAGGGAATGCATTTATTACCTCTCAAATAACCTGGAATTTGCAACACCTGCTGCTCTCTGCCCTCGTCAGTGCTGATGCCCTCACTTCAGCCACCCGCACGAGGGAGTGTTGTCTTCTGCCTTGGACTGATCTTGAAAGAGCTCACAGATAAGTGCCAGCCAGTACAAAATGCAGTTTTGCCTTCCAGCTCCACAGGAGGCAGAGTTGTGAAACTGCTAATTCAAGAACTTGAGAACTGAGCAACACAGAATATTACAAGGCTGTCCCAAAGCACTGTGTTAAGAGTATCTTGATTATCTTAATAAAGCTATAGCTTAGCATTTTCAGTAAAGCTGAGGCACCTTTGTAAGAAATTTCTTTATACACAATAGCTGCTTATAGGCTACATTACAACTTCTAAAGCTCTCTTGATTGCTGCTCTGCTCCATCTTTATGATGCTATTTTAATTGAATTAAAAAAAATAGAAATTACATGTAAAATAATTCCTAAGCCTAACTGATATTGGGGCCACGTAAATCAGAAGTAACTACATTAAGGTCAATGCCAGCTTTGAACAAGAGTTGTGTTAAATACAAATGACCGTTTAAAAAGAAAAGCTTTCAGTGCAACATGTACATAAGAAATATAGTACAGCATCTGCTTGGCAAGAACATGGCCTGTTTGCATAAGCTAAGAACTGTATGTATCACTCATACATGTATACACAATACGAAATTAATTCATGCAGAAGGGACTCAGCTCACTGTACATCTTATAAATACAGGCTGACAATTAAATAGTCCTAATAAGACTTACTCTCCAGATAGCAGAACAGCTCAAAAACAAACATAATTTTGTTCACGTGTGCCCATTATATTCATGTGCTGATTTAATTAACAGTAATTTCAGTATCTCTGAGATTTCTTCTCTGTTTTACAAATTATGCCCTTTTGATGAGGGCTTTAATTCAAATTACTGGCCAATCAGCTGTAGACCAAGACTAGAATGCTAAGTTAATTGGCAATAAAACCAGAATGAGCACTCCGGAAAAAATTACAGATGAGCCAAATTATTGGGTAGCTGTTAAGGAACAAGAAGAGTCTCATTTTAGGTAGACAAAGTAAAAGCTTTGTAGCTCCTTCCAACACACTGTGTTTCCCCAGTCTGGGTCCAGTTAATGGTCTGTACTGCTCACAAAAATCACTTCAGGTTGGCTCAGCTCATACCTCTTGCAATCACTCTGTCAAGAGGTTCGCTGTGCCCTTATTCCTGGCCTGCAGGAGGTCCTACCACTCTTGATAGTCTGTCAAGGGATCCCTCCATCAGCTTGCACTGAACTCCCATCGGCAAATTTTTCATAAAGATAGAACCAGCAAGCGTAAAGGAACAGAGGTAACCAAATAGTCCTCCAGAGGCAGCACAGCCACATCAGCTCAGCGGAACAGCACCTCTTAGCATTTTCCTCTGCACATTTATTATTTGAACCACTTACTTCTAACAAGAATTTAGTGCCTGTGCATCCTTGGAGAGGGTTTTCTAAGAATAGTAACTCTCCACATGGATCAAAGGGACCCGAGATCACTCTAGCTGCAAGAATACCTGGATGTCCTCCTACCCTTGATATATGGAGAGCATGTCAACTCTTCCAAATACAGCTTTATTTAGAAACACCTGACCAAAGATGCTACAGGTATTCGTCCATCAACTCTGAATTACAGTTTCTTTCCAAAGAGGGGGGGTGTGCAGTGCAGAATTCAGGCATCATTAGTCTGATCTTCAGAAAGAAGTATCTCCAGAGCATTACACTTTTAATAAGAAGGCAGGGCAGAAAGAACATGGAAGTGGCAATGCACGCGGCCTCTGTGTCAAAGAGATTAATCACAGGAGCAGACACAGCATTGATCGGGAGTGGGGGAGGACGAGGCCGTGCAGCTTGCCAGGCATGGCCACGCGGCGCAGGGAGGAGACGTGCAGTGTTTAATAGCAAGAGTGGTGAGAGATGTCCCCTTTATCTCTCCCCGGCAGTTGCTTGCCTGGATGACCATTAATTAGTTCCAAAACTGCATTTTACAGTGATGACAATGAAGAAAAGCAATGCCAGACTTCGGACATTCTTGGTCATATTATCTAAAGACAGATGCCGATGTGGGATCAGAGCAGGTGTTCTCATGGCACGGGCAGTTCTGCCCCATTCCTGGTGATGGAGAGATGGAATTTTTTTTAAAGTATATAAAAGGATATTTTAAATAATATAAAAGGATATAAAAAGCCAGCTTGCTATGCTGGAAGGGCCTTCGTTTCATGGGGTAATCATTAGCATTCATCCAAACTGCAAACAACTAGCAATATGTGGTCAAATCACTGCAATTTGGTAAGCTTCAGAGCGATTTCCAAGAGGAGGATTAGTGGAAAATGCTGTCTTTAGGTCTTGATCCTGAGTAGCTTGCAACAGGATCTCTGAAGCACTTGGCATCAGCACTCCCTGCATATTCATTAATGTTTTGGACTATGGTTGTAACAAGTATCAGCAAGTGTATCTAATTTCATGAAAGAAAATTATTGGTTCACAGTGGAATAACATGGTGCTTTTACCTCAAGCAGGCATGAAACATGAGTATGAAATCCCTCATATAATCTCTAACTATTGTCATTCAATGTTTATCATCCAACGCAGTTGAATACAATTCTTATCTTTGATGGATGTGGCACACAATAGCTGTTTTCTTGAGTGCATCATAAATATTAATAGTATTCACAGAGCTTCTTAAAATTTGTCATGTCACACTGCTTTCATGGAAACACTTAAAATGCCATTTATTTTGTCCCACCAATAGCAAATTCTCCTTTGGTTTCTTTCTCTCTTTTTTACTCTCAAAATTAAATGGTAGAGCATGTTTAACTGAGCAGAGGAAAAAAGGGATAATGGTTCACAATGAGCAATTCCAAGACCTAGTTCAGATGCCCAGAATGAGACTGAAAGGGAAAAAATGTGATATCCTTTGGAAAATACAGTCCAGTTAAAATTGAAACACTTCATGAAATTGAGGAGATTTGGCTGGAATTTCGCTTTCGGAAGAACACGGAGAAAGAAGGCTGACATTGTCAAAATGGTCCTACTCTGCCATATTCAGAATGGGACATTTTCACTTAAGAAAAAAAAGCTCTTTTTCAAAATTAAATATCTGCACATTATTTAATCAAGTTTAATCAAACACCTCAGTTCTACAAGGAAAAACGTTTTTCCACTGTTAAACAATTTCGATCAATGCAAAATAGCTTTTCTGAATGTCTGTTCACAAAGCATGTGGAAATCTCCTGGCTTTGTTCAGTCAGAGTGAAGCCCATGTGGGCATTCCTCATGGCATGTGCTCCCCACACATTCCTCTGCCAGCGTATTTCAGAGTCAAAGTGTTCCCCTGGATCAAACTTAATAAAATCTTCAGTGGTTTGTATTTTGGCTGATATGTTTCAGAAAATCTTTTAAAATTTCATCTTGCTCCATAAAATTCACCCCGTGGTTGTCGGAACAGCCTTACAAAACAAAACCATTTAATTCCCTATGACAATTAATTTGAAGATGGTAATAATTGCAGAAGATACAATCTCTGCTACAGAGACACAAAACACTCACTATGGGCATGGGAATATAATACTACAAAAGAAGAATTTCTTTTTTCTTATTCTGTACTCTCTCCAGAGTAGTTAATTTGCTTTGAGTTTAAAATGAATCCTTCCAGTGTGGGGTTTTAGGGAAGCTCAAGGCTTCAATCCCACTCCCATTAATTAATGTTAAAATTCACACTGAAATCTGTGATTGGGATTCATAGATTCTGGTTTTATTTAAAAAAAATCTTGATAATCCCTGATATTTCTGGGATGAAGATCTACTCTATATTGAATTTACTTTTAAATATTTTTCCCGTGAAAAGGTGAATTTTGTGAATGACAAAATCATGATCTGTGCAGTTCACTTTGCATGTAAAGTAAAACAGAGATGGACTGTATAATTTAAAGGGAACTGGAAGGCCAAAGGTCAAAATGATTTCAAGTAAGAAATATGCATTAAGTGCAATGGATAAACACGGATGGGACATTTTGCACATAAATACATTCTAACCAACCTCTAAAAATATGTAAATCATCTGGGTTTGCTAGAAATGACTGATCCTATTCTGATATTTTTGACACTCCAGGATTAAGCGTTCTGGGGTTTTATAACTGACCCCAGAGAGAGCGAAGAAAAGAGGCTGCTAAAGCTTGACATTTTCTTATTTTAGTTTAAGGTGAAGGTAAGCTTCTTTCTAAGTCTGGGTCAATTTCCACCTTGGCATGAATGTGCTCCTTTATTTGGTGTCTGAATATAAACTATATTGCCACTAGCAAAAATGATTTCTGTAGGAAAAATAAATTCTTTAAAGGATTTTATTTTTTTTAAACGCTCCCTTTTTGATAGCTGGATTCAACAGTGTTCTGTGTAGGAACATGGACACCCAAATTCACATTACTTCAGACATCTTTTAACTTGTACTGAATTAAAATGAATGCACAGAAGAAATCTTTTCCCCAAAGAAGGGCACAGGAATTGTCATGAATGAAAGATGGGGCAGAATCTGAATAATGGAACAGGACGTAATCTCAGCAGATTCATAGACAAAAGCTACAAAACAGGAGAAGTAGTACCAGGAAACACATGATTTCTAAACTTTAAAATGACTGCTTATTTGACTAGAGGGCCACACAGGCATCACTCAGCATGGAGAACCACTGCAGACCACGGCTGGATGTGGATGCATGTGGATCTGTCTTGAGTTTGTGCCACGGCCTCAAGCTTGCTTGAGGACTTGCACACGGAGACTACCGTTCTCCAGGCATGTGACACCATTCCCAGCACAAGCCAGGCACCCAAGTCCTGTCTCTTTTATGCAGGGCAGACAAAACCAAATATTTTAGAGAGGGTTTTTTATTTAGTCAATCATTTCTGGAAAATCTTCCCACAAAAATATTTTACATTTTTAATTGAACCTTTAAGCTGGAAAGGCATGCAGCCCTTACTGGGAAAGATGTATCAGAATATGACAGCGGTGGACTCTCCATGAATAAGAGCGCGAGGCCATGCCATCTCCTCTGCAAATGAGGATTTGGTGGCATTCATCCCAAACTGCGTTTACCCTCCTATTCCTCACTGGATACTCAGCAGCCAAAGCTAAAAGTACATTAAAATAAAAAAAAAAAAAAAAATCCTCACCCTGCATTCCTGCTTTTTCTAAAATAAATAAGCAAAGTGTTGCGCTCAGCAATTCCCTTTCAGCCTGAGTTACAGAAACAGGCATCTTTAAGGATGACTTTTCCAGGTGTTCTTGTCAGTACGTTTGCTAGCAGCAACTGGAGATGCTATTATTCAACCTCCTATTTAAAAGAAACCTCACTACAGTATATACAGCCATCTGTGGTTCTAAGAGATTCACAACATTAGTAAACCATTAGTCAACCAATAGCTTACATTTTTTGGGAGGAAACAAGATTCCTGAAGACATAGATTAAATACTTGTAGGCTATAGAGAAATGTTTCAGGCTGAGGTGCTCAGAGCACTGGTGAAATAGTGATTGTTGCATTTGAAAAACACTTCAGAATAATGACAGTCCAGGAATTACAATTCTATTACTGTAAAAGAAAGGATCTGTAGCACATGTATCTAAAACACCAGTGCTGCCAGTCACAGACCAAGCCATCGTTTTCCCACATAAGAAGAGAATGCTAGATATTCGTCTACTATTAAACCTATTGTTCCTCAAGCCTTCAGCCTCAGCTGGAGCCTTCTTCTAAAAAACAGCTAAAATACATCTCTTCAATGTCTTGTTCTTTACTTTGACTAAGTTCCTGGTTGCCTAGAAACTCTCCAAAAGACCTGGATTTTTCTTCTTTTATTATTTTTCCCCAACTGCTAGTTAGATAACAGGTTAATCCAATCACATTTATTTGTGACAGAAACCTGGATGACAGGCTCAGAGCTGGTGAAATGTTTGTTTCTTGTACCGCAGGAGTCAGGCTCCACTGCCTACCTTGCTACCAGCAACTTTCCATAACTATGGAAATTGCAGGTTATGTCTATTTAGGTCAAGAGAGATAACTGTGAGAACTGTACCACCACTGGATAGAACAGATTTATCTGTGCTATCCATTTCTACAATTAGCAGGACATACACTTCCACTTCACGAAATTATTACATTGCAAGATTATTATACTAAGACAAATCAAGGAATCCAACTTTACAATGTTCTGACAGATCTGCTGGATGCCTAAAACACACCTTCTGATGCATTAGACATCAACCAGATTCACAACTCACATCCTACTTCAATGCCATAAAACTTATTTTAAAATAATCACCTGCAGTGTTTATAGTTAGTAATTGTAATATCAGAAGGCAGATTCTTTTGCTGATACTCAGTAACCTAACAAAATAGTGGAACCAAAAAGAGCTTCAAATGTGGTTGCGTTCCACTTCCTCACCTTGATCTGTTATTCTACTCAACACAATGAAAATGGATCACTTTCTACTTTTTGGGACATTAGTTCCACATGTTAATCTGTACACCAGATGCTGGAAGAATCAATTATCAGAGACATTTATTGTCAAAAAGAAAACAAGATAAGCCTCACAGGAGCAAACATTTTCATCTGACACTCAGTCTACTGTGGAACGTTACACTGAACAGCCAGGCGCAGATCCTCAAAGGTGTTTAGGGACATGTTTGTATCTTGCAAGAGGACAGTGCAGTAACACTCAAGCTAGAAGCCTGCATGCTATCTCCAAATTAGCCACCTCAGTACAGTGTTCAGTCCCATTCATTTTCTATAGGTAAAATTTCTCACCAGTTTTTTATCTTAAAAGCTCATGGCAAAACGTAGATAAAACTAAATATTCCTTCCACTCTCCTCCAAAGAAACCTCCAGGAGTCAAATATTCCGGCTTCTAAATAGGCTTCGAATTAAGGGAGTAATCCTCCCATCCATGTATTTTTACCTGAATTAAATCGGCTTAAATAGTTGTGCACAGCTTTAGGTGATAAAACAGCATTTACATTCTTCAAAGCCACTCATCTGTGCTGACATTAGCTCTTGACGGTATAAATCCTACTTCTTTTCTAGCCAAAACAGTTTTTAGAGATAATAGGCAATAGTATCGTAGGATTTTTTTTAAGTATTTTAAAAAGTACCTTTAGGAGTATGAAAAGTGACTTACAAATCATTCAGAAACAGGTAAAACTGAGTAAGGGTGACTTAATTTCCATTTAATTTTCCATTCTCATCAAGCTTGGTTTATTCAGGTCTGATTAATTAATGTCTGTAAAGTGTTCTGAAAACATAAACCACTACATAAAT